>NC_035434.2:101951015-102278470 GCF_002127325.2 Helianthus annuus | reverse complement strand
CCACTTCTTAGGCCACGTGGTAAACAAGGATGGGATCCATGTCGATCCATCCAAGGTAGATTCGATCAGAAACTGGCCTGTACCGCGTACGCCAACGGAAATACGCCAATTCTTGGGTTTGGCAGGATACTACAGACGATTTATTAAATACTTTTCAAAGATCGCGCAACCACTTACGCTACTGACACAGAAGGGTGTCACCTACCGCTGGGGCAACACGCAGGAAACTGCTTTTCAGTATCTAAAGGATAGGCTCTGCAGCGCACCTATTCTCTCATTGCCAGAGGGCACAGAAGACTTCGTAGTATATTGTGATGCATCCATCCAGGGTCTTGGATGTGTGTTAATGCAGCGCGACAAGGTTATTGCCTACGCTTCACGTCAACTCAAGGTTCATGAACGCAATTACACGACGCACGATTTAGAGCTGGGAGCTGTTGTTTTCGCGCTTAAGATATGGCGACACTACCTGTACGGTACCAGATGCATGATTTACACCGATCACAGGAGTCTCGAGCATATCCTTAAGCAGAAGGATTTGAACATGCGTCAACGACGATGGGTCGAGTTACTTAACGACTACGAATGCGCTATCAAGTATTATCCAGGCAAAGCCAACGTTGTGGCTGATGCCCTCAGTCGGAAAGACACTTTACCTCGGCGCGTGCGAGCGCTACAGCTTACGATTCAGTCTAGCCTTCCTGCACAGATACGAAATGCTCAGGTAGAAGCATTGAAGCCCGAAAACGTCAAGGCTGAAGCCTTACGCGGCTCACGACAACAAATGGAACAAAAGGAAGACGGTGCCTACTATGTAACGGGCCGGATTTGGGTCCCTCTTTATGGCGGTCTACACGAACTTGTGATGGATGAAGCTCACAAGTCTCGCTACTCGGTACATCCAGGGTCAGATAAAATGTACCACGACATCAGCACTACTTATTGGTGGCCTAGCATGAAGGCCCACATCGCTACGTACGTTGGAAAATGTTTGACCTGTGCGAGAGTCAAGGTTGAATATCAGAAGCCCGCTGGTCTACTTCAGCAGCCTAGGATACCGCAATGGAAATGGGAAGAAATATCCATGGATTTTGTTACAGGCTTACCTAGATCTCAGCGTGGGAACGATACAATATGGGTCATAGTTGATCGACTCACCAAGTCTGCACACTTCCTGCCGATTAAGGAAACGGACAAGTTCTCCACTCTCGCAGACGTCTATCTCAAAGAAGTTGTTTCGCGGCACGGAGTGCCCACCTCTATTATTTCGGATCGCGATGCACGATTCACGTCAGAGCTATGGCAGGCAATGCATAAATCTTTCGGCTCACGATTGGACATGAGCACAGCATATCATCCTCAGACGGATGGGCAGTCTGAGCGAACGATCCAAACTCTAGAAGACATGCTTCGGGCATGCGTTATCGATTTCGGCAACGGCTGGGAAAAGCACCTCCCTTTGGTGGAGTTCTCGTATAATAACAGTTACCACACCAGCATTCAAGCCGCTCCATTCGAGGCATTGTACGGGCGTAAATGCCGGTCACCTCTCTGTTGGGCAGAGGTGGGGGATAGTCAGATTACGGGTCCAGAGATTGTAGTGGACGCCACAGAAAAGATTGCACAGATACGACAACGCATGGCGGCAGCACGCGACCGTCAGAAAGCCTACGCGGACAAGCGTAGAAAGCCATTGGAATTTGAGGTCGGGGACCGGGTTTTATTGAAAGTTTCACCCTGGAAGGGTGTGGTTCGTTTTGGCAAACGGGGCAAACTAAATCCGCGGTACGTCGGACCATTCGAAATTATCGAAAAGATTGGCAAGGTAGCCTACAAGTTGAACCTACCAGCTGAACTCGGGGCAGTTCACAATGTCTTTCATGTATCAAACTTAAAGAAGTGCCTATCAGATGAAAACCTCATCATTCCTTTTAAGGAACTCACTATCGACGAGCGGTTGCAGTTCGTCGAGGAACCAGTTGAAATCACGGACCGGGATGTGAAGGTCCTCAAACACAAGAGAATCCCTCTTGTCCGAGTTCGTTGGAACTCCAAACGTGGCCCAGAGTACACCTGGGAACGCGAAGACAGGATGACAGAAAAGTACCCCCAATTATTCGAAACCAATGCTACCACTACTGAGGCTGAAGCTACTACTTCGGAATTTCAGGACGAAATTCCAGGTCAACGGGGGGAGGATGTGACACCCCAGGAAAATCAGTGAACAGCTAGCTTCCTCAGTGAGTGCATACCAAATTTCGGGACGAAATTTCCAATTAGTTGGGGATAATGTGACAACTCGAACTTTAGACTTACTTTGTGTAACGTTACGTGTCTACGTGATACCATGATTTAATGAATGTTTTATTATTATGTGCATATGTGTATGTATTACGTGGTATGTATGTATGTTGTGAATGTACACGAACCGAGTACACAAGCCCATTTGGGCTATACCTTGCTTTCGGATCAATGAGTAGCCGAGTGGGCTCGGCCCACTTCCCTTTTCACGCAAACAAACACCTTAGAGGGGGGTTATTCCCTCATTTGTTTTTCAACTCTCACAACACCCACAAACCCTAGCTATCTCTTTCTTTTGCTCGAACTTGACGGCAAGGCACAAGAGGATCACTCTCCCTCTCTTTGATTCCAACCGGTTAGTGCACATTGTTATTTGATTGTATATGATGATGTTATGATCTATGCGTTTACATGATGTTTATATATGATTCTTGTGCATTGCATGATGTAATTCGGATGATGATAGTATGATTGATTGTGATTAAGAACCGGCTTACATGTGTGTTTTGTTATAAATCAAATGTTAATATGTGGTTCGGATTGTTAACGTGTTCATACGGATCGGATGAGACTCGATGTAATCTGTTGTTATGCTATATGATTCGGATGGTAACTTGTGGATGTGCTAAGTATTGGGCTAGGTAATTAATCACGGTTACATGTTCATATAAATAGATTACTGTTCATATGAATGCTGTTCATGTTGATTCGATGTTCTTGAATGGTTATGAATATGCATGAAATCTAAATTAACTGTTGATAAATTTCTGTGATTGATCTGATTTCGAAACTGCCTTAGATGTTTGCTAGAATCACGGATAAGTCAATTGCAGGAATTATGGAAACCAGTTACACACACGGTTGCGACTCGGCATCACTCGTTGCGAGTCGGAACCCCACTCGAGACCACGAACAGCACAAGCCGGAACCACGGTTGCGAGTCCCGTTGCGACTCGTAACCAGACCATGATGAACCGAGATCACCATTGCGACTCGCAACCAGCTGTTGCGACTCGTAATCTCCGGTTGCGACTCGAGATCGCCGGTTGCGACTCGAGACCACATTTGCACGATACACTGTTTGGGCCTACACTGTCACGGGCCCAACCGTTTGGGCCAAATGATTGAAATTGTGAACTGTTGGACTAGCATGCGTTTACTATTGGGCCGGGTTATGTTGGGCCAGGGTTAACACGCATAAGTACACACATGACTGCTAATTGGACTGCTTATTTGTTTGGGCCGATTACTTGGACTCGTTACACGACATGAACTGCTGATACGTTTATGTGTTTTGCCATGATCATACTTGATAGCATACATGAATATACGTGTTATATACGAACCTGACTTGTGTGGTAACCCTATTAGGACGTGGTTGACCACCCTTAGTTCAAGAATCTTTTATTTGTATATCTGCCGAGCAAACCAAGGTGAGTTCACACAGCCAAGGCATGGGATTCCCGGGTTGGGAATTGGGTTGGATATGTTATTGTAAAAGGAGATACTCGTACTTACGCATATACCAGACTATAGACCATCGTCCTCAGGTTAGTCAGGACACGTTACGTAAAGCCTACGTAACCCAGTATATTTGCCATATGTCTCCCGGGTCGGGAGGACACGTTACGTAAAGCCTACGTAACCCAATACCATTCACTGGCTTCCAGGTCGGAAGGCCACGCTGCGTAAAGCCTACGTAGCCCCCACGCGTACCACTGTCCTCGGGGAAGGGCACGTCACGTAAAGCCTACGTGACCCTGTACGTTTTCCTGTTCTCGGTAAAGAAGAACACATGGTCGGAAGTTAGTCTAGTAAGTACCGTTAATGAGAAGCCCTCATTAACCAGGATGAACATGGGAAGCCCCCACCTTTAGTACACACTAGTATGGGAAGCCCCCACTAGCTATACTTATGCATTACGTTACGAACTTACTTTCTGTGAACTCGCTCAACTAGTTTGTTGATTATTTGCTGCATGCCTTGCAGGACCTTAGGTACATTATGGAGCTTGCACAGGGAGGAGCAGGTCGTTGTGGGATTTGGGTCATGAACGATATTCAAACTTATAATTATTTTGAGATTACATACTATGCTTCCGCTACTTAAACGATGTTGGTTTTGAAACATCAATCATGTCATGATGAACTACTTTAATGACTTTTATTATTATTAAATGCTATGTTTGATATGATTGATGGCTTGATCCTGGTCACGTCACGCTCCCAAGCGGTGGTACTCCGCGTGTGGATTTTGGGGGTGTGACATAACGTGTCGAAGAAAGACCTTGAAAGTTCGGGTTGTCACATACATACCTGACAAGTTTTGGTTATATTTTTACAGGTTTTTGAGAATATGAAGAAATCCTAGTTGGATCCGTACCATGAAAAGTTTGTAGCTACAGAGCCTTACAAAACACTTAACTTTCACCAAACGACAACCAACAGAGTTGAGGGCATGCATGCATGCATTACTAAAAAGCCACCTTCCAAGTCATCGTGTCACACCCCCAAAATCCACCTGCGGAGTATCACCGCTTGGGAGCGTGACTGACCAGGATCAAGCCACCAATCATATAGAACAATATATATAATAAAAGTAATTGCCATTAAACCAAACCAAATCCATATGAAAGGTGTTCCAAAACATAAGTAAGTTATCATTGTTTTAGCGGAAGCGTATAATCAAAACCCAACATAATTAAGTACGGAATGTCATGAGTGTTTAATAAGATAATCCCGATCCAAGCCCACAACGACCAGCTCCTCCCTGTGCAAGCTCCATGTATCTAACGACCTGCAAGGCATGTAACAGAGGATCAACAACTAGTTGAGCGAGTTCACGGAAAGTAAATGCGTAATAGTAAGTTCGTATGTAACATGTGGCTCTACTGGGCCGATAGTACGTTCTATTGGTGGGGGCTTCCCATGTTGTATAACCACTAGACTTTTCGTAACCATAAGTATCCTTCACAACCGAGGATAGTAGTAAGTATAAATACACGTAGGTTTTACGTGAGTATCCTTCACAACCGAGGATAGTAGTAAGTATAAATACACGTAGGTTTTACGTGAGTATCCTTCACAACCGAGGATAGTATTAAGTATAAGTCTACGTAGATTTTAAGTATGTGTCCTGCACAACCGAGGACAGTGAGTAGCATGAGTATGTGTCCTGCACAACCGAGGACAGTGAGTATGGTAGTCTAGTGGTAGCGTCAGTACGAATCTATTCAACCTTATCCCTTCAATCCCATTCCCATGCCCTTGGGAATCCCATGCCTTAGTAAGGGTGTGAACTCACCTTGGTTTGCTCGGTATGCTATGTTATGCACTCACAAGTAATCAGTCAAGTCCTATTGTATGCACGTGTAATAAATCAGTTCATGTTCATATTAACACGTAGGTAATCTATATCACAAAGCGTTTGACAGTTAACATCATGAATCACATACGATAGTGTTCTTGGTTAATACGTACAAGGTTATTCAGTAACACAATTAACAGGGTCATCATGTTTAACAAGATCATCATGCTTAACCAGATAACATGTTTTCGCAGAACTATTACACTTATCGTGGTTAACACTTAACACCATTAACACATGAAACAGGAATATCGACTTAACTGTACTAGTTCACTTACGAGAGTTAACAAGTAATTAAAGCTCACAACTTAGCAAAGATAATGCTTGCATGATTAACTACGTTACATAATGAACAGGATTACGTGTAAATAACAGGGTACAAATAACAGGGTTAACATCACATCAGACCAACAATCCCCCTCCCAAAAACTCGGACAGTATCACACCCCCTTATGAAGCTCGGACAAATGTGTGTGGGGGTTAAGAATTCGGACCATGTGAGGGGGTTTGGGGCTCAAAAGGTCGGACAGGAAGACATGGGGTCAAAAGTCGGACTTGTGGTGGTTTGGGGTTGAAACTCGGACATGGAAGTGTTATCATAAAACTCGGACCACCCCTTTCAAGGGTGTAATGGTCGGACCAAGCACAACCCACAAACTCGGACCACATAGGGTTATAAAACTCGGACATAGCATTGGGTTAAAGCTCGGACTTCCTGATCAAACAAAAGTCGGACTTGGGCCATTTCATTAAAACTAGGATACATAGCCATCATAAAGATCGGACCCCTTTATTTACCATTCCAAAGTCGGACTAAGGCTTTTAAACATAAAACTCGGACCTTGGGGTGTTTCCCACTTAAAACTCGGACCCTTGATACTTAATACATAAATTCGGACCTAGCATGTTATTCAAAACTCAGACAAGTGTTTAGGGTTACAAAAACTCTGACATTCAATCAAACATTCGTATATTGAAGTTCACAGTTACGTTTCATCAACAACAGTTACGTTTCAATGGCCATTCCAAACCCTAGTTCATGATTTTCATAGTGCAAGATCAAATCAATATGCCGATACTTAACAATCAACCATCCTCACAAGAACAATCTATCAAACATGCAACTAATCATCATCATCATCACAATATTTCAGAATCAAATCAAAATCACAGGATACTTATATGAAGAATTAGGGTTTCACCAAGAATTACAAGAATCAAGAATTACTAGTAATCAAGCAATCAATAAACATAAATCATTTACCTTGTGTTGATTCTAGAGAAAATGTAGAAACAAAAGTGATGAATGTCTTGCCAATGATTTGGTGATGATTGCTAGAGAATGTGAACTACGTGTTTTGGTTTCTTGTGAAAATGATTAGTGAACAAGGGATTAGGGTTAAGAATCTCTAGGATTTCACTAATTACCCTCTACCTCCCTAAGTATCATATTTTACACATGCACACCATCTCATAACAATTTCATAGTTTCACCACCAAGTTTATGCATTTAACAAATTTATCACAATTAACACATAACCATGCATAATCACACAATGCACTTTATTGTATGAAAACGTTTATAATTCCATAGCAATTAACTGTGTAAATAAAGAAGCGATAAATGCGAAATAGAAATCTTGGAAATTCGAGTTGTCACATTATCCCCAACTTAAAAGAAATTTTGTCTCGAAATTTGGTACGCACTCACTGAGGAAGCTAGGTAAGCTGTATTGTTCACTGGTTTTCCTGGGGTGTCACACATCGTAACACGATGATTAAACTTGTGGGTTTGTTGATCATATTGTTGAGAAACAATATACGGAGATAAAAAAGTGGTTTTGAAACAAGCCTTAAAAAAGTAATGAACCACCACAAGGTTCACCACATGCTTGCAAATATACTTCGAAAGGTTTCAATATATGCTATTGAGCTTATGACTTTTGAACTACGACGTAAGGAAAACAGGTTTAGAGACTACGGTGCAACTTGTGGTTGCCAGCTTTTTACAAGTTGTGGTTTGCCATGTGTTGTCTTCTAGAAAAGTTAGAAAAAAACGGTAATTAATCCTATTGACCCTTGGCTTTTATGATTTCACTACCTAATTTACTACAATATGTTTTCGTTCAAAGGTCAGCAAATCCGAATCAATTCGATAGACGTGTTATGGAAGAAGCTTGACTTCAAGCCGGCAAGGAGTAAGATTTAAGATATCGATGTAGACGCAGAATTTGAAAAATTGAAACAATAAATTAATCCAACACCTTCTCAAGTGAAAAGAGCTACCTTGAAAAATTTAAACAAATCATTGATCGAAGTGTCGCGCCCCGATCAAAGATAATATTTATAATACCTAAATTACCCTTAACAATGTGTTAGTGGTAGTAAGGGGTCTAACCACAAAGAGTTTGTTGTTTGCGTAAGGATGTCACTGATTATCAATGGTTTATCACAAATTATGAAGCTTGCTACAAAAATGGTTAATTTGTTTGTTTGTTGGAATAGGGTGTCTAAATGTACCAACAATTTTGATGTAAATTACTGAACTATGATTATGAAAAATTATATGAAAACTTGGTTGCTTGATTAAAATAATAAAGAGAGAACAAGACTCACACCCGGTTCAATAATCGCAAAGCCTAGAGTTGCTACACATTTTTAGAATGATTTAGTTGCATTTGTCATTAACAATTTTGATATCACGAAGCTTAGGTGCCAATTGCTATCAAAGCACATAACGGACCGCAAAGTACTTCGTTACCTTAGACAATTAAATCCTTTTGAAAGATAAGGCGTAAATACACAAACTTATTTTGCAAAGTCAAAATTTATAATCACTCGACAATTCACAAATCTAGTTCAAATGTAAGAGAATTATCAATCAATTCAATTACAACTCAACGTGTCACAAATCAACTAATAATCATATAGTAAACCCTAAAACCTTACAAAAGTCTACACCGGGGTGAAACCCGAGAGATTTAGCCGCTCATGGTGAACAGAACACGATCGCCGGATGACAACAACCCGATCAAGAACATCTTGAAGCCTTGAGGATGAGTATGATGAAGGTTAGGGTTGTGGAGGATGGTAATGGATAATGGATTGGTGGGATGATGGGAATGATGGTGATTTGGGTTAGGAAGGTGAAGATGGATGATGAATCCGGATGATCATGATCGATTGGGATGTATTGGGGATGGATGTGAGAGTGTTCTTGGTTCCAAAGTGTTGTTCAAAACTCCCAAAATGCGTAACTCCCTTCTAATGACCCCAAAATGGGTCTATAACTCGTTCAAATCCTCAAGCAAACAAAATTCACGCCAGAAACCAGGAGAGGGCGTCGCCGATGGCCCTTCCTAACGTCTCTGACGCACTCCAGATCTTTAGTTTCTTCCGGCGGCTTAAATAACTATCTACGAGCCAAACTGTCTAACGGGGTTATCAGAGGGGCGTCGCCGACAACCCACTAGGGTTTCGCCGACGGCCTCTCCATCTCTTGTTTTCTAATTTGTTCGTTTCGCGTTCCTGGTTAATCTCATTCGCTCCCCGATGCTCCGTAAAGCCTTCAAATAGCTCCTTAAACTCCGTTAGACCTACAAAACACAATTCTAATCAAAAGTAGGCTATTCGAAACTAAAAGTCACATAAAAACATAAACTTAATTACGAATAATCATCGGTTTTCAACCACGCATCACATCCCCACACTTGTCTTTTGCTTGCCTTCAAGCAAATTTGCTTTTCACTTTCACATAGGTCGAACAAAGGACACACTTCCCATTCTCGAGACTCAAGCTAAGGTCTAATGTCATGCCCAGTTCATAGTTTTTACAATTTTCAAAGTATTTAGCGGTGAAGTGATGTTGGTGCATGCATCTGTTGACTTTGTCTTGTATCGAGTCTAGAGTAGAGTAGGCTAGATCAGGGCACAAGAATCAAGAAATTGTATATAGGTGTGATTCCGCTCCAAATGACATCTTGTCATTTGGAGCGAAACCTCATTAGCCTGATTCCGCCCGAAACCCCATTAGAGCCAGATTCCGCCCGAAACCCCATTAGAGCCTGATTTCGCTCGTAATATGTATAGTCTAATTTCGCTCATGCTGAAAAAGCTGATTCCGCTCCTGATGTCCTTGTATATTGGAGCGAAATCAGGTCAGCTATATATAGCTTGTCATTAAGAGTGAAATTAGTGAGTTATCTGAGTCATTGCCATTCCGGCTGCCACGAAGTGCTGCCGAAGTGTTGTCAGGATTGTAAACGTCGTTCAATCAATAGAATCAACAGTTTAAAGTGAATTCTCGGTGAATTGAACCTGATTTGTTTGTTTCCGCCGCTCAAATTAGGAAAAGTTCTTCTGATTGACTCAATTGGGTCCGAATCCGATCCTACAAGTGGTATCAGAGCTAAGGAGGAAGTGCTCTTGCCAATTCAGCCAAAATTTCTGTTTTTCTACACCTTCTTCACTGTCTTTTGCATTTTGACCGAGAAATAGTTATTAATTTGATCTGAATTTTGGACAGTATACTCTGAATTGTTTTCTAACAAAGCCCTAAAAGTTTCATCATCAAATTCGAATTAAAACTGGACATAATTGTGATTTCGCCTGAAACGAGTTCGAAGTAATGATGACGTCACTTCTGATTTCGCTCGAAATTTGAGTTTAATTTCGCTCCAAATCGTGATTTCGCTCCAGGATTGTTTCGGATTTCGCTCCTGTTTGATATTCTAATTTTGCTCAAGACTTCATAGTGATTTCGCTCCTGAGTTCTTAGTGATTTTGCTACATGGAACTTGTTGATTTCGCTTCTGATTAACTTTCTGATTTCGCTCCTGTTAAACTGGTTGATTCCGCTCCAATCAGTGATCATACTTATATTGCTGATTTTGCTCGAACCAAGACTATTTGTATGAAATTCTGAAATCTGAAAAATGGACGATGAATTCTACAACGCATTCGCTACTCCAGTTACCCCGATCACTATTGCACAGAACACGATGCTAGAAAACGAAACGGGAACAATGCAAAAACCGCCTAAACTCATGAACATATAAGAGTATAAGGGTTGGGAAGGTCGTTTCGAAAACTGGGTACAAGCAAACTATCTTGATGCTTGGGAATGTGTCGAGACGAAGTATGTAAGACCTTTAAATGACGATGAAGAGGAGATTGCCATCAAAGATATGAGTGCCGATGACAAGAAGAAATACAAGAATGAGAAAATGATGTTGAGTTTGCTACAACAAGCTGCGAAAGAAGACATCATGGTCTTATTGCAACACAACGGAAGCTCGTACTCAATTTGGAAAGCTTTAAGATCGAAGTTTGTTGGTAGTCAGGAAATGATCAAGAACAAGAAATCTCTCTTAAAGAAAGAATTTGACTTGTTTCGTGGATTGAAGAATGACAGCACAAAGGAAATCATCGAAAGATATTGCAATTTGTTGGTGAATATGAAGAGGGTAAGCATCAACAAAGACAATGAAGAACTGATAGAGAAGCTAGCAGATGCATTGCCACACGAAACATGGGGCACATACTTGATGATGCTTAGGAACAACAAAGGATTTAGCACATTAACCTTGAGCAAATTCATTGAGAAATTAGAAGCTCAAGAGATGGAGCAAAGAAAGAATGTTCGAATGAAAGATTTTGACGGTGAACAGGATATTGGGTTGTACTACAAAGCAGGGGTGAATGAGAAATCTACAAATTTATCTCCAAAAGTAGAAACTGCTTACAACGCCAAGAATTCAACTGGTAGTTCATCAAAAGAATCAAGAAGCAACACCCGTTTCTCATCATTTCCATCATTTGATCCGAACATTTCAACAACAAAGAATGGAAGAATACTTCAATGCAATATTGTATTAAATCTTGAGAATGATCAAGAATATTCAGATGAAGTTGCTAAAAATCAAATGTCGTTATTAGGAGTGGTTTTAGAATCTTACAGTTGTTTTGTTGCAGGTCGTATCGGGAATCCAATGCTAACAAAGGAGGATTATGACCAAATAGATGCTGAAGAGATGGAGCTGATGGACATAAAATGGTGTTTGGCAAGCGTGTTAAGGAGAGCTGAGAAATTCGAGCAGATCACGGGGAGAGATGACCTTCGTGAGGCTAATGTTTCTACTTTAGGTTTTGACAAATCTGAAGTCACTTGTTTTCGTTGCAGGGAGAAAGGCCACTTCAAGAGGGAGTGCACCAACCGCGAAGCGAGTGGAGCTCACAATCCTTTCAACAACAACAATGATTACTACCGAAAATCCATCTACCATCAAGTTGCTCAACAACCATCTCAACAACATCAACATCAAGCTCAAACTGCACATGGAAGAAATGTGATTGAAGATTCTGGAAAGAGAGCTTGTGTGGTTAATCAAAATGAAAAGAAACCATTCAATTGGGATAAGTATACTTCATCTGATGCTAAAGCATTTATGATTGATCAAGAAGATGAGAAATTACCTGAAGGTTTTAGCTGGGAGAATTTCACTTAGGATGATTATATTCCTGATCAAGCTACAGCCCATACAGCTCACAAAGATTTTGTTGCAAGAATTGAAGAAGATAGTGATGATGATGTAATTGAGTACTATGCTAGACAAAATGCACAACATCTGAAGATGATGGCAGAAAGCGACAGTGAAGATGAGAAGGCAAAGAAGAAAAAGAAAAAAGTAAAGACACCGGTGAGTAGTGATGATGAAGATGTTCCAGTGATTAGAAGGAAAATAAAAGAAGTTCCAAAGTTTGAGATTAATGAAGAAGCTGTTGCGAAAAAGAGTCCAGTAACTTGTGAAAATTGTGAAGCTGTAAAGAAACAAAATAGTTCGCTGATTCACAATATGAACAGGTTGAAGGAGTCATATGATGTTCTCAACAAAGCAATGAATATGTACAATGAAACAAGTGAAGAGCAAGCTACTGCAATGAAGACACTTCAGGGAGCGTTCATGGTTAAGCAAAAAATTGTGAACAATTATATCGAGAAGTGTGCTGCTCTTGAACAGAAACTGGAACTTCAAAGGATTGAAACTGAAAGAGTTAATCGTTTGTTAAAAAGTTACTCATGTTCGTCTTATGTCATTGACAGGATTTATCCGACAGCTGAAAGCTTAAAGGCATTTGAGGACGATGAAGTAACTGAAGAAAAAGATGCTGAAGGAAAGACTCCTGAGAAGAAGATTGAAAAGAAGAGTGACACGAAGAAAAAGACTGACAAGAAGAATTCTAGTAAGAAACATGGTGTCAGTTAAAACAAGTGTCCACCCCCGCTGGAAAATGGATATTTGGCTAGAAATCCAAATGTTGAAAGAGTAAAAAAGGCAACAAATTTGCAGTGGGAGTCGGAGTCGTCAGTAAACTTGCCAGATAATATTGATGTCACGTTTACATTGTCTGACACTGATCAACAATCTCAATTGATGAAGAAAGTAGTGGATCATGTGTTAGATAACGATGAGACATAGGAGTCAAAGTCGGAGTCTAGTTCAGAGTCAAAGTCTGAGTCAAGCACTCCGGGTCAAACAGAAAAACAGGACAAAATAGTTTATGATAGAAAATTCCTGTTATCAAAATCTAATTTGGATGATGAACCTTTTAAAGTTGCTTACACTTTGAATGATTCTGACAAATTATATTCTGATGAGGAATTTCCAATAAGAGGTGTCAAAACTGAACTGATAAACAAGGTTTTCAAACTCACAGAAATTAATATTTCTGAAATAAAAGACTTATGTCTTAATGAAAAACCTAAAAAATACACCTCAAGAGTTCAACAAAGATTAAACAAGAAAAAAGGTTACAGTTCTGGTTCTGGTTTCCAAAAGAAATCAAACCATAACGGTAATTTCAAAAAAAAAGGTCTTGGTTTTACTCCAACAGAAAAACAGAAAAATGAAAAATATATTCGTGATTTTAAATCCAGGATGACATTTGTTTTAGGAACATCATCTGAAGAAGAAGAAGAGAAGAAAGCATTCTGGAGGCAGTCAAACAATGAGTTCCTTGCAAAGAAGCAAGATGAAATGAAGAAGATGGCTGAGCAGAAGAAACATACGAGAACCTGTTTCCAATGCAACAAAGTTGGACATATTGCCAGAGATTGTACTAAGGCAATACAATCAAAACAAGGAGTATCTCGTAAACTCAAAGGGAAAGTGGTTGAATTTGAACCACCGATTGATAGAACCAAACTGTTCAAAAATTCAATTTTTGAAATTGGTGAATGTTCAAACAAATTTTACAAGAAAAGAGCTAAATCTGACAACCAAAAATGGGTTGTTAAGAAGAGTATTGAAAGCTCTAGCGATGATTCTGATAGGTCAAAATCAGAGAAGCTATCTTCTGGCGATGAATCTGACTCCACAAAGTCAGATGAGCCACAGGTTGTTTCAAAATGTGAAGCTATGTTGAAAGTTGAAAATTCAGTTCCAACTGTGAATGAGGAGGATTTTCCATTTCCATCACTTTGGGCTGAAAATTATAAGAAGAAAATTGGTAAAGTTGAAATTTCTAACCAATTTATAATGATAAGCAGGTTTTTGATGTGGAGAAGGCCTTTATGCCCAAAGTAAAACATATCTTTGGTAAGATGATTGATCGAAAAGTCAAAGGGGTTAGAAACCGAGTGATGGTGACTCGGTGACACCCAAGGCTGGTCAGGCTTGGGTGGATATTTTCTTTGAATGAAAAAACCTGACTTGCCGGAGATCCCAAGTTTGTAATCGTGGATCAGGTATCGGCATCTTTCTTAATATGTGTTTGAAAAGGTTAAGCAGGAATTGCCGGAGCTCCCAGGTTGTTAAGCGAGGAGCAGGTATCGGCATCTTTCTTGAGGAATTTACTACGGTAATGTCAATCATACAAACGGTAAAAAGGTTTGTTTGTGTTTGTTTTACAAGTAGTTAGGAGATTTGATTGTGCATACTTGCGCATATGGTAAATCAAGGACATTAATTTGTACTTGCATTTTCCTACAATTGATTGAAACACAATATGATGAACCACATCCCCGAACCTATTATTGATATACCTACAAGTGGTAAAATCAACCAAACTTATTTTCCGGAAAAACCATTTTGATTAAAACAAACTTAAGTGTTTTGAAATCTAAATGGGAAAATAGTTTGTGATAGGGGGAGTTCGGATTGTTTATGCCAAGTGAATGGCGATTTGAGGTGATTTGATATCAGTTGTCATGTTTCTGTAAAGTTTGTTTTCAATTTTCTTTAATGTGTATGCATTTTAGGGGGAGTAAAGATTTCAGAAAATTCAAAAACAATAGAAAATTTGAAAAAGCCAAAAACATGATAAAATGAAAAATGAGTTTTTGTTGCATAAAAGAGGAAATGATAGTACATCAGTGGATTATCACAACATGCTAAAGAAATGTAAAGATAAAATGTGATAAACAATCTCGCTGTGGATGTGTCAGTAGGTTTTTACACATTTAGTAGATTGTGACGAGATATAAACCTAAAATTCAAACTTGCTTATTCTGTGGGTAACAACTTCTTGGATATATAGGTAACCCCTGAAATCTTGTTTGAAAGGTCCCTTATTCTGAGATACTAGGTCTTTATGCTCAGTGATATCTGGGGTATTATCCCGGGACTTCTGCTGTATGGAAATACTGACCTAGTCCCCGGATAATACTTTTCGCAAATGCTTGAAACACAACATCACCCTCAGCAAGTTGATGAAACAATAAAATTGATAGTCACTGCTGTTGTAACAAAAGATCCTCTAAAAGGGACACACCAAAAGTCGAAGCCGTCATCTCTTTGCGTATACGGAAGTATCGACCTGAGCTCTCACGGCCCTCGCAATTTAACCCTTTTACAGATATCATCTGTGGTATACTCACCTATAAGACTGAATATTGGGATCTGGATACGGGAGTATATTCAAGTGGTGGGACACACAAATAAGTTTAAGTAATTAAGACATTAATATTGTATCTCGGATTAGTTGAACTTTGTGTGAAACTTTAAGTGGATCAATATACTGACAATCTAAGTGAATTGTTTAGAAATTAAAATGAAATAAAGCTTAACAGTGTCGGTGATTTGTCTCATAACCTGATATGATCCTCTTGCACAAACTCGCAAAAATATTGTCTGTAAATACTTCTATACTGCATTTACTTTCTTTCGGAAAAACCAAAAAGATTTTAGTGTGTTTGAGCTTAAATTTTGAAAAATACAAAAAGATTTTCGACAACTGGTGTTGAAAAGCTGATTTTCCAAATTCCAAGTGCTAAACTTGATGATCTGGCTTGGGAGTGATGAGTGTGATAGATTTAAAGACAAAATCTGCAAGTGATTCATCAGAAATGAATTGATAGATCATTTTGTGATAGGATTTTCAAGTGATGTCTGAGTGCTTAAATGTTTACCATAAAACTTATGTGTTGGGTAGAGTTTTATGCAGGTTGAATTAGAGCTGGGTTTTTCGATTCCAAGCAAAATTTAAGAATCAACATTTGAGGGGGAGTGCATGTTGGTGTTGATGAATTTAAAGATGTCAACATCTGAGGGAAAGAGTTTGTTGAAGACAAAGTTGAAGAAGCAGTTAGAGCCAGTACTGATCCTGGAACTGCATTTGCGCAATAGAGATTGAAGAAAGAAGATAAAGATTGAGGATGCTTACAACGTCAAATACTTCAAAAAGAAGCTTAGTAGATTGATCAAGACTGAAGATGCGAAGTCATGACATTGTCAAAGACTCGACACGTGCGACTCGTCAACATCTGAGGGGGAGTCTGTTGGTGCATGCATCTGTCGACTTTGTCTTGTATCGAGTCTAGAGTAGAGTAGGCTAGATCAGGGCACAAGAATCAAGAAATTGTATATAGGTGTGATTCCGCTCCAAATGACATCTTGTCATTTGGAGCGAAACCTCATTAGCCTGATTCCGCCCGAAACCCCATTAGAGCCTGATTCCGCCCGAAACCCCATTAGAGCCTGATTTCGCTCGTAATATGTATAGTCTGATTTCGCTCATGCTGAAAAAGCTGATTCCGCTCCTGATGTCCTTGTATGTTGGAGCGAAATCAGGCCAGCTATATATAGCTTGTCATTTAGAGCGAAATTAGTGAGTTATCTGAGTCATTGCCTTTCCGGCTGCCACGAAGTGATTCCGAAGTGTTGTCAGGATTGTAAACTGTCACACCCCCAAAATCCACCTGCGGAATACCACCGCTTAGGAGCGTGACTGACCAGGATCAAGCCACCAATCATATCAAACACAGCATTTAATAATAAAAGTAGATAATGTAATTCATCACGACATGATTGATGTTCAAAACCAAACATTGTCTAAGTAGCAGAAGCATGTAAGTAAACCCAACATAAATAATAATGTATGAAATGTCATAAGTGTTTAATTAAGCATTCATGATTCATGCCCACAACGACCTGCTCCTCCCTGTGCAAGCTCCATGTATCTAACGACCTGCAAGGCATGCAGCAAAAAGTCAACAACTAGTTGAGCGAGTTCACAGAAGTAAGTTCGTAACAGTAATACGTATGTTCATTTGGTAGGGGCTTCCCACATATGCATGTACTAATATTGGGGGTTTCCCGTAATTATATATTTATTTCCAGTGGGGGATTCCCACGTTTAACCTTTCTAATGGGGGCTTCCCATGTTTATACTTACTAGACTATTGGCGACCATGTGTTCTTCTTAATTCGAGAACAGGAATACGTACAAGGACACGTAGGATTTACGTGAGTGCCCTTCCCCGAGGACAGTGGTACGTGTGGGGTTTACGTAGGATTTACGTAAGTGTCCTTCCGACCCGGAAGACAGTAGTAGGTATAAGTTTACGTAGGTTTTACGTAAGTGTCCTCCCGACCCGGGAGACAATGGTAGATACTAGTTTACGTAGGATTTACGTAAGTGTCCTGACTAACCTGAGGACGATGGTCTATAGTCTAGCAATAGTGTAAGTACGAGTAATTATCCAATTCAATTCTTCCAACCCAATTCCCACCCGGGAATCCCATGCCTTGGCTGTGTGAACTCACCTTGGTTTGCTCGGTATGCTTAACTATGTACTTGCAATTTATCAATCGAGTCCTATAGTATGCATGTATATTAAATCAGTTGTATGTCGTTTATATCACGAAGTGTTTAAGCAATCATCGTCATGTTTCACATAACAGTTAATTCACGTTCATCAAATAATACATCATACGACAAAGTAATTCAGAACCATTAGGGTTACCACACACACACTGAGCTTATATACTCGGTTAACACAACTCAGTTACATACCACATGCTTGACATATAGAACAGAACTCACAGTTAAGCATTTAACAGTTCACAGGGTAAATCACTTAACAGATAAGGAAACTCGGACCAAACACTTGTTCTTAAAACTCAGATCAAACCATAACATACAGAAGCTCGGACAAAACATGGATTACCAAAGGTCGGACTAGTGTGACAACCCTAAAACTCGGACAGCATTACCTCATAAAGCTCGGACATGATTTGTTCATGAAACTCGGACAAATCAAAGGGGGAGGGGGTCTAAAACTCGGATAGCATAGGTAGGGGGTAAAAGTCGGACATGGGGGGGGGGGTTTCCTCATGAAACTCGGACCCCCTCATGTGTCAAAGGTCGGACAAAGGGGGGTTGCCCCTTAAAACTCGGACAAAAGGCTTATAAGCCTAAAGCTCGGACCAAACAAGCCAAAAACTCAGACTATCAACACATAGAAACTCGGACATCACATGCAATTACCCTTAAAGTTTGAACAGTTATAATTATCACAAAATTCGGACATCTAGCACATCTAAAAGTCGGACCACTATTCAACCTTATAAAAGTCGGACCTTGAGTCCTTATAACAAGCTCGGACAACATGTATTTATGCTCAAAATTCGGACAACCTATCCCCTAACATAAGGGTCGGACATGTGCTCATATCAAAACTCGGATGGCATGATAACTTGTCTGAGATTCGGACCTTTATGCTTTCTTTATAAAACTCAGACAACAACATTCACTCACAAACCTCAGACAAACATTCAATCACGCGTTCTTTGCGATTGCAACGGTTACACTTTATACATTTAACAGTTACGTTCTATAATTCATACGATTTGAAAACCCTAATTCGTACATTACATGGCAGAAATCAATTCAACAAATAACATCGTCATACGAACAAATGATTTCACGACTGATCATCATCATAACACAATAATCAAGAATCAACCAAAGCACAGAACCATCATATGAAAGCTAGGGTTTTGCAGGTATTACAAGAATCAAGAATTGATACAATCAAACAATCAATTAGGGTTTACAAGTATCACAAAAATCAATAAACAATTACCTTGAATGATTCTAGAGAGAATGTGGAAACAAAAGTGATGAATGTCTTGCCAATGATGATGGTGATGATTGCCAGAGAATGTGAAGTACGTGCTTTGGTTTCTTGTGTGAGGTTTAGTGAAGGCTTAGGGTTAAGTACCATATAAGTTTCACTAATAACCCTACACACCCTTAATTATTATATTTTAAAATAGTACACCATCTCAAACAGTTTCATAGTTTCACCACCAAGTTTATGCATTTGACAAGTCTATCACAATTAACACATAACCATGCATAATCACACAATACATTTCATTGTATTAAAACGTTACAGTTCCATAGACAATTATTTGTGCAATTAAACAACTAAACAATACATGAACGTGCAATAAATGCGAAATAGGAATCTTGTAAATTCGAGTTGTCACATTATCCCCAACTTAAAAGAAATTTCGTCCCGAAATTTGGTACGCACTCACTGAGGAAGCTAGGTAAGCTGTATTGTTCACTGGTTTTCCTGGGGTGTCACATCATCCCCCTGTTGATTTGGAATTTCGTCCCGAAATTCCGCAGTAGTAGCTTCAGTCTCAGTAGTGGTTGCATTGGTTCCGAATAACTGGGGGTACTTTTCTGTCATCTCATCTTCGCGTTCCCAGGTGTACTCTAGGCCACGTTTGGAGTTCCAACGAACTCGGACAAGAGGGATTCTCTTGTGTTTGAGGACCTTAACATCCCGGTCCGTGATTTCTACAGGTTCCTCGACGAAGTGTAACTGCTCGTCGATAGTGAGTTCTTTCAATGGAATTATGAGGGTCTCATCTGACAGGCACTACTTCAGATTCGACACGTGAAATACGTTGCGAACTGCACCGAGTTTAACTGGTAGGTTTAGTCTGTAGGCTACTTTGCCTATTCTTTCTATGATCTCGAACGGTCCAACATACCATGGATTGAGCTTACCTCGTTTACCAAATCTAACCACACCCTTCCAGGGTGAAACTTTGAGTAAAAACCGGTCCCCGACCTGAAATTCCAATGGCTTCCTACGCTTATCCGCGTTGCTTTTCAGGCGATCGCGAGCTGCCGCCATGCGTTGTCGTATCTGTGCAATTCGTTCAGTAGCATCAACTACCATTTCTGGACCTGTAATCTGACTATCCCCCACCTCTGCCCAACAGAGAGGTGACCAGCATTTACGCCCGTACAATGCCTCGAATGGAGCGGCTTGTATGCTGGTGTGGTAACTGTTATTGTACGAAAACTCCACTAACGGGAGGTGCTTTTCCCAGTGTTGCCGAAATCGATAACACACGCCCGAAGCATGTCTTCTAGGGTTTGGATCGTGCGCTCAGACTGCCCATCCGTCTGAGGGTGATAAGCTGTGCTCATGTCTAATCGAGAGCCAAAAGCTTTGTGCATTGCTTGCCATAGTTCTGAAGTGAATCGTGCATCCCGATCCGAAATAATGGAGGTGGGCACCCCGTGCCTCGAAACAACTTCTTTAAGATAAACGTCTGCGAGGGTGGAGAACTTATCCGTTTCCTTAATAGCCAGGAAGTGTGCAGAATTGGTGAGTCGATCCACGATCACCCATATAGTATCATTCCCACGCTGAGATCTAGGCAGGCTAGTAACAAAATCCATGGAAATTTCTTCCCATTTCCACTGTGGTATCCTGGGCTGTTGCAGTAGGCCTGAGGGTTTCTGTTACTCTGTCTTGACTCTCGCACAAGTCAAACATTTGCCGACGTAAGTAGCAATGTGGGCCTTCATGCTAGGCCACCAATATGTAGTTCTGATGTCGTGGTACATTTTATCTGAACCTGGGTGTACCGAGTAGCGAGACTTATGAGCTTCATCCATCACAAGTTCTCGTAAACCGCCATACAGTGGAACCCAAATACGTCCTGTTACATAGTAGGCGCCGTCTTCCTTTTGTTCTAATCGTTTCCTTGAGCCGCGTAAGGCTTCAGCCCTGACGTTTTCTGGTTTCAATGCTTCAACCTGAGCATTTCGTATCTGTGCAGGAAGATCAGACTGAATAGTGAGCTGCAAAGCTCGTACACGCCTAGGTAGAGTGTCTTTCCGACTGAGAGCGTCAGCCACAACATTGGCTTTGCCTGGATGGTACTTGATAGCGCATTCATAATCATTAAGTAACTCGATCCATCGTCGTTGACGCATGTTCAATTCCTTCTGCTTGAAGATATGCTCGAGACTCCTGTGATCGGTGTAAATAGTGCACCTGGTACCGTACAGGTAGTGTCGCCATATCTTAAGCGTGAAAACAACAGCTCCCAGCTCTAAATCGTGCGTCGTGTAGTTCCGTTCATGAATTTTGAGTTGCCGCGAAGCGTAGGCAATAACTTTTGTGACAACTCGAACTTTAGACTTACTGTGATGTAATGTTACGTGATTACGAGAACTGAATTATATGTTGGATTTAATGAATGCTATGTTATGAATGTGCATTATGTGTGTATATATGTTATGAACGGCCCAAAACGCACAACACCCACTTGATTTCACAACCCACTCGGTCCATATGGTTGGACTCGAGACCTTGAGTTAGCCCATGTGGGATTTCGGCCCATTTCCCTTTATACGTATACATACCCACATGTCATTAGGGTTTAGTTTTCACAAATCTTGCAATCAAGAACACACACACTCTCTTTCTCTCGACCGGAACCAAGGGCAGCCTCACCTTCACCACTTTCCTCTACTTGTAACCGGTTAGTGTTTGATGTATTATTGTTTGGTGTGTGATATAATAGCCTCGCATGATAGTATAGGGTTTTGCCACATGTTGATTGTGTTCTTGTTAATCGATTTCTGTGAATGGTGATCATGATTACATACGAAATAGGTTGCATGAGTGATTTGTTAATTGGTCCGAATTGATGTTTGTAACCGGCTGTGATGATTCTGTTTGCACATGTGTTTTAAGTGGCATGTTAGTATGATGATATGGGTCATAAGTTAGTGATGTTCATAGACTGATTACTGATTGAATTGCCGAGATAATGTTCTAAATGATGGAGATGAACACGTATGAATATGTTTTGAACAGGATATGGAATTGCTGATTTCTATGATTGATCTATTTCCGAAACTGTTTGATCTGTTTGCTAATTTTGCGGAATAAACGTTGCTGATAATTAAGGAAATTATGGAAAACTGTTACACATCTGGTTGCGACTCGGATTGCGAGTCGGTACACCACTCGAGACCACAACAGCATGAACCGAAACCATGGTTGCGAGTCCAGTTGCGACTCGTAACCAGGCCATGACAAGCCGAGACCGGGGTTGCGAGTCCCGTTACGACTCGTAACCGGACCTTGCCAACTCGAAAACCTCAGTTGCGACTCGTAATCTCTGTTGCGACTCGAGACCATTTACATGCACACTGTTTTGGGCCTACACTGTCACGGGCCCAATCAATTGGGCCAAATAACTGGATCTATGCGATTGACTGCTAGTTGGACTTATGACTGATTGTTATTGGACTGCTTATATTATTTGGGCCGAGACCTTTACGATTGGACTTGTATAATTCTGGGCCGGGTATAGTTTGGGATTAGACATTCAAATCACAAGTGATGATCACGACATGTTGACTGTTTACGTGCATTACATGTTGCTATGATATTTATACGTGAATTACTTGAACCGAACCTGACTTGTGTGGTAACCCTATTAGGACGTGGTTGACCACTATTAGTTCAAGAACCCTTTTTCCTTTGTGTATCTGCCGAGCAAACCAAGGTGAGTTCACACAGCCAAGGCATGGGATTCCCGGGTTGGGAATTGGGTTGGATATGTTATTGTTAAAAGAGTTACTCGTACTTACGCATTCTCTAGACTATAGACCATCGTCCTCAGGGTAGTCAGGACACGTTACGTAAAGCCTACGTAACCCAGTTTATTTGCCATTTGTCTCCCGGGTCGGGAGGACACGTTACGTAAAGCCTACGTAACCCAATACCATCTACTGGCTTCCAGGTCGGAAGGCCACGCTGCGTAAAGCCTACGTAGCCCCCACGCGTACCACTGTCCTCGGGGAAGGGTACGTCACGTAAAGCCTACGTGACCCTGTACGTTTTCCTGTTCTCGGTAAAGAAGAACACATGGTCGGAAGTTAGTCTAGTAAGTACCGTTAATGAGAAGCCCTCATTAGCCAGGATAAACATGGGAAGCCCCCACCAGTTTTATGAACACAAGGTTTGGGAAGCCCCCACCTTTAGTACACACTAGTATGGGAAGCCCCCACTAGCTATACTTATGCATTATGTTATGAATTTACTCTCCGTGAACTCGCTCAACTAGTTTGTTGATTATTTGCTGCATGCCTTGCAGGACCTTAGGTATACTGGAGCTTGCACAAGGAGGAGCAGGTCGTTGTGGGATTTGGATTCTTGAACGTTATTCGAACTTATAATTATTTTGAGATTACATACTATGCTTCCGCTACTTAAACGATGTTTGGTTTTGAAGCATCAATCATGTCATGATGATTTACATTAATTACTTTTATATTAAATGCTATGTTTGATATGATTGATGGCTTGATCCTGGTCATGTCACGCTCCCAAGCGGTGGTACTCCGCGGGTGGATTTTGGGGGTGTGACAGATTGGTATCAGAGCCATTGGTTATAGAGAACTTGGTTTTAATATGGGAAAACGTTTTTTTTTATTAAAACCGGACTATAACCAGAACAGTGCTCTCAACGATCCACAACGACGCTTCGCTCCACGTGCAAGACTCGACATCCTAGGTAATAAGGTTATGATTATTGCCTGTTTGCTAGAACTGTTTAGAACTTTGCTCGCATTACGCTTAGATACACATGATACTATAGCATGAGAATCCCTACGTGCTTACACTTTTCTGTCATCGCCCTACTCGCGAACCATTCTTACGTATGCTACTTGTTACAATGAAGATCATGTCTGGACGAATCAACATGACACAAGCCCAGCTAGAGGCTCTCGTTCAAGCTCAAGTTGCTGCGGCAGTTGCAGCAGCTCAAGCAGGTAGTATATCCTGCAGTATAGGCACACACTAGGATCTTTGGATCCTACATTAACACTCGTATTTAACTTCGTCCTATTCGTACACAATAGGTCAACACGCGCAGCAGCCTGTCTGCACTTTCAAGAACTTCATGGACTGTCGTCCAAATTCTTTCAGTGGCACAGAGGGGGCAGTGGGACTCCTCCATTGGTTTGAAAAGCTAGAATCAGTATTCGAAATGTGCGAGTGCCCTGAGGCTCGCAAGGTCAAGTTTGCCACCGGCACTTTGGAAGGGATAGCACTGACTTGGTGGAACGCCCAAGTTCAGATCTTAGGGTTGGCAGCTGCTAACGCCACCCCATGGAACGATTTTAAGGAACTTATCAAGAGGGAGTATTGTACACGTGAAGATATTCACAAGCTGGAAGACGAGCTGTATAACCTGAAAATGGTTGGATCAGAAATCGAAGCGTATACTAAACGGTCGAACGAGCTGGCTGTGTTATGTCCAACTATGGTGGACCCTCCATACAAGCGCATTGAGATGTATCTCAAGGGATTGGCGCCAGAAATTCAGAGCCACGTGACGTCGGCTAATCTCGATAACATCCAGGAAATCCAACGTCTCGCTCACCGTATCACCGATCAGGCAGTGGACCAGAATAAACTGCCCAAGCGTGTTAGTGCTACTGCTAACGTCACCACCTCAGTTACTCCTGCTACATCTGGTGACAGTAAAAGAAAGTGGGAAGGAGATTCTAGTAAAGGTTCAGCGACTGTTCAGCCACAAGCTCAGCAGCAGAAGATCGACCACTATCAGAGTCCCGGTCAGCAATCCTCTGGCAGTCACAGACAGAGGAGATATCAGGGTAGTCAACCTAGGTGCCACAACTGCAACAGGCATCACCACGGCCCGTGTAACAAGGGTCGTTGTCAAAGGTGTCTTAAGATGGGTCACGAGGCCAAAGACTGTAGGAGCCCTCGTCCTGCGAATCAGAATCAGCAGCCTCAGCAACCAGCTCCACAGAACCAGCAGCAGCAACAGCAGCCACAGCGTGGAAACCGGGGATGTTTCCAGTGTGGGGCTGAAGGTCACTTCAAAAGCGATTGTCCTCAGTTGAACCAGAACCGCAACAACAACAACAACCAGGGCAACGGGAACAACAATGGGGGAAACAACAACAACGGCAATGAAGCTCGTGGTCGTGCATTCGTACTAGGTCGAGGCGACGCAGTGAACGATCCCAACGTGGTTATGGGTAAGTTTCTCCTCGACAATATTTACGTTACTGTTTTGTTTGATTCGGGTGCGGATACAAGCTATATGTCTGTGAAAATGTGTCAACTGCTAAAACGTGCACCAACACTTTTACCCACCAAACATGTAGTAGAGTTAGCTAACGGTAAAAGTCTAGAAGCCACGCACGTAGTTCAGGGTTGTAATCTTATCCTAGCTGGCCAAGCTTTCTCTATCGATCTCATTCCCATAGTTTTGGGTAGTTTCGATGTCGTGATTGGGATGGATTGGTTATCCCAACACCAGGCAGAAATTTTATGCAGTGAGAAGATTATTCGCATTCCTCGTTCTGGTCAGGAACCTCTCGAAGTTCAAGGCGACAAGAGTGGTGCTGTGGTTGGCATCATCTCCTTCTTGAAGGCTCAGAAATGCTTACGTAAGGGGCACACTGCCATTCTGGCACTCGTTACAGACGCATCAGCAAAAGAAAAGAAATTGGAGGATATTCCAATTGTACGTGATTACCCTCAGGTGTTTCCTGAAGACTTACCTGGCTTACCGCCTCATCGTCAGGTCGAATTTCAGATCGAGCTCGCTCCAGGAGCAGCACCCATAGCTCGCGCACCATATCGTCTAGCTCCATCAGAATTGGAGGAACTGTCTAAGCAACTGCAAGAACTCTTGGAAAAGGGTTTTATTCGTCCAAGCTCTTCGCCTTGGGGAGCTCCAGTACTTTTCGTGAAAAAGAAAGACGGTACGTTCAGGATGTGTATCGACTACCGTGAACTCAACAAGGTGACGGTGAAGAACCGTTATCCTCTTCCACGCATAGACGACTTATTCGACCAGTTGCAAGGGTCGTGCTACTATTCGAAGATAGACTTGAGGTCTGGTTACCATCAGCTGAGAGTCCGGGATGAGGACGTCTCCAAGACAGCCTTCAGAACTCGTTACGGTCACTACGAGTTTCTCGTCATGCCATTTGGGTTAACAAACGCGCCTGCTGTATTTATGGATCTTATGAACAGGGTCTGCAAACCCTATCTTGACAAGTTCGTCATAGTATTCATTGACGACATCCTGATCTACTCCAAGAGTCAGGAGGAACACGAGCAGCATCTTCGTCTTATTTTGGAACTTCTTCGGAAAGAACAGTTGTACGCCAAGCTTTCTAAATGCGACTTCTGGCTTCGTGAAGTCCACTTCTTAGGCCACGTGGTGAACAAGGATGGGATCCATGTCGATCCATCCAAGGTAGATTCGATCAGGAACTGGCCTGCACCGCGTACACCGACAGAAATACGCCAATTCTTGGGTTTGGCAGGATATTACAGACGGTTTATCAAGGATTTCTCGAAGATTGCTCAGCCGCTTACGTTACTGACACAGAAGGGTGTTACCTATCGCTGGGGAGAGCCTCAGGAGACTGCTTTTAAGCACTTAAAGGATAGACTTTGCAGCGCACCTATCCTCTCTTTGCCAGAGGGCACGGATGACTTTGTGGTTTATTGTGATGCATCCATTCGGGGACTTGGATGTGTGTTAATGCAGCGCGACAAGGTTATTGCTTACGCCTCTCGTCAGCTAAAGGTTCATGAACGCAACTACACGACGCACGATTTAGAGCTGGGAGCTGTTGTTTTCGCACTTAAGATATGGCGACACTACCTGTACGGTACCAGGTGCACGATTTACACCGATCACAGGAGTCTCGAGCATATCCTTAAGCAGAAGGATTTGAACATGCGTCAACGACGATGGGTCGAGTTACTAAACGATTACGAATGCGCTATCAAGTACCACCCAGGCAAGGCCAATGTTGTGGCTGACGCCCTAAGTCGAAAGGACACCTTACCGAAGCGCGTGCGAGCGCTACAGCTTACGATTCAGTCTAGCCTTCCTACATAGATACGAAATGCTCAGGTAGAAGCATTGAAGCCCGAAAACGTCAAGGCTGAAGCCTTACGCGGCTCACGACAACAAATGGAACAGAAGGCAGACGGCGCCTACTATGTAACGGGGCGTATTTGGGTCCCACTTTATGGCGGTCTACGCGAACTTGTGATGGACGAAGCACACAAGTCTCGCTATTCGGTACATCCAGGGTCGGATAAAATGTACCACGACATCAGCACTACTTATTGGTGGCCTAGTATGAAGGCCCAAATTGCTACGTACGTTGGAAAATGCTTGACCTGTGCGAGAGTCAAGGTTGAATATCAGAAACCAGCTGGCCTACTTCAACAGCCTAAGATACCTCAGTGGAAATGGGAAGAAATTTCCATGGATTTCGTTACAGGCCTACCTAGATCCCAGCGTGGGAATGATACCATATGGGTGATCGTGGATCGACTCACCAAGTCTGCACACTTCCTACCTATAAAGGAAACGGATAAGTTCTCCACTCTAGCAGACGTATATCTCAAAGAAGTTGTTTCGAGGCACGGGGTGCCCACATCTATCATTTCGGATCGCGATGCACGATTCACGTCAGAACTTTGGCAAGCGATGCATAAATCCTTTGGCTCACGACTAGACATGAGCACAGCATATCACCCTCAGACGGATGGGCAGTCTGAGCGAACGATTCAAACTCTTGAAGACATGTTTCGGGCATGCGTTATAGATTTCGGCAATGGCTGGGAAAAGCACCTCCCTTTGGTGGAGTTCTCGTATAATAACAGTTATCACACCAGCATCCAAGCCGCTCCATTCGAGGCATTGTACGGGCGTAAATGCCGGTCACCTCTCTGTTGGGCAGAGGTGGGGGATAGTCAGATCACGGGTCCAGAGATAGTAGTGGACGCCACAGAAAAGATCGCACAGATACGACAACGCATGGCGGCAGCACGCGACCGTCAGAAAGCCTACGCGGACAAGCGTAGAAAGCCATTGGAATTTGAGGTCGGGGACCGGGTTTTATTGAAAGTTTCACCCTGGAAGGGTGTGGTTCGTTTTGGCAAACGGAGCAAACTAAATCCGCGGTACGTCGGACCATTCGAAATTATCGAAAAGATTGGCAAGGTAGCCTACAAGTTGAACCTACCAGCTGAACTCGGGGCAGTTCACAATGTCTTCCATGTATCGAACTTAAAGAAGTGCCTATCTGATGAAAACCTCATCATTCCTTTCAAGGAACTCACTATCGACGAGCGGTTGCAGTTCGTCGAGGAACCAGTAGAAATCACGGACCGGGATGTGAAGGTCCTCAAACACAAGAGAATCCCTCTTGTACAAGTTCGTTGGAACTCCAAACGTGGTCCAGAGTACACCTGGGAACGCAAAGACAGGATGACAGAAAAGTACCCCCAGTTAGTCGGAAACAATGCAACCACTACTGAGACTGAAGCTACTACTTCGGAATTTCGGGACGAAATAGGTTGCATGAGTGATTTGTTAATTGGTCCGAATTGATGTTTGTAACCGGCTGTGATGATTCTGTTTGCACATGTGTTTTAAGTGGCATGTTAGTATGATGATATGGGTCATAAGTTAGTGATGTTCATAGACTGATTACTGATTGAATTGCCGAGATAATGTTCTAAATGATGGAGATGAACACGTATGAATATGTTTTGAACAGGATATGGAATTGCTGATTTCTATGATTGATCTATTTCCGAAACTGTTTGATCTGTTTGCTAATTTTGCGGAATAAACGTTGCTGATAATTAAGGAAATTATGGAAAACTGTTACACATCTGGTTGCGACTCGGATTGCGAGTCGGTACACCACTCGAGACCACAACAGCATGAACCGAAACCATGGTTGCGAGTCCAGTTGCGACTCGTAACCAGGCCATGACAAGCCGAGACCGGGGTTGCGAGTCCCGTTACGACTCGTAACCGGACCTTGCCAACTCGAAAACCTCAGTTGCGACTCGTAATCTCTGTTGCGACTCGAGACCATTTACATGCACACTGTTTTGGGCCTACACTGTCACGGGCCCAATCAATTGGGCCAAATAACTAGATCTATGCGATTGACTGCTAGTTGGACTTATGACTGATTGTTATTGGACTGCTTATATTATTTGGGCCGAGACCTTTACGATTGGACTTGTATAATTCTGGGCCGGGTATAGTTTGGGATTAGACATTCAAATCACAAGTGATGATCACGACATGTTGACTGTTTACGTGCATTACATGTTGCTATGATATTTATACGTGAATTACTTGAACCGAACCTGACTTGTGTGGTAACCCTATTAGGACGTGGTTGACCACTATTAGTTCAAGAACCCTTTTTCCTTTGTGTATCTGCCGAGCAAACCAAGGTGAGTTCACACAGCCAAGGCATGGGATTCCCGGGTTGGGAATTGGGTTGGATATGTTATTGTTAAAAGAGTTACTCGTACTTACGCATTCTCTAGACTATAGACCATCGTCCTCAGGGTAGTCAGGACACGTTACGTAAAGCCTACGTAACCCAGTTTATTTGCCATTTGTCTCCCGGGTCGGGAGGACACGTTACGTAAAGCCTACGTAACCCAATACCATCTACTGGCTTCCAGGTCGGAAGGCCACGCTGCGTAAAGCCTACGTAGCCCCCACGCGTACCACTGTCCTCGGGGAAGGGTACGTCACGTAAAGCCTACGTGACCCTGTACGTTTTCCTGTTCTCGGTAAAGAAGAACACATGGTCGGAAGTTAGTCTAGTAAGTACCGTTAATGAGAAGCCCTCATTAGCCAGGATAAACATGGGAAGCCCCCACCAGTTTTATGAACACAAGGTTTGGGAAGCCCCCACCTTTAGTACACACTAGTATGGGAAGCCCCCACTAGCTATACTTATGCATTATGTTATGAATTTACTCTCCGTGAACTCGCTCAACTAGTTTGTTGATTATTTGCTGCATGCCTTGCAGGACCTTAGGTATACTGGAGCTTGCACAAGGAGGAGCAGGTCGTTGTGGGATTTGGATTCTTGAACGTTATTCGAACTTATAATTATTTTGAGATTACATACTATGCTTCCGCTACTTAAACGATGTTTGGTTTTGAAACATCAATCATGTCATGATGATTTACATTAATTACTTTTATATTAAATGCTATGTTTGATATGATTGATGGCTTGATCCTGGTCATGTCACGCTCCCAAGCGGTGGTACTCCGCGGGTGGATTTTGGGGGTGTGACAACTTTATCACGCTGCATCAATACACAACCAAGCCCCTGTATCGATGCGTCACAATAGACCACAAAATCGTCTGTGCCCTCCGGCAATGAGAGAATAGGTGCGCTGCAAAGCCTATCCTTTAAGTGCTGGAAAGCAGTTTCCTGAGTGTTGCCCCAACGGTAGGTGACACCTTTCTGTGTCAGCATAGTAAGTGGCTGTGCGATCTTCGAAAAGTCTTTAATGAACCGTCTGTAGTAACCCGCCAGACCCAAGAATTGGCGTATTTCCGTTGGTGTGCGAGGCGCAGGCCAGTTCCTGATCTAATCTACCTTGGATGGATCGAGATGGATCCCATCCCTGTTCACCACATGGCGTAAGAAGTGGACTTCTCGAAGCCAGAAGTCACATTTTGAAAATTTCGCGTACAGTTGCTCCTTTCGAAGAAGTTCCAAGATAAGTCGTAAGTGCTGCTCGTGTTCCTCCTGAGTCTTGGAGTAGATCAGAATGTCGTCGATGAAGACAATGACGAACTTGTCAAGATAGGGTTTGCACACCCTGTTCATAAGATCCATGAAAACTGCAGGCGCATTCGTAAGCCCGAATGGCATGACTAAAAACTCGTAGTGACCGTAGCGAGTTCTGAATGCTGTCTTGGAGACGTCCTCATCCCGGACTCTCAGCTGATGATACCCTGACCTTAGATCAGTTTTGGAATAGTAGCTCGACCCTTGCAACTGGTCGAATAAGTCGTCTATACGAGGAAGAGGATAGCGGTTCTTCACTGTGACCTTGTTCAGTTCGCGGTAGTCTATGCACATTCTGAAAGTGCCATCCTTCTTTTTCACGAATAGTACTGGAGCTCCCCAAGGCGAAGAGGTTGGACGAATGAAGCCTTTATCCAAGAGCTCTTGTAGTTGCTTTGAAAGTTCTTCCAGTTCAGTTGGAGCTAAACGATACGGTGCGCGAGCTATAGGTGCTGCTCCTGGAGCTAGCTCGATTTGAAATTCGACTTGACGATGAGGCGGTAAACTGGGTAAATCTTCAGGAAACACCTGAGGAAATTCGCGTACAACTGGAATATCCTCTATTCTCTTCTCTTTCGTCGATGCATCTGTAACTAATGCCAGAATAGCAGTGTGCCCCTTTCGTAAACATTTCTGTGCCTTCAAAAAAGAAATGATGCCAACCACAGCACCACTCTTGTCGCCCTGAACTTCGAGAGATTTCTTACCCGAACGAGGAATACGAACTATCTTCTCCTTGCATAGGATCTCTGCGTGATGTTGGGATAACCAATCCATCCCAATAACGATATCGAAACTACCCAAAACTATGGGTATGAGGTCGATGGAGAAGGTCTGACCAGCTAAGACGATGTTACAGCCCTTGACTACATGTGCGGCTTCTACACTCTTACCATTAGCTAACTCTACGACATGTTTGGTGTTTAGGGGTGTTGGTGTACGTTTTAACATTTTACTCACTTTTAACGATATATAACTTGTATCAGCACCCGAATCAAATAAGACAGTAACATAAATATCGTCGAGAAGAAACTTACCCATAACCACATTGTGATCATTCATTGCATCTCCTTGACCCATCACAAAAACATGACCCCGAGCTTCGTTGCCATTGTTGTTGTTGTTTCCCCCGTTGTTATTGTTCCCATTGCCCTGATTGTTGTTGTTATTGTTGCGATTCTGATTCTGGTTTAATTGTGGACAATCACGCTTGAAATGCCCTTCAGCCCCACACTGAAAACATCCCATGTTGCCCCGATGTTGCTGCTGCTGATGCTGATGCTGGTTCTGTGGAGCTGGTGGTGGGTATTGCTGATTCTGATTTGCAGGCCATGGACTCCTACAGTCTTTGGCCACGTGACCCATCTTGAGACACCTTTGGCAACGACCCTTGTTGCACTGGCCGCTGTGATGCCTGTTACAGTTGTGACACTTGGGGTGAAATCCTTGATACCTTTTCTGCCTGTGACCACTAGAAGATTGCTGACTAGGACTCTGGTAGTGATCAACCTTCTGCTGTTGAGCCTGAGACTGTACTGTTGCTGAACCCTTGCTCGAATCCCCATCCCACTTTCTTTTGTTGTCACTGGGAGTAGCAGAAGTAGTGACAACAGTAGTAGTAGCACTGATGTGTTTTGGCAGCCTGTTCTGATCCACTGCCTGATCTGTGAGACGATGAGCGAGGCGTTGAATAGCCTGGATGTTGTCAAGATTAGCCGATGTCACATGGCTCTGAATCTCTGGTGCCAAACCCTTGAGATACAACTCAATACGCTTGATTGGAGGGTCCACTATAGTTGGACACAGCACGGCCAGTTCGTTCGACCGTTTAGTATAAGCTTCGATCTCTGACCCAACCATTTTCAGATGATACAACTCGTCTTCCAACTAGTGAATATCCTCCCGTGTGCAGTATTCACGTTTAATCAGTTCCTTGAAATCATTCCAAGGGGTGGCGTTAGCAGCTGCCAACCCTAAAATCTGAACTTGCGCGTTCCACCAAGTTAGCGCAATTCCTTCCAACGTGCCAGTGGCGTACTTCACCCTGCGATCCTCAGGGCATTCACACATTTCGAATACCAACTCTAACTTCTCAAACCAATGGAGGAGTCCCACTGCCCCCTCGGTGCCACTGAAAGAGCCTGGATGACAGTCCATGAAGTTCTTGAAAGTGCACACAGGCTGATGAGCGTGTTGACCTAATGCGTAAGAATAGAACGAGGTTAAACATAAGAGTTATTTAGGAACGTAGGATCTAAAGATCCTAGAATGACTTACGACTGCAGGGTATACCTCCTGCGTTTGCAGCTGCAAGTGCCGCAGCAACATGTTCGTTGATAAGAGCCGTCAACTGGGCTTGAGTCAAATTGATACGTCCGGCCATTGATCTTCACATCAAAGGCAGTATAAGTGAGAAAGGTTCGCGAATAGTGCGATGACAGAAGAGTGTAAGCACATAGGTGTTCTCAAGCAATAACAAGTAGTGAGCAATGTAATCTAAGCATACTACGAGCAAAGTTCTATGCAATTCTAGCATGTAGGCAATAAATATAAACCTTATTACCTAGGAAGTTGAGTCTTGCACGTGGAGCGAAGCGTCGTTGTGGATCGTTGAGAGCACTGTTCTGGTTATAGTCTGGTTTTAATAAAACGTTTTCCCATATTAAAAGCAAGTCATCTCTAACCAATGGCTCTGATACCAATCTGTCACACCCCCAAAATCCACCTGCGGAATACCACCGCTTGGGAGCGTGACTGACCAGGATCAAGCCACCAATCATATCGAACACAACATTTAATAATAAAAGTAGATAATGTAATTCATCACGACATGATTGATGTTCAAAACCAAACATTGTTTAAGTAGCGGAAGCATGTAAGTAAACCCAACATAAATAATAATGTATGAAATATCATACGTGTTTAATTAAGCATTCATGATTCATGCCCACAACGACCTGCTCCTCCCTGTGCAAGCTCCATGTATCTAACGACCTGCAAGGCATGCAGCAAAAAGTCAACAACTAGTTGAGCGAGTTCACAGAAGTAAGTTCGTAACAGTAATACGTATGTTCATTTGGTGGGGGCTTCCCACATATGCATGTACTAATATTGGGGGTTTCCCGTAAATATATATTTATTTCCAGTGGGGGATTCCCACGTTTAACCTTTCTAATGGGGGCTTCCCATGTTTATACTTACTAGACTATTGGCGACCATGTGTTCTTCTTAATCCGAGAACAGGAATACGTACAAGAACACGTAGGATTTACGTGAGTGCCCTTCCCTGAGGACAGTGGTACGTGTGGGGTTTACGTAGGATTTATGTAAGTGTCCTTCCGACCCGGAAGACAGTAGTAGGTATAAGTTTACGTAGGTTTTACGTAAGTGTCCTCCCGACCCGGGAGACAATGGTAGATACTAGTTTACGTAGGATTTACGTAAGTGTCCTGACTAACCTGAGGACGATGGTCTATAGTCTAGCAATAGTGTAAGTACGAGTAATTATCCAATTCAATTCTTCCAACCCAATTCCCACCCGGGAATCCCATGCCTTGGCTGTGTGAACTCACCTTGGTTTGCTCGGTATGCTTAACTATGTACTTGCAATTTATCAATCGAGTCCTATAGTATGCATGTATATTAAATCAGTTGTATGTCGTTTATATCACGAAGTGTTTAAGCAATCATCGTCATGTTTCACATAACAGTTAATTCACGTTCATCAAATAATACATCATACGACAGAGTAATTCAGAACCATTAGGGTTACCTCACACACACTGAGCTTATATACACGGTTAACACAACTCAGTTACATACCACATACCTGACATATAGAACAGAACTCACAGTTAAGCATTTAACAGTTCACAGGGTAAATCACTTAACAGATAACGAAACTCGGACCAAACACTTGTTCTTAAAACTCAGATCAAACCATAACATACAGAAGCTCGGACAAAACATGGATTACCAAAGGTCGGACTAGTGTGACAACCCTAAAACTCGGACAGCATTACCTCATAAAGCTCAGACATGATTTGTTCATGAAACTCGGACAAATCAAAGGGGGAGGGGGTCTAAAACTCGGATAGCATAGGTAGGGGATAAAAGTCGGACATGGGGGGGGGGGGTTTCCTCATGAAACTCGGACCCCCTCATGTGTCAAAGGTCGGACAAAGGGGGGTTGCCCCTTAAAACTCGGACAAAAGGCTTATAAGCCTAAAGCTCGGACCAAACAAGCCAAAAACTCAGACTATCAACACATAGAAACTCGGACATCACATGCAATTACCCTTAAAGTTCGAACAGTTATAATTATCACAAAATTCGGACATCTAGCACATCTAAAAGTCGGACCACTATTCAACCTTATAAAAGTCGGACCTTGAGTCCTTATAACAAGCTCGGACAACATGTATTTATGCTTAAAATTCGGACAACCTATCCCCTAACATAAGGGTCGGACATGTGCTCATATCAAAACTCGGATGGCATGATAACTTGTCTGAGATTCGGACCTTTATGCTTTCTTTATAAAACTCAGACAACAACATTCACTCACAAACCTCAGACAAACATTCAATCACGCGTTCTTTGCGATTGCAACAGTTACACTTTATACATTTAACAGTTACGTTCTATAATTCATACGATTTGAAAACCCTAATTCGTACATTACATGGCAGAAATCAATTCAACAAATAACATCGTCATACGAACAAATGATTTCACGACTGATCATCATCATAACACAATAATCAAGAATCAACCAAAGCACAGAACCATCATATGAAAGCTAGGGTTTTGCAGGTATTACAAGAATCAAGAATTGATACAATCAAACAATCAATTAGGGTTTACAAGTATCACAAAAATCAATAAACAATTACCTTGAATGATTCTAGAGAGAATGTGGAAACAAAAGTGATGAATGTCTTGCCAATGATGATGGTGATGATTGCCAGAGAATGTGAAGTACGTGCTTTGGTTTCTTGTGTGAGGTTTAGTGAAGGCTTAGGGTTAAGTACCATATAAGTTTCACTAATAACTCTACACACCCTTAATTATTATATTTTAAAATAGTACACCATCTCAAACAGTTTCATAGTTTCACCACCAAGTTTATGCATTTGACAAGTCTATCACAATTAACACATAACCATGCATAATCACACAATACACTTCATTGTATTAAAACGTTACAGTTCCATAGCCAATTATTTGTGCAATTAAACAACTAAACAATACATGAACGTGCAATAAATGCGAAATAGGAATCTTGTAAATTCGAGTTGTCACATTATCCCCAACTTAAAAGAAATTTCGTCCCGAAATTTGGTACGCACTCACTGAGTAAGCTAGGTAAGCTGTATTGTTCACTGGTTTTCCTGGGGTGTCACATAAACGTCGTTCAAACAATAGAATCAACAGTTTAAAGTGAATTCTCGGTGAATTGAACCTGATTTGTTTGTTTCCGCCGCTCAAATTAGGAAAAGTTCTTCTGATTGACTCAATTGGATCCGAATCCGATCCTACAAGTGATTAACACATAAAAAATGGTTACCCAAGATTAACCCGCCTTTGAAAGCAACATATCAAACATATCCCTCACAATGTTCTCTCCACTCGGTTTAAAATTTAGCTAAAAATGATGAATTAGCAATTTTCAAGTAAACACTCAAACCAATTAGAACACGCACCCGTATAAGCTTGCAACTCAATCATTCTCCACCACTAAACACCACTACTAAGCACAAGTCAAAAGGTCTTTAAGGTTTGTAACGGGGCTAGGTTAAGGGTGTGCAATAGGATATTTTTTTTAAAGTGGCTAAGGTGATGAAAATTCGATTTTTATGACAAAAACTACCAAATAAACTAGGTATGAAACATCAAGCTACGAAGCAAAATTTTTCGCCTTTTTATTCAACAAACGACAAACGCATATTTTTGTGCTTTTTCACCATGATTTTCTCCTATTTTTATGATTTTTTCTGAATTTCCGATTTTTTTTCCAATAAATAACAACTATATAAAACAACTAATCCTAAAATCGAATTTTCATCAAATGGTTAAAAATAAAAAGGTTTAACGGTTAAGTGGCTAGTGTGTCGGTCAAACGAAAGGTTTAGGCTTATAGTTGGCTACTAAGGGATTTATTTTGGGTAAGTATAAGATAAATGGTGAATAATTTCACACCCCGATAAATCAAAGTTGGTTTGATCTGGCTGGTATCTTCATTGCACAGCGGAAGTATTTGAGCTAAGACTTCTAAACAGTTCAACGCCCACTATGTACTCAAATCCCCATGGTTCTCCTATTCCAATCATTCCGTAGTTTTGAAAATGTAACATGCGAAAGAACGTGCGAAAAATCAACATAAAGTTGGCGAGTTCATAGTTTGTTTGAATAAGATTTGATACAAATCTTTTTGGATAACCGGTTATTAAAATATTGTTGAGAAAATGAACTAAAAATCATTTTCTTCAGCATGATATGTGAAAACTTTGTATTTGTAAACTTCGTATGTGTAACGCATTATGTTCGTAAAACTTTGTATTAGTAAAATAATATGTCTGTAAAACTTGTGTAACCGTCAATGTCCGCACCTGACAATGACAACATGCATGCATCAACCTATGAGTTGTATTTGTATAAAACATGGTATGTAGATGTAAGTTGTAAACTGTAAAATGTAAGTTTGTGAGTTGTAAATGTAAGGAAACGAGATCGCTAATGTTTCGTGAGGACATTAACATGTGTGATGACATAGGAAGCATCCAAACCTAGGCGATTTTTCCATCGATTAACGACTGGACCCAAAAGCACTCTTCTGTGTGGGTCTAAAACTAAGAGTGAGCTGCCAATACCCACTATATCTAACCTTTTGCTCCTCGGTCTAGTTTTATATGTGATTAATGGTGCTTAACTTTCAGCTTTCACGTCTGCGCATATCATTTTTTTCCTTTCCATTCCGTTCTTACCATATCATGGGCAGTTGGGCTGGGTACCCCCCGTTGACCTTTTTTTGTAGATAGAATCTTCAATGAGTGGAAACAAGCAACCTCACTAAGCTAAGAAAGGTGCTTGTTGAGTAAGGCCGGCTTTCTTCGGATGCTTGAGCGCTCATATCGATCATTCAATATCCTTGACTTTTCAATAAGGGGCGCGTTAGCTAGGCCGTTTTCTTGCAGGAGTGCTTTGGTCATACTAGATGACGAGGCTTACCGAAATACCTTTGCCGTAACTCAGAGAGAGAAGGCCGCTCAAGCAGAATCCGAATACGACTCTCGCTAAACAAGAGCTCTTTACTGCTAAGCTGATCACAACTACATCACCGGAGTCGCCTAATGAAGCTACGAGGGTTTGCTGGAATTAAAGGAAACCGGGCACTAAAAGAGACCTTTCGTAACATGATCTATTGTATCATTCCTTAGTTTAACATACCATTTGTACGTGTATTTTTCCCCAAAGCTTAGAAAAGTAGAAAACGTTTGTATGCACGTTTCGAAAATACGCGTGTGTTTTGAAAAACCGGTATATTTAGTATAAACCTTTTGTAAACCATTTGAGTTTATTGAAATTCACAAAGGATTTGTGTTAGTTAAAACTTGTATGTGGCATGGTTTAGAAATATGTAATTTATGTTCATCGAAAACCTTGTATGCTTTTGCAAAACTTGCATGTCTTTCCACCCCGGAAACATTTATAAAAATTTAAAACCGTAAAAAGGTATGAACTCACCTTTATATCCTTCTGCAAGGCTAGCTAAATATGCATCCATAATGTCATTTCCAAACGTGACTCGCTAGCGTGCAATCTATAACATTCCTAACACGGAATAACTATAAGTTCCTAATAAAATCATGTAGCTAAACTAAATGTCACCGAGCTCTACCGAACTGCTAACCGAACGATCCGATTGTATGTTATTAACTTGAAAGAAACGAAAACATTTATAGTTGTTAATTTTCATTTATTTTTGGTGATAATTTACTAAGTCTTGAGACACTTAGTTTTCAAGAGATTTAAAATATATAAATATTTATATTAAAATATAGAAATATATCGATAGGATCGCGTTAGTCGTCCCGAGAAGTTGTACGCATATGTAACGAATATTCGTATGAAAATAATATATTACAAAATCGAATTATATATTGCGTCTCGTGGATAATTGTCAAAATATATGTATATGTTGTTTAACTGTTTGAAATAATTATAATGAGTTATATTTATTTTATAGAGTTTTGAGTCGTGGACGTTTAAAATAAATATCATAATCATATTTATTTTATAATAGAATCATCGAGTTTTCGACGTTTGAAATAAATATAAGAGTTATGTTTAGTTCATATAGTTTTCGAGTTGTTGACGTTTGAAATAAATATAATAAGTATATTTATTTTTTATAACAGAATTTTCCGAGTTTTTGATGTTTAAACTAAACATAAATAATTATATTTAGTTATAAAAGATGTCCGAATTTTGATGTTTGAAATAAATATAACTAAATATATTTATTTTATAAAACTATTGAGTTTTGATTATCTTGTAAAACGGTTTTTGTCAAAACGTTATAAACGTGTTTTTGTAGTTGTTGTAATGTCTGTCGCAATAAATACACATTTGTATTTGATTTTATAAAATTATTTGATTCCGATAGTTTTCGTTTTATTATAGAACACGTTTCGTTTACGAATTTTCTCGAAAAATGGGCAGAGTTTCCTCTGTTTTTGGACATCCCCGACAACACAAGTTGTCGATCAAATTTTCAAAACACAAAAATAATCAATTCAACAACATATTTTTCAAAACACAACAATAAAACAAGTCATGTGAACATTTTTCCGCAAAATTTATGAAGATGAGTCATTTGTGTGTCCAAAATTGCATTCGTGTCATGTAAAAACGGGTTTTAAAGGGACTAGATTCAAATGTGCAACCCAAACCCAATTCAGCGTTAGCCCACGGTAGGCAAGCCGTCGGCGACGACCCAGTCTAGCATCATCGACGCCATCTGGTTCCTTTCAACTTCTCGACGGCCTAAAGACCTGTCTACGCATACACTTGCTAGACGCCCATTTGTTAAGCCCGTCGACGACGGACTGAAGCCTCGTCGCCGACGGCTTCCCCTTTCATTTTTTTTGATAAGAAAATATAGGCAAATATGGGCAAATTTACCAAAGGAACCTAAGAAAAAAATCCTAAAATATATTAAATATGTTTTTGTGAATTTTTATGGGTTTTACAAAACATTTCGTTTAACGAATCCTACCACCCCCCGAATAATCGTGTATTGTCCCTAATACACACAACAAGTCTAAAACATACCTTACATCTTCATGACCCATTCGTGATTTCCGGAACTTCATACATCAAGGAGGTTAGTACGAAACGAAATAAAGATAACGGAACAAGGCAATAAGAAACAAAACAATTAAAATGTACAAAACTCTACAAAATGTTACCAGTCCTTAGTTGACCTCATATGTCTGATTGCTCGCCAAGAAGTTCACCGACTCTTTATTGGTATCCTTTTCCTTGCTACCATCGAGAAACGTTTTAAGGAGATGGTCATTGACCGTTTGCGTTGACCCACTCTTCGGGTCCTCGATAATAACATCTCCCAATTGCTCATCTGGGAATACCGAAATTTTCAAAATGTGCTCATCTGGGAAGGTCTTGTTGATCTCTACGCGTGAAGAACTCTCCTTTACCATCAAACGGGACAAGTGGTCAACCACCACATTCTTACTACCCTGCTTATTCCGGATCTCCAAGTTGAACTCTTGTAGCAATAAAACCCATCGGATCAATCTCGACTACGCATCTTTCTTCTCCAGAAGGTACCTGACAGTAGTATGGTCAGAATAAATAATCACTTTATTACCCTGTAGGACCGGTTTTGACACCGTTCGATTGCGTAACGAACGTTCGACGTGCGGGATCCGTGAACGTGCGTGACTGAACACACAATAACGTACTAGAACCGTGATTTTATTGAAGAATATGACGCGTACGATACAAAAATCACGTAGAGAGAGCTTTCTCTCTCTAGACTTGAATCTCCAAATCTCCAAAATGAGCCAAAAAGTCTTAAACTTTAAACCTAAAGCTCCTATTTATAGCCCTTGGAATTAATGAGATTTCTCATTAATTACCAAAATGCCACCTTGATAATTCTATCTAAATATTACAATAAAAGCTTGATTTCTTCGGTTTCTCGCTACGGCTCAGATTGACGAAGGCGATAGACATTAATGCACTAACAATCTCCCCCTTGGATATTGCCGCAGTCAATCTCGTAGCGTCTTGTCTTTCTCTTTCTCGAACAAAATCCCCGTGGATCTGTCTTCGAGCTTCCGTTGCTCTCCCTCTTGGTAGTCTCTTTCTTCAGGCTCCCCCTTTCGTCAAGCTTCCGTGCTTTTAGGATCGACGCCTGGCTTTCCATAGCAACAGATTCAGAAACCTACACATCTCAAACTCTCGTAAGACAAAATAATTTTGACTCTAAAAGAATTCTCTCAAAATTCTCAAACATATAACACACGATATTGTGATTCAAATTAATGAATCATCTAAACATTTGAGGATTATCTTTCACATTTAAAATTTAACAAAATTTGAACATTCCAAATTCTGATTCAACATTTCAAACAAATTAACCAATCCAACTGTTCATCTTGTTTAGCCTTTGAGATTTTGAATATCAGCTTTTCACCATCAGTTGTCGAAAATCTTTTTGGATTTTTCATACTATGAAACATAAATGCAATAGCAGAAATTAAATGCAGAAATGAAATATGTACAAACATATTTTTGTGAGTTTGTGCAAGAAGATCATATCAGTTTTTGAGACATATCACCAACACCGTTAAGCTTTTAAACATTTCAAGTTTTAAACAATTTACCTAGATTGTCAGTATATTGGTCCATTTTAAATTTTCACACAAATTTCAATTGATTCGAGATACGATACTAATGTTTTAGAAACTTGAACTTAAATGTGTATCACTCCACTTGAATATACTCCCGTATCCAGATCCCAATGTTCAGTCTTACAGGTGAGTATACCACAGATGATATCTGTTAAGGGGTAAATTATGAGGGCCGTGAGAGCTCAGGTCGATACTTCCGTATACGCAGAGAGATGACGGCTTTGACTTTCGGTGGGTCCCCTTTAGAGGATCTTTTGTTACAATAGCAGTGACTATCAATTTTATTATTTTATCAACTTGCTGAGGGCTGCGCTTATATTTCAAAGCATTTTGCAGAAAGTATTATTCGGGGACTAGGTCAGTATTTCCATACATCAGAAGTCCCGGAATAATACCCCAGATATCACTGAGTATAAAGACCTAGTATCTCAGAAAGAGGGATCTTTCAAACAAGATTTCGGGGGTTACCCATATATCCAAGAATAGTTACCCACGAATTAAGCAAGTTTGAATTTAGGTTTATATCTCATTTCAATTTACTAAGTGTGCAAAAATCTACCGACACATCCATAGTAAGATTGTTTATCACTTTTAAACATTACATATCTTTAGCGTGTTGTGATAGTCCACTGATTTACTATCATTTCCTCTTATTCGCAACAAAACTCATTTTTGATTTTTCAATGTTTTTGACATTTTCAAATTTTCTAATATTTTTAAAATTTTTCTCCCCCTAAAATCAAAATATGTTTCGATTTTGATTTTCTGAGAAAATTTGAAACAAACTGTACAAACTTGACAACTTGATGAGAATCACTTCAATTCTCCATCCACCTGGCATAAACAATCAGAACTCCCCCTCACAACAAAATGGTTTAAACACTTAAGTTTGTTTTAATCAAAATGGTTTTTCCGGAAAATTAGTTTATCTGTCATTTCACAAACTCGGGGTTTCATCACCTTGTTCTTCAAATTATCACTTGTAGAAAAGATGAATCAAGTACAACTTAATGTCCTTAATTTATCTTTTGACAGACGAAATATCACCGAAGTGAAATTCTCAAGAAAGATGCCGATTCCTATTCCCCAATTACCAACCTGGGAGTTCCAGCAAGTCAGGTTTTTCTATTTGAATAGTTTCACCCAAGCCTGACTGTCCTTGGGTGATTTTGAATTCTTGTTCAACAATGGTGGAAAATTTGCATCATCCATTGTTAAACCTAAATTCTCAGATTTTACCTCAACCAATGGCTCTTCTGGTTTTGACACACCAGAATCATTGCCTGAGTGTGGCTTGTCTGACTTTGATGAGCCAGATTCATTGCCTGAAGGTGGCTTGTCTGACTTTGACACGTCAGATTCATCGCCAACCATTTTCTTCTTCTTCTTTTCTTCTTTCGTCCTCAGATTTGTATCCGATGAATTCGTCTTGTTTAACTTTGCAATTGAGAGAGTCGATTCATCAGAACTCTTATTTTTACCAACAAATGAACCTGAGGACAAAATCTTCTCTAGATACTCTCTCGCCTTCTTCCTCTTCTTTCGCAGTCTGTCTTTTGGCCCTTGAGAAAGCTTCACTTTCTTTTCTAGAACTTTAGGTTCTTGAACCTTCTGTTCTTTGACTTTCTGTTCTGAAACTTTCAGTTCCTTGGGCTTTTCTTTGACTTTGACTGACTTTATCACCCTTTTCTGAGATATAGCCCTTGATCTTTCATTTGATCTCATTGGGCAATCTCTGGCAGTGTGACCTTTGATTTGGCAGTTATAGCATCTCCTCATCTAAAACCTCCAATTCTGGCAGTTAACAGCAATGTGTCCTTGATAACCACATCGGTAACACACTCGGTTATCGTACCAATCACCATTTTCACACCAGATGCTCAGATCATAACATTGTTTGGCTTGGTGATATTCCTTTTTCCTCTTGATTGCTAGATTTGACTTTTGAGCACTGTGGTCCGACCTGTACCACTTATTACCAATTTTTTGTGAATTTTGATTTTCCAATTTTTGTGGTTTTTGAATTTGATTGGATGATCGATCTGATGAGCTTTTATTATCTTTTTGATTATTTTTCTCATTTCTAATTTTTTGTTTCTGTACCATTTTCTTCTTCAAAGGTTTTTGCTTAGAGCATTCTCCCTTTTCAGTCGATTGTAGAACAGTTTTCTGAAATTTTTCTTTTAATTTCAAAAACAATTTTTGTTTTTCAATTTTTTTCATTTTCGTCATCAGATTTCTCATCACAATCTTCAACTTTGACATTGTCAAAGTTTGTGACATCGTCACTTATTGGAACAGAACTGATCAGTTTTGGACAAACATATGATGCAGAAGTCACAAAACCTTTCAACTTATTTTCTAAATCAGCAATTTTATTCCGATCACTTTCAGCTTCTTTTTCAAGCTGAATGATTTTAGAAAGATGAGAATTTATTGCAATTTGTTTTTCAAGATTATTTTTACCAAAAATATCTTTCTCATCTTCTAAAATCTTTATTTGATTTTGAAAATCTTTTTCAATTTTTACTTTTTCATTTTCTAAATTTTTTTTTTGATTTTTCAAAACATTTTCTGATTTTTTTAAGATTTTCATTTTCTAATGACAAACTCTCTAAATCACTCAAGAGTTTGGCATTTTCATATTTCAGATTTTCACAATTTGAACACTTCTCGGTCATCTTTTCAGCTTTAGCTTTCTTCTCCACCTTAATAGCTGAAATTTCTTTAACCTGCTCCTCTTCCTCTTGACAATTTCCTTAGATTTGACTTTTACTTCATCAGTTGCTGCTTCATGATTCTTCTCTCCTGAATCAGTCTTCAATTTTCTAATCTTTTGGAATTCAAATTCTTGAGCTTGAATCTTCTCGACGAACATGCTCAAATTGAATCCAAAATATCCAAAACTATTTTTCCACGCCGACAAATATGTACCCCACTCATCACGCGGTAAAGCGTTTGCCAATTTGTCAACCCACGTCTCATCCATTTTGCTAATGTTCAAACGCTTCATCTCTAAGTATAACTTGACATACCTTTCGATCAACTCTTCAGTTGATTCTCCCTTGATACCCGTAAAATTGTCAAACTTGTTTAGTGCAATATAAATCTCAGAACCCATGTTTTGGATTTAAAAGATTTACAATGACGGATTTTCAATCAATACAAAAATTCACACAGTTAAATGACTACCCGATTGAGTAGCAAAGATCAGGCAACAATGGATCGAGTAGGAATTCGCTCAGGCAAATATCCGATGCTTCACTAATCACCTCGGATCACCTGTGTGACACCCCAGGAAAACCAGTAAACGATACAACTTACCTAGCTTCCTCAGTAACCGCATGCTAAATTTCAGGACGAAATTTCTTTCAAGTTGGGGATAATGTGACAACTCAAATTTCCAAGATTCCTACTTCGCATTTATTGCATGATTCATTTATTATTTAGTTGTTTATTTGCACGATTAGTTGCTATGGAATTGTATACGTTTAGATACAATGAAGTGTATTGTGTGTTTGTGCATGGTTATGTGTTAATTGTGATAGACTTGTCAAATGCATAAACTTGGTGGTGAAACTGTGAAAGTGTTTGAGATGGTGCAATATTGTAAAATATAATAACTAAGGGTGTATAGAGTTATTAGTGAAACTTAAACTATTCTTAACCCTAATCCCTTTTCACTAATCATTACACCAAAACAAAACACGTACTTGCAATCCTCTGATCCTTTCTGGCAATCATCATCACCATCATCATTGGCACAAGATATCCATACCCTAACTAGAATCAATTCAAGGTAATCGTTTATTGATTGTTTGATTGTATCAATTCTTGATTATTGGAATACTTGTAAACCCTAGCTTTGATTTGATGGTTCTGTGCTTTAATTTGATTCTGATTATTGTAATATGATGGTGATTAGTTGTGTAATGGTTTGTTTGTTGTCAAGATACATGATATGCTACAATTGTGATTGATAATTGGATTAAAATGGTCGCGAGTGTATGAAATTAGGGTTTTTTAGAACGATGAATGAAACTGTTGAACGAAGAAAACGTAACTGCTTCAATTACAAAGAATGAATGATTGAAATGTTTGTCAGAGTTTTGTGTTGTTAAACTTGTCCGAATTTTATGAAGGGAATGAAGTCCGATGTTTATGTGTATATATAACATGCTTGATCTGAGTTTTAAACATGAGAAGAAGGTCCGACCTTCATAATTATAAGGGATCCGAGTTTCTATTCATCATGTGTGGTCCGACTTTTAAAACAAAGCATTGGTCCGAGCTTTGCTTGGGATATGTGATTTGTCCGAGCTTTATAAGATGCAAAGGGTCCGAGTTTCATGACCTAAGGTCCGAGTTTAATGCCCAACCATATGTCCGACCTTTGTGACCCCCATACCCTTGTCCGAATTTCTTTAAGTGTGTGATGCTGTCCGAGTTTTGCATGTAGGGGAGGGGTTGTCCGACTTTTAACCCCCACACCCCCTAGTCCGAGTTTTAACCCTTGCCACTTGATCCGACTTTTAACCCCCACACTTCCTGTCCGACTTTTGAACAGGGGAAACCCCCCCACACACTTGTCTGAGTTTTAGAAGGGCAAGGCCCTGTCCGATGTTGTGTGATGATCACTTTGAAACAATGAGCTGCATGTTATATAATGTTAAATCTGTTAAGCTGTGTATGACACTTTGTTAAGTCCCTAACTTCGTTAAACTTGTGAAGTTTAATAACGCTGCTAAATGTACTAAGTATCTTAATGGTGGCAATTAGGTTAACATCCACGTTAGACTAAACTGTGAAATCAAAGACGTGACGCACGAATAATATGATTACGATTAACTGTTTACGTGATGTATGATCCTATATATATAATCGTATGATACTGAATGCAACTGTATGATCCTGCGTGTATGAACATTCTATGTGATATCATCCTGTACACAATAAGCACACAAAACACAGTTGCTTGAATGTCAATGATTTGCAAACCCTAATTTGATGCAAACACTTACATTGTATCATGTGCAATGAATCCTAGGTCGTGTGTAACGGACTTAGACATTTACTAAACCCTAGAAGCAATAACATACCGAGCAAACCAAGGTGAGTTCACACAGCCAAGGCATGGGGTTCCCAGGGTGGGAATGGGATTGGATTATGCATTTGTACTTCTCTAGATAATGGAACGTAGTGATATGATCCTCGGGTGAGGAAGGTGATTGGTTAAGATACTGCTAGACTAGTGATACTAATAGAACTGATCTTCGCATACACGCCAGGGTTGGCCGCGATAATATGACTGATCTTCGCACACATGCCTAGAAAGGGCTGCGAACTATTCATTAAACTTCGCACAGATGCCGGGTGGCCGCGATACAAATATACCTAGTCTAGAATACTTGAGAACTTTCCCTAATCTTCGCATACATGCCTAGGAGGGCTGCGATACGAACTATTACGATACATGACTTAGTGAACGAATACAAGGCTTACTATACTATTACAATTACTGAACTATAAACTGTGAACTCGCTCAACTAGTTGTTGATCCTCTGTTACATGCCTTGCAGGTCGTTAGATATATGGAGCTTGCACAGGGAGGAGCAGGTCGTTGTGGAGCATGGATCGTGGATGCCATGTTAAAACATTTAAGCACTTGAACTATGATATATTTTGGGTTTTCATACTTATGCTTCCGCTACACTTGAAACTATAATTATGTTTGGAACACCTATCGTATTGAATGATTGGTTTGCACTTATTTTACTTGATATTAATTACACGTTCAATATGATTGGTGGCTTGATCCTGGTCAGTCACGCTCCCAAGCGGTGATACTCCGCGTGTGGATTTTGGGGGTGTGACAACCTGCAAACAAACAATCAAACACACTATCAGTTTTAAACGAACTGAATGCATAAAAGTGAGTGTGTGAAATCAATCTAAAACTCGTTGTCGAAGATTCGCTGATTCGATCCAAAGTTGTTCGGGTGGAATCGTTGTATATGAATTAACCGGAAAATGGACAAATGTGACTCGTCCTTTGAATGGGATTAGGATGATTTGGGCCTAACGGATGTTTAAAACTGATGAGCTATCCAATTTGACCTAAAAATTTCTTGACTTGTTTTTCACTTTTGTTTACACTGATTGGGCCACAAGATCCCACTACTGATTTGAACTTTGGGCCTCTCTTTTATTCAAAACATGTGATTGGGCCGACAAAATGAATTCCTTTGATTGGACCGCTATATTATAGTGGGCTGAAACTCTAACAAATTAATAACATGCAAGCCGACAAATCTAAATGTTCAAATACACTGATTTGACCAACTGATTTCACATGTAGAGTCCGACAAACACTTATGCAACAAACATGATTGGACCAAACTTTAGTGGGGCCAATAACTTTGACACTTGATTTAATTTCAACAACAAAACACTTAACACTATCAGACCAATTAAACCACTAACTGACAACAATTGTTGTATCAATTTATGATTGGGCCGAATATTATAGTGGACAAACAACTTATAGTGAGCAAAACCCACTAGTCCGACAACCACTTTGGACGGTTTGAATTAGTGATTCTTTGATTGGGCAGCTAATTATGAATCACAAGATTGAAACAACAATACCACTAGCCGCCCATTTCAAGTTGTTAAAAAAATCTGATTGAACCTTATTTATCTACAATATGATTGAGCCTTCACTTGCAATATACCGACTTATCACCTTGCCGACTTCGATTCACATTAATTCACGATAATTGTGATTGGGCCTATGTAAACACTGGGCTGACACAATTGACTTTCAAACCATTTTAAACAATTATCAGTATTTCATTCAATAATGGGTAGCCGACAACAAATATTCAATGTGATTAGGCCAATTTAAACCACAACACCTATGATTGGGCCGCAACAATCCGACAATCTACTAAGTTCACATGCAATCGACAACTTCTATATTCCAACTCACATGCAATCCTGACAATACTAATTAAGAACCGACATTTCGTTTATCAACACAAAGCTCATTGGGCCACCAATTACCGACAACATTTAAATGTTCAACAAATTGACTGGGTTGTTCACTTTAAACTATTCAAACCTTGAACCGATAACGAAACAAATGAATTCTGAGAATTTTGAACAAATACAATAACACATGCACAAGCTGACAACTTTAATATGCCGACACTGATTATTGGACCGTTGAAGCGAAACGATATGTTACACCTATGAGCGAACCTTACAAGCGAACCTCAACTAAATGTCACAATAAGCGAACCTTACAAGCAAACCTCAACTAAATGTCACAATGAGCGAACCTTACAAGTGAAACATCAAGGTTCGTATGAGCGGACCTGAATTTTGACGCAAAAACGAACCGAAAATCTTCGATTACTCCTAAACGGCTAGGAATTTGGATCTGAAACTTGGTAGGGTTATAGATCAGGTGTTTTCGCACAACATATCAAAAAATCAGTTGATTCGGACCGTAAAATCCTGTTCAATTTGACGAATTTCAGTAAAAACGTGAAAAATGAGTAGAAGATGAAGAAATGATGAAATTCGGATCTGAAATCACTGAAATCTGGTATGAATCAATGTGTTTGATCAAAGCAATCGAGCTCCTAGCTCTGATACCACTTGTAGGACCGGTTTTGACACCGTTTGATTGCGTAACGAACGTTCAGCGTGCGGAATCCGTGAACGTGCGTGACCGAACACACAATAACATACTAGAACCGTGATTTTATTGAAGAATATGACGCGTACAATACAAAAATCACGTAGAGAGAGCTTTCTCTCTCTAGACTTTCTCTCTCTAGACTTGAATCTCCAAATCTCCAAAATGAGCCAAAAAGTCTTAAACTTTAAACCTAAAGCTCCTATTTATAGCCCTTGGAATTAATGAGATTTCTCATTTATTACCAAAATGCCACCTTGATAATTCTATCTAAATATTACAATAAAAACTTGATTTCTTCGGTTTCTCGCTACGCCTCGGATTGACGAAGGCGATAGACATTAATGCACTAACATACCCCATATGTATGCCCGAAAATTTTCTAATTCATATACCAGCACGAGTAGCTCTTTCTCGGTAGTAATGTAGTTCAGTTGTGCATTCGAGAGAGTCTTACTCGCGTAGTATATGGCAACCGGCTTTTTGTCTACCCGTTGACCCAACACGGCCCCAACCGCATAGTCGCTTGCATCACATATGATTTCAAATGGTAAAGACAAATTCGGTCATTGCAAAATCAGAGCTCAACAAATTTCTCTTTTAAAATGTTAAAAGCACTTTTTGATTCTTTATTAAAGTTAAACGGTTGGTCTTTTAGCAACAAAGTACATAATGGTTTTGTTATGTCACTAAACCCCTTTATTGTCGCAGCCCCAGACCCCTACCCAGGGAGCGGGAGCCGCGAGACACAGCTGGTGGTATCGGTGTTTACAAATTTGGCATCAGAAATGAGACATCAGGATCGTAGTTAGGAAATAATTTCAGAGTTTCAAAACACCAGACTTTTATAATAAATAAATGGGATAAAACCCAAGTTTCATTCATAATACATTTATAGGGGTAAACCCTAGTTGCTGAAAACATAAACTTTTATTTAGGTAACTTTTAGAGTGTAACGCCCAGCGCTTCGAAACTTTTATCTTTTGGCAAGTCTCGTCCCTGTTATACTTAATTTGAATCTTAATCATGTTAGACTATGTGAAACTTTTACTCTATGTGAGACTTTATGCATAAATCATATAAATTTGATTCTTGTGATACTTGACTCTTGTGATACTAGACTCTTGTGATGCTTTGAAACTCGACTCTTGAAACTTGACACTTGTTAAACTTTGATACTTATTGAACTAGAAAAATTGATACTTGGTTAAATGAGAAACTTGATACTTATTAAACGAGAAACTCTGATTCTTTATTGAATGAGAGACTTTGATACTAGATACTTATTGAACGGTATACTAGCTCAAAACACAAACTTGAAACACAGAAACTTTTGTGTTAATTATATAATTAATGGTTACTCACAATAATACGCAACACAACACTTGATCTAGCTCGTAAAACGAACCAAAGTCGGAAAACTAGCAAACGGATATTGGCTGTCTGAATGGACATCCGATCGGATGACCATCCGACCGGATGGCCATTCGACCAAATAGCCATCCGATCCCTTGCACTCTACACCGCCTTAGCTATCAACATCTCCTCTAAATATGGCCCTTCACATTTCATTTTCACCTTTGGCCCAGTCATTCGACCACACGAGCTCTCAGGCACTTTAATCAATATTCGAGCCATTTCCGTAAGTATTTCTCTTAAATCCTTGTACAACTTTCATCATTTATAACTTCTACAAAACATCCTCCATCATAATCACACAAACACTTCAACTTTTTCATGAAAACCAACTGATTCGGGTCTCTTGAAGGTGGTTTCCACTCAGTTGTTGGTGCAAATTGTGGTGGAGCACCGTTTGATCAAGATCGACCCCAGATCTAACGGATTTTCACAACTTTTATACAAAACTTACAGGAATTCACACTTTTTACACCAGATCCGATGGAATTTCACTGGTTTCTGGCTCAGATCTAATGAACATCACGTTTTACAACGGATTTTCGGACTTTTCTTCAACTTTTATACAAAACAGTGGTGGAATCAGACTCAAACAGACTTTTGACTCCTTCCTTAGTCAAAAGCCGGCTTGAGAACTGAATTTCACCTAAAAACAGGCCGATTGACGGGTCCAAACATGAAACTTCATTAGAAACAACTCCTCGGTACGAAAAGGGGGTGATACTCATCCGATCGAGCGAGCTGGGTTTGGTATGTTTCTGTTGTTTGACACGTCGATTCACTATCTCCGTTAACTCAAAACTTAGCAAAATTCACGAAAACTACACTCACTGACCATCTGTCTGAATAGTCATCCGATCGGATGACCATTCATCCAGATGATCTGATTATGCTGACACTTGTTTGTTTTACAGGACACTATGATCACAGCATTGAAAACTTTACAGTTCTCAAACACCCACTATTCGAATGGCCATCCGTTCGAATGGTCATTCGTCCGGATGACCATCCGCTCAGGTATCCTGTCAGACACTTTATCTCGATTTTTGCACCATTTGACACTCTGTTCCTAACAGGGTCAGCTCTTAGAGGACTAATGCTCTGTTCCCCGCACGCAGGCTGATCCAGCGCTTCCTTCGATCCAATCTTAGAAGTGTTTGGTTTAAGCACCCACTGTGAGTATACTCGATCTCTTTTTGGTTTAAACACTATTGGGATGCAACATGTATTCTATTATCAAGACACTTAACACTTGACACTTGAAACTTATTTGAAGCATACTTTATCCATTTAAACATGAAATTGAAACTTGTGATACTTGAGACTTTTATGCTATGTGAACGTTTAATCCCTGTGTGTAGTTCTGCCTTAACAATTATAGCGCTATAGGAGTAACGCCCGCCCCCTTGACTCTTGGGGTATTGTTAGGATGAGACATTTTACCTCCCGTTAGTCTTTGGGAAAGGCACTTATTGCATTGGAAACTTGGGCTATCACTTGGACTGCGTTAACTAGCATGGTGAAACTTATTATATGTTTTCATGTTGGATATGAGTTTTTAAACTATTATGCCATGGCTTCAAACTTGTAGGCTCGCCAACATTTTTGTTGATTGTATTTTAATACATGTTGCAGGTTGATAGTAGCTGGGATTCAAGAAAACAAGCTAGGATGATACTTTGAAACTCATCTTAGTTAATTAGGCAAATTTGAACAATTCTTTGATCATGACGTTTTTTGATACTTATTGTGGTTGTGGATGATTATGGTTGACATTTTAGACAATTTTATGAATCTTGAATTAATCTATATCGAAACTCTTGGTGTTGTGGATTCTCTTGAGCAATCTGATTCCCTTAATGTCGCGCCCCGATGTTTCCGCCATCGGTTGGGGTGTGACAGATTGGTATCAGAGCCATAACTATAGGGAATTAGCAAAAGTAGGAATGCTTTGCCTTGTCTATAGTTCTAGGAAACTTTGACTCTTATTTGTTGTTTAATACTTATGCATTCTACCGTACATGCTTCCTAGCAACAATTCCTTGTTAAAACTTACATGCCTTTCCTAAGGCTAACACAATACACACTTGGATGCCTGAAAACACTCTCGAAACGACCCATCAAAGCAGCGGTGATTCCCGCCTTTGATGATGAATTTCACTCAGCAGTGTTTATATTCTGCACGAAATTTACCCTCAAGATAGGAGTGACATCCAAATCTTGAAGGGAAATTTCCATTTCATAATCTAGTAGGTCTTATCTTTTGATAAGTACCGACGCTGTTAGGGTACGGTATTACCAAGTTAGAGGTGAAACTCACATCTTGATGACTAGTCCCACTCTTTGAATTCCAGTCTCGCCAAAGTCTCGAAATTCCCAATCAATTAGGGACGTGTAGTGACCGAAAGGACAAATATCGTAGGCCTAACATCGATGACGTATTTGTCTAAGTAAGCCAAGGCATGCTACCTTAATTCGAAAGGGGTTCGATTTACTTTGGTTAGTCAACGTTTCTCTACCCGAAACAAACCTATGTTTTATGAGCCTATCTTTTCTGTTATCTCGATTCTACATGTGGTTTTATAGTTGATACTTTCATCGTTTCGAAACTTTTACACGAATCGCACGTACCTCCGCGATTTAAAACAATAACAAAAATCTCTCAGGATCGAACTAAATTTATGATGCTTTATTCATTGTATTATACTACATGGGAGTCTTGATTAGACAATGGGGGAACATAATTGAACGTTATGCTATGCGAAACAACTTGATCAAACTATGTGAAACACGTTGAACGTATTATGCTATTAAACAATGTGAAATCTGTTGAACGTTTTGTGATGTGTGAAACAACTTGAGCATTTTATGCAATCATGACAAACTTTATGCTATGCTACGTGTTCATGAAACTACACTATTAAACGTAACATTGTGATCGAGTCTCACCCGATTCTTACTCTGACTCAATAGATGTCGTCGAGTCGTCTCTCCAACCTACACAAGAGGTCAAAGGCCAACACTTAGAAAAAGATGATGTCTTTCTTGGCTGACCAGATTGCACGCATTGTTCCCAAGATCGTATCTGAAATCCAAGGATCAAACACTCCTCCCTCCTCCATTGACTCGAAAGTTGTCCAACCTAAGCCTGTGAGCTGTAGGTCCCCTTGATGTTATGGATCTTCACAGAATCGTATTTCCAATCAAGAGTGCGGAATCCTCTTGATCAGAATTAGCAAAAAACGTGTAGAAACAGAAATCAGCAATCACTTTCAATCGGGGTTTTCTATTGATTATCAATCACAAGGAATTACAATCAATCCAAAACCCTAACCACTATCAAATTCGTCCAAGCCTATGTTCTCACGAAAATACTCTCTCACACAACTGTTTTGGCTGATTAACTGATTAACCTAAACCCTAATGTCTAACCTTGTTTATATAACACAAGGTTTACAACTTAGGTTAGGGTTTACTACATGGGCTAGGCCCAATTCGTCCCCCTAGACCCAATGTGGGTTTAGTTTAGCCCAAACTCAACAATCTCACAATTACAAAGCTAAACCCACTAACCGTTTATCGTTTAACTAATTACAAGATATCCAAAGACCAAATCTAAGCTGTTGTCACAAACATGCACCAACAACTCCCCCTTGACAATAGCTTCATAAAAACTTTGTCTTCAGTCAAAACTTTGTCTTCAGTCTTCTTGCAATCTTCAAGTAATCTTGCACTGTCTTTGGTCTTTGGATAGCTTCAGCTTCAATAGCTTCTATCAGCAATAGACTGTCAGCAACAGACTCCCCCTAAGCTGATGCATCCAATCACAAAATCTTCAAAACTTTAGCACTTGAGTAAACTCCAGTTTAGCATTTGCACAGTAATCTTCAAACTCTTCAATCTTGTCTGCAATATAGAAAGGAGGTTCTACCATGCATCCAATCAAACTCTCATCTTCTCAGCAACTCCTCAGCAACAAACCGCTTCAATCTGTATACTATAATACAAACATCTCGAGAAACCATAAGAATTTTTCAACAAAGTTAAATAAATTATTATTTTTCAAGAGATAGTTAAACTGTATCACAGATTAAGCATTTTCAAACTTATCACCAACACGCAAAACTTTTTATTCAACACACAAGAACCTGCATAACTTAAATTTTTGAACTCACTTTCTAACACCGTCTCCCCCTATCAGTAACAATTCCTCCAAGAATAACAGTTTTCCGTACGTTAAGAATTTTAAACAGAAAAAGACACTATTTTTGGATTTTTATATTTTCTGAAAGCAAGTAAATACAAAAGCAATAAACACTCTATTTTTGTGAGAATCACTGGTAAGAAGATCATATCAGCACAATCAAACTGTTTCACACAATTAGATAATTCTTTATTTAATTTTTAATGAAGAGCAGTTCAAGACGATTACCAGTATGTTTGTCCACTTAAACAAAATGCATGAACATTTCAAGTACCATTACCGTATGATATGTTAAGGTAATTTTAATACTGATATACTAGCGTGTCCCACTTCAGGATATACCCCCACGATCAAGGTATGCACAAAGATTCATCGTAGTAGGTGAGTATACTGAATTCATCTTTTAAGATATCCTGATTGTGTCTAGGTCTGCATATAAACTGTTTTATCATGTTTTGATTGCTTAACTATGAACACCCAAATAAATACAAATCAAATCCTAGAAATATAAACAACACACTCTATCATGCAAGTATCTTCCCTACCACATATTTCACAAGTCCAATCCAGATTCCTGAAATCTTAACTGGGAATAGGTTGAGAAGAGAACAGAATAGATCTTTAGTAGAGATGGTATAATATACAGATCAAATGAGATTTTCTTAGTTTGATATAGGTTTCTTGGGATTCTTTTGGGCACTAGAGGGCCTCTTTCGGGTGTATTAGATCTATAGCGCGACAACGTACAGCTAGGTCAGTAGGTATCTGGATGCAGCAGAAGCTGTCGTTGCCTAGCACCTCCAGGTCAGCATATATCTGGATGCAGCAGAGGAGGTACACGACTGTTTTCAGAGAACATTTCAGAATCAGATCAAAATTGTGTGTATCGGGAAATATACAGACATTCAAATAGAAATGAGCTAATTCAAAGTGACTTTCTTTCCTGGGGTCATGTACAATTTTAGTTCTAACAGACAGACAGCCAAGAGATCCCTAGATGAAATAACAGTATAAAGACCCAAAACTTCAGATTTTGGCAATCTATCAACGCAAGAATTAAGGTCATTAAACCATACACCACTGATGTGTTCCCCACTCATATTCAGTTCATTTAGTTTATATCACATTGGTGAGTTGATTATTTCATGCTTTTTGCCTACTGGTACATCATATAATGAAGCTGCTATCACACTTAAGCAATTTATGATTCAATTTCAGTGTGACAGTCTAACTTGCTGATGTACTATCATTTCTTCTTTTCACACAGTGATAACTCAATTTTTGATTTTCTAATTTTTTTATGTTTTTGATTTTTTAATGTTTTTATGTTTTTGATTTTTATGAAAAGCAGTAAACTATTTACAAAAATTCTTATGAAAAACCAGTTATTCAGGATTCCTCATCCCGTTGAGTTCGACTAAGTGTTCAAAGCGAGCCCTGTCAAATGCTTTAGTATAAAGATCTTCCAGGTTATCCTCTGTGTCGACTCGATGTAATTCAATTAGTCTCTTTTCAGCACAATCCCGTATAAAATAATGACGTATGTCAATATGTTTTGTGCGACTGTGATTCACGGGATTATTAGTTATTGAAATTGTGGCATTATTGTCTATCATAATAGGAGTACGAGTGAAATCCAAACCGTAATCGCGCATCTGCTGTTGAATCCAGAGAACCTGAGAGCAGCAGCTTCCAGCAGCAATATATTCAGCTTCACACGTAGATGTAGACACACAAGATTGCTTCTTGCATTGCCAAGACACAATCCTGCCTCCTAAGAACTGACAACCACCTGTTGTAGACTTTCTGTTCAACTTGCATCCTCCAAAGTCTGAGTCAGTGTAAGCAACAAACGTCAAATCACTATCAGCTGGATACCACAACCCAAGTTTAGGTTTCCCCTTCAAGTAACGAAGAACCCGCTTCACTGCTTTCATGTGTGACTCTTTTGGATTAGCCTGATATCTGGCACACAAGCATACGGCAAACATGATGTCAGGTCTTGAAGCAGTCAAGTACATTAGAGAACCAATCATTGCCCTGTATTGAGTTGGATCAACGTCTTCAGTACTTTCATGATCTGGGACAAGATTGTGATTTTCACATATGGGTGTGTTGGAAGTAGAGCAATCATTCATTTTGAACCGACTCAAAATGTCATACACATACTTTGTTTGATGAATAAACATCCCATCCTCCTTCTGTTCAACTTGTAATCCCAGAAAGTAAGACAGCTCACCCATAGCACTCATTTCGAACTTGCTCTTCATCACCTGCTCGAACTCTTTACACATGCTTTCATCAGATGACCCAAAGATGATGTCATCCACGTACACCGGTACTAGCAGAAAATCTTCCTTCTTCCTCTTGATGAATAGTGTACTGTCAATCTGACCTCGTTCAAAACCATTCTTGATCAGATGTGTAGACAGTGTCTCGTACCACGCCCTGAGAGCTTGATGTAACCCATACAGAGCCTTATCAAGTTTGTACACTCGATCTGGATAATCTGGATCAACGAACCCATTTGGTTGTGAGACATACACCACTTCTTTGACTTTCCCGTAAAGAGACACACTCTTCACGTCTAGTTGGTAAACTTTGAAGCCCTTGAAAGTCGCGAAAGCCAGAAACAAACGAATTGCCTCCAACCTTGCGACTGGTGCAAACACCTCATTGTAATCTATCCCTTCTTGCTGATTGAAACCTTTGACCACCAATCGAGCCTTGTTTCGCGTGACGATACCTCTTTCATCCTTCTTGCACCTAAACACCCATTTAGTGCCAATCTCTCTTTCACCTTTAGGAAGATCAACCAACTCCCAAACCTTTAACTTAGCAAACTGAGCCAATTCCTCTTGCATAGCTTCAACCCATTAATTGTCTTTAAGAGCCATATGAATGTTCTTCGGCTCCTCTTGGGAAATAAAGCAACTATACAAGCACTCGTTCACAATCCCAGTCTTCTCAATCGACACAAATAAACCAATATTCGCTGCTATGCTTCTTCTCGTCTGAACACCTGCAGTAGGATCTCCAAGTATCATGTCAACTGGATGATCTGTATTTGCTCGTGTAGTAGCAACCGCATCGACTACTAGATTGTCACCCAGGTTTGATCCAACCTCCCCCTGAATGTTCTGATTTGCAAACGGATTAATGAAGTCGTCCCCCTGATTGGGTTCAGGTTAACTATCGCTTGAATCAGTATCAGCAGCATCTTGGGAAGTTTCCGGAGCATCTGTCATATCAACATTCGATCTAGGCATGAACTCGCCTTCATCATCACCAATCACTGTTTGAATCAGCTGAGACTCATCTGCATTGGAAAACTCAGGAATATTAAATGATTTAAAAACACTTTCATAATCATATAATATAGCTGGTCCACTCGTTGACTGTTGAGGTTTGTAAGAAGTAATTTCAACATTAAACACAACCTCAATTTTACCAGTTTTTAGATTAAAAACCCTTTTATTCGGTGCGCCCGGTACGTAACCTAGAAAGTAGCCTTCGTCAGCCACCTCACCGAATTTTTGTTTATCTTTATTTCGCACAATGGTGCAGGGTAATCCAAATGGTTCAAAGCCTTCTAAGTTTGGTTTCTTGTTAAACATTAATTCATGACAAGTTTTGTTAAAACGTTTAACAGTCAACACTTTGTTTAGGACATAGCAAGCTGTATTCACAGCTTCTCCCCAGAAGAGAACTGGTAGCTTAGAATCTGAAAGCATCGTCCTAGCGGCTTCAATCAACGTCCTGTTTTTCCTCTCAGCGACTCCATTCTGTTGAGGCGTATAAGGAGCAGAATATTGATGTTCAATTCCCTTGCGAAGACAGTAGAGATCCAGAATACGATTCTTGAACTCCGTGCCATTATCACTCCTTATCCTCTTGATCTTTGCATCATGGACGTTTTCCAATTTTGTAAAAAGATCTATCAACATCTCTGCTGTCTCATCGTTGTACCTAAAAAGAAAACCCATGAGTAACGTGAATCATCAGTGACAACAAGACAATAGTACTTTCCACCTATGCTCCTCACGTTCACTGGACCGAATAAATCCATGTGAAGTAATTTGTAAGGGGCATCTATGGAATTTACTGTTTTAGACTTGTGAGGTTTCTTATGTTGTTTTCCCTTTTGACATGGAAGACATTTATCTTCCACTTGAAACCTCTGCATTGGAACCCCTGTCACTAGCTCATTTTTAACAAGATAGTTCATTTTTCGATAGTGAATATGGGCCATGCGTCTGTGCCACAACATCGATTCAGCTTCAGATGCTTTTGATAGTAAACACGCCACCACTGCAGTTGGATCCTTAGCACCCATGTCCATGACATAAGTGTCATTTCTCCTTGGCGCTCGCATCACTATCCAATCGTCCGGTATCTCCAAACCTGGTTTCAACACTAATGCTTCATTCTTGGTAAAATGGACCGAGTGACCCTTGTCGCAGACTTGTGACACGCTCATAAGATTGTGTTTAAGCTGCTCCACATAGTTCACTTTGTCCAGTGTGATCTTCCCGTTGGTCACCTTTCCTCGTCCAGTAATTCTACCACCTTTCGCACCCGCAAAATTCACTTGTCCTCCATCATATTCTTCAAACTCAGTCAACAATCTTGCATCCCCCGTCATGTGCCTAGAGCAGCCACTATCAACATACAACAAGTTGATAATCCTCCTTAGCATCTCCTACACACACCAACCAACAAATTAGTTAGATTGGGGGACCCAAGCCTTAATGGTCTTGGGTCGTCCAAATTCACCAACCACCGGAACATCCATCCAATATCCATTACTCCTAACTTGAGTCTTGGATCGTAGACCTGTTGGAATTTGATTTTGATTTCCACTAGGTCTTTGGTCCTGAAGGTTCCTATGTGTGTTTGGACTATTTGACATTTGAAAATTTTGATTTTGATTCCAAGAAGCATTATTATTGTAATTTCTAAAGCCATTGTTATAAAAATCTCGACCACCATTATTTTGGTATCGATTTTGATATTGACCTTGACTTCTGAAATTATTTGTATTTTGATTATTCATTCTTGGTGAACTGCTTCTAGGTCTCTCAAATCTGCCTGGTGGAGATCTAGGCTGAAATCTAGGTTGATTTCTTTGAAAACGAGGAACTTGTGGAGTTCCTTTTTCAGCCTTATCCACACCAACAGCAACTTTCTCTGGTTGCTTAGGATCAGATTTCTTTGGAGAGTTGGACTCTCTCTCTTGCTTATCACCGCTTTTCTCTGGTGACTTCTCTCTCTTCCTCTCATTCACTTGTGCTTCATTCTTTTTGTTAGGACAACAGCTAGCTACATGTCCTTTGGTGTGACATTTGAAGCACGACATCCTTTTCGAAGACTTCTTATCTAAAGCCTTTGAACTAGATTCAGGCTTTGATGATGATGCTTTAGAAGAATCTGGTTCAGTTTGCTTAGTTTCAGAATTTTCTTTGTTCTTGTTTTTAGCAAACTCTACATTAGATTCGTTTTCAATAACAGCTGTTTCATCTTTCATGTCACTTCCTTGAACAAAATTAATCTGTTTAACAACAGTTGGATTCTTATGCTTAGGATGTGAAGTTTTCTTTTTCAAAACTGGTTTGCTGTTATCATTATTCTTAGCATCATCACACGCAGACTCACCACCTCGACTTGCTGTGGAACTACTTGGTGCTGTTGACACGAAATTGGCTAGCTCATCTTCATCAGGTAGGAATGAATAATCATGACTAAGAGGAGGTGGGACTTCATTAAAGCCTTGGAATCCCACACTAGTCTTGTCATTACTCTTCTTTAACCCACCCATCATATGTTTCATAACAAAAGTAGAATCCCTGAATTGACCCAATTTCTTTTCAAGTTCAACAATTTTGAGTTGTGCATCTGACAACTCTTTGTTTTTATCAGAAATCTCTTTTGTTTTCTCAGCCATCATGTCATGAGCTAAGTCTATGAATTGAAGTTTTTCATTTAGTTTACAGGTTAAAGAATCAATTTCAGTTTCATAGGCTTTAATTTTCTTCAAGTATAGAGATTCATTTCTTTTAGCGAAAAAGTTTGATTCTTTTATGTTAGACATTTCGCTTACCAAACTTTGGTTGTGTGTGGACAACCTGTCAACCTCACCCTGTAGTTCACGGCATTTTAAACACACCGAATCAGACTTTACCTCTCCTGTCTGTTTGTCAAGGTTTGCCATTAGAGCCGCAAGCTGAGCTTCCATTCTCTTATACTTGGCATCCTTTTCTTCAGCTTCCCTTTCATGTTCAGACTTTTGCTTTTCTTCTTCAGCAACTGATGTCTGATCAACCTTCTTTTCTTCTGCAGCTTTATTCTATACCTTCACCTCAGCATCCTCTTTCACTTCAGCCTCTCCCACAGTAGCTTTATCATCATCAATAGGCACTATCTCTGCCATGAATGCCTGAGTGGCATTCTCATTGTCTTCTAGATGAATACTCCAATCATAAGAACCTTCTCGTGCTGTGGAGATCAAAGCCTTTGAGCTAGAGTTGTTTGATGCACTCTTGTTGTTTGAACTCTGATTCAAATTATCTTGCTTTTGTTTTTGACATTCCCTAGCAAAATGCCCATAACTTTGACAGTTAAAGCACCTAACTTTGGTCTTGTCAAAACCAACAGACCTTCCCACAAACTTCCTTCCTGTCCTGTTCATGAACCTCTTCACACGCCTAGAAATCATGGCCATTTGCCATTGCAAATCCATTTCTTCAAGATCATCAGGGTCAATCTGATCATAGTCTTCATCTAAAGTAGCAGGATCAAAAATCTTTCCCTGAATGTAGTTATCATAAGAGGCAACAAACGAAGCAAGTAGAGCAAGATGTTCTTCAGCAGATTTCACACTCATTGGCATTGACTTAGCACTACTACTCTGCTTAGCAGCTGAAGTTTTCTTTACTCCTGATGATCCTCCTGAAGCAGCAACGAAACACACATCACCATCCTGATTCACCATAACCTGCTCATTTTCACATGATAAAAATGCAGTAGCAGAGTCGCTAGAAGCGTTGTGAGATGAAGAAGATGTAAGCCCATTGTAAATTGCCGGATCTTAACCTGATCATATCCAGTATCTTTCTTCTTCATGCTGAGCTCATAAGCTCTCAACTTTCCTACTACCTCTTCAAGCTCTTTTGTTTCATAATCTGCTTCACCCTTGATCATTAGAGTGTAGATATCCCACTTGGTTGGCAAAGCATCTAGCAGCTTATCATTCTTCTCCACGTCAGAGTAGCAGTCGATCTCATAATTCTCCATTTCTGACATCAGATGGTAGTAACGAGTGATGACGTCCTCAAGTGACTCATGCTTCATGTATTTGAAAACAGCAAACTGCTTCTTCAGTAGATCAATCTTGTTTTTCTTGACATCAGCATTTCCAGCGTATCTTTTCTCCAAAGCATCCCACATATCCTTTGAGTTAGTGTACTTCTTGAAGGTATGCTTGATGCTATCAGGTAGGGATGTCTTTATTGCAGCTAAAGCTCTCTTTTCAGCATTAACCATAAGTTTCTCAGATTCATCCATCTTATCATAAGAGATCACTTTCACTCTTCCTTCAACATGACGTGTAGGAGCCACATATCCATCTATCATACAAGTCCACATCCTTGCATCCTGAGATTTAATGAAGGATTTGAAGCTGTTTTTCCAAGTAAGATAGTTCTCCACCTTCATCATCTTAGGAGCATTCAAGTTGGCCATGTTCGACATTTTAAACGTAACAGACTGGTAAAACCGTACAAAATATCTCCGAAAACAGTGGTTACCAAATTACACCTTTAGAATCGTCTCGAAAAGACGAATCCGATGATATATAATGTCAAAAACCGATTTTGGGATTTTCCAGAGACTTTTTTTTTGTCCTAAAAATCCAAGGAATCTAACGGCACAAACGGTTCTGTCTAACGAGCTGTGGATCACTTTCTATTCACGAAAACGTTAATTTTTCCTTACGCTTGCCAAAAAATTTTCCACCTTTTTAAATTCTCTAGCAATTTCGCTGGTAAGTCAAAATTAAGTTCGCTGGACAGTTTAAATTCGCTGGTTATCTTGCTGAAAAGGCTAATTTCGCTGGTTTACTTTCGCTGATCAAATTCGCTGCTTAATTTCGCTGAAACCGTGATAATTTCGCTGTGGAAAAATATACGGTCACCAAAGTCGCCTTTGGATTTTAAATTCGCCGATAACTAACTTCGCTGATCAGTCAAGTTCGCAGGTCAAATAATTTCGCTGGTTCTGTTTGCGGATTTGTTAAATTCGCTCACTATTTTTGGAAACTTAATCTGTTGAACTTTTTGCAGATTCTCCAACACAAATCTGCAAAATCAAAACACCAAATCAGCTCAAAATTTTCGAAAAATTATGAACAACTGATTGAAAAACACGAAGAACACGAAGAACAGTCTTCAAATCTTCAAGTTTTTCAGCCAACAACTTTTCCAGAATCAACAAACTTTTTCCAGAAAAACTGCAAAACACCAAACAAACAAACCACAAGATCAAAACAGTCAACAAATTCCGAAAATCTGTATCAAACCAAGAAAAATTTCGAAAATTTTAAAACCCTAATTCTCAAGAATTTCGAAAACTCCCTGTTTCTGCAGCAAACAATTCTGAACCGAGCCTTCAAGAGCCTAACGCTCTGATACCAATTGTAGGTCCCCTTGATGTTATGGATCTTCACAGAATCGTCTTTCCAATCAAGAGTGCGGAATCCTCTTGATCAGAATTAGCAGAAAACGTGTAGAAACAGAAATCAGCAATCACTTTCAATCGGGGTTTTCTATTGAATATCAATCACAAGGAATTACAATCAATCCAAAACCCTAACCACTATCAAATTCGTCCAAGCCTATGCTCTCACGAAAATACTCTCTCACACAAGTGTTTTGGCGGATTAACTGATTAACCTAAACCCTAATGTCTAACCTTGTTTATATAACACAAGGTTTACAACTTAGGTTAGGGTTTACTACATCGGCTAGGCCCAATTCGTCCCCCTAGACCCGATGTGGGTTTAGTTTAGCCCAAACTCAACAATCTCACAATTACAAAGCTAAACCCACTAACCGTTTATCGTTTAACTAATTACAAGATATCCAAAGACCAAATCTAAGCTGTTGTCACAAACATGCACCAACAAACTCCCCCTTGACAATAGCTTCATAAAAACTTTGTCTTCAGTCAAAACTTTGTCTTCAGTCTTCTTGCAATCTTCAAGTAATCTTGCACTGTCTTTGGTCTTTGGATAGCTTCAGCTTCAATAGCTTCTATCAGCAATAGACTGTCAGCAACAGACTCCCCTTAAGCTGATGCATCCAATCACCAAAGTCTCGAAATTCCCAATCAATTAGGGACGTGTAGTGACCGAAAGGACAAATATCGTAGGCCTAACATCGATGACGTATTTGTCTAAGTAAGCCAAGGCATGCTACCTTAATTCGAAAGGGGTTCGATTTACTTTGGTTAGTCAACGTTTCTCTACCCGAAACAAACCTATGTTTTATGAGCCTATCTTTTCTGTTATCTCGATTCTACATGTGGTTTTATAGTTGATACTTTCATCGTTTCAAAACTTTTACACGAATCGCACGTACCTCCGCAATCTAAAACAATAACAAAAATCTCTCAGGATCGAACTAAATTTATGATGTTTTATTCATTGTATTATACTACATGGGAGTCTTGATTAGACAATGGGGGAACATAATTGAACGTTATGCTATGCGAAACAACTTGATCAAACTATGTGAAACACGTTGAACGTATTATGCTATTAAACAATGTGAAATCTGTTGAACGTTTTGTGATGTGTGAAACAACTTGAGCATTTTATGCAATCATGACAAACTTTATGCTATGCTACGTGTTCATGAAACTACGCTATTAAACGTAACATTGTGATCGAGTCTCACCCGATTCTTACTCTGACTCTATAGATGTCGTCGAGTCGTCTCTCCAACCTACACAAGAGGTCAAAGGCCAACACTTAGAAAAAGATGATGTCTTTCTTGGCTGACCAGATTGCACGCATTGTTCCCAAGATCGTATCTAAAATCCAAGGATCAAACACTCCTCCCTCCTCCATTGACTCGAAAGCTGTCCAACCTAAGCCTGTGAGCTTCAACTATAAACACTCGAAAGCCCTCCTCCATTGCAACCCTAAGCCTTTCATAGGCAGTGATGGAGTGATTGGCATGCTGGAGTGGTTCGACAGCATAGAAGTTACGTTCATCAACAGTGAGTGCCCTGAGCATCTAAAGACTAGGAGAGCAACTGCCGTATTTCAAGGTAGAGCTCTAGAATGGTGGACAAATGAGAGGAACATCCGCTCTAATGATGAAGCTTATTCTTTACCTTGGGCCGAGGTTAGGGAGATGATGATGCTCGAATTCTGCCCTCCGCATGAGAAGCAGAAACTTGAGGATGAATTCTAGCATCTGAAACAAGTTGGAGATGACAATCTGGCTTATACTACCCGTTTTAAGCAACTCAGCATCATCGTGCCTCACTTGGTGTCCACTCCTAAACGCATGATCACCAAGTACAGTCATGGGTTACCTCCTGCCATGTGTGATGCCATTGAAGCAGCTCCGCTCGACTCTATTGAAGAAGTTTACCGTCTTGCAGCAAGTCTAAACAACAACCGAGTTCGTGATAAATAGTTCGCTACACCTGCTCCATCAAAACCAGCTAACCAGATTACCCAGCAGCCAACTAGCAGCAAGAACAAGAAACGAAAGTCTCAGGGTTCTGGCTGCAACACAATTGTCCCTGCTACAAATGAAAACCCTGCTGGTAATGCTATTGTGCCTGCTGCTGTTAACCCTCCTACTCCAGAGAACACCAAGAAGTCGTACACAGGGGTTCATCCCAAGTGTGCCACTTGTAACTATCATCACCCTGTCAACTCTGCTTGCCGTCTATGTACCAACTGCAATCGCTACGGTCACACAACGCCTTACTATTGTCAAGCCAATCAGGTCCAGCAAGCACCACCAGCTCAACCAGCTCAGAAGAACCCCAAATCAGCAAACAATGTGAGGGCATGCTACAAGTGTGGAGACACTACACATCTTCATCCCCCAATGCCCCCAGCTGAATCAGGAGCAACAGTAAGCCGCTCGAGGATGAGCGTTCAACATCAATGCGAATCAGGCGCGTAACGACAATGACGTCGTTAATGGTACGTTTCTCGTCAATAATCTTTACGCTTCGATACTATTTGATACTGTTGGTGATAGAAGCTTTGTGTCCGTAGAATTTGAATCTTTGTTAAACTGTGCACGCTCTAAACTACCTAAGTCGTTCTCTGTTGAGATTGCCAATGGTAAGTCTATTCTAGTTGATTCTATTCTCCGTGATTGTTCCCTGACTCTTAACGATCACGTTTTTACTATTGACCTCATACCCATGCAATTGGGTAGTTTTGATATCACAATTGGCATGGATTGGTTGCATAAGAACCATGCTGAAATCACTTGTCACGAGAAGTACATTCGTTTACCTCTCCCATCTGGTGATACTTTTCACGTCTATGGAGAGCGACCTTCTAGAGGACTGAAGTTGATGTCATGCACTCAAGCGAACAAATGCTTATGTAAACAGTACTTTGCCTTCTTGGCCCACATAGTGGAACAAAAGGGCAAGGGAAAGAGCATAAGTGATGTTCCAATAGTGTGTGATTTCCCTGACGTCTTTCCTGAAGATCTTCCTGGTCTTCCTCCTCCTCGATCTGTTGATTTTCGTATGGATCCTATACCTGGTTCGACTCCTGTTGCCAAAGCTCCGTACCGACTTTCACCCTCTGAGATGCAAGAATTATCCAGTCAACTGCAAGAGCTACTCGACAAAGGATTCATACGTCCAAGTACCTCGCCTTGGGGTGCTCCTGTGTTATTCTTCAAGAAGAAAGATGGTTCGTTTTGCATGTGCATCAACTACCATGAACTTAACAAACTCGCTATTAAGAATTGTTATCCTCTCCCTCGTATAGATGACCTTTTCGATCAACTACAAGGCGCGTGTTGTTTCTCTAAAATCAATCTCCGATCTGGTTATCATCAGCTCCATGTTCTCGATGAAGATATTCCAAAACTGCATTTCGCACTCGTTATGGACACTATGAGTTCGTGGTGATGCCTTTTGGTTTAACTAATGCACCCGCCGTGTTCATGGATCTTATGATTCATGTTTGTAAACTTATTTGGATCATTTTGTGATAGTCTTTATTGATGATATCCTTATTTATTCGAAAACCCAAGCTGATCATGAATGCCATTTACGCCTCATGTTAGAACTTTTACATGGTGAACGCTTATACGCAAAGTTTTCTAAATGCGAATTTTGGATTAATGAAGTACAATTTCTCGGACACGTCGTTAGTAAACAAGGAATTCATGTTGACCCTTCTAAAATCAAAGCTGTGAAGAATTGGAGTACGCCTAAATCTGCATCTGAGATTCGTTCCTTCTTGGGATTGGCGGGTTATTACGGGCCGATTCATCTCAGACTTTTCAAAGATCGTCGTCCCGCTCACTTCGTTGACTCAGAAAGAGAAGCCTTTTGCTTGGGGTCCCGAGCAAGAGAAATCCTTTCAAACCCTTAAGAATCTACTTTGTAATGCTCCTGTACTCACTCTTCCTAATGGGAATGACGATTTCGTGGTATATTGCGATGCCTCGAACCATGGCCTAGGTTGTGTGCTAATGCAACGGGACAAGGTCATCACTTATGCCTCCCGACAGCTCAAAGTACATGAGATAAACTATACTACCCACAATTTAGAGCTTCGCGCAGTTGTTTTTACGTTAAAGATTTGGCGACATTACCTATATGGTACTAAGTGTGTGGTTTTCACTGACCATACGAGCTTGCAACACATATTTAACAAAAAAGAACTGAATATGCGTCAACGAAGATGGGTAGAGTTGCTTAATGACTATGACTGCGAGATTCGCTACCATCCTGGCAAAGCGAATGTCGTTGCTGATGCTCTTAGTAGCATCCGCTGTTCTCAGATCACTAGTGATCTTCATGCTTGTATCTGCGAAGCCCAATACTCGTAAGCCAACGAAGGTAGTCTAGGCGTGGAAATACGAGGTGCATCTACCGATCAACTTGAAACAAAGTCTGATGGGCTTCAATACTAACTCAATCGCATCTGGGTGCAAAATCGCGACAATCTTCATGAACTCATTATGAATGAGGCTCACAAATCCCGATACTCTATTCATCCCGGTGCTGATAAGATGTATCATGACTTGCGTATGAATTGTTGGTGGCCTGGTATGAAGAAGGACGTTGCCGCGTACGTCTCGAAGTGTCTTACTTGTTCAAAGGTTAAAGCCGAACATCAACGTCCTTCAGGTCTTCTTGAACAACCCGATATCCCTGTTTGGAAATGGGATAATATTGCTATGGACTTTATAACTAAACTACCTCGTACACCTACCGGTCATGATAGTATATGGGTAATCATTGACCGTTTGACCAAATCAGCCCACTTTCTTCCTATTCGTGAAGATTTCAAAGTGGAGAAACTTGCTCGAATCTACACTGATGAAATCATATGTCGTCATGGTATACCCATTGACATTATCTCTGACCGCGATGGTCGCTTTACTTCACGTCTTTGGCAAACCGTTCAGTCCGCTATGGGTTCTCACTTGAATCTTAGTACAGCCTTTCATCCTCAAATAGATGGACACACTAAACACACTATTCAAACCCTAGAGGATATGCTCCGTTCTTGTGTCATCGACCTTGGTGGAAATTGGGATGTACATTTACCATTGATCGAGTTCTCGTACAACAACAGCTATCATTCCAGTATTCAGATGACTCCTTTCGAAGCTTTATACGGTCGCAAGTGTCGATCTCCTCTCAGTTGGCATGAGATTTGTGACAAGCAACTAACTGGCCCTGAGATCATTCAAGATATGACGGATAAGATTCTTCAAATCCCCGATAAGCTGACCAAGGCTAGTAGCAGACAAAAGAGCTATGCTGACAAAAGGCGTAAGCCTCTGGAATTTAATGTTGGAGATCACGTTCTACTCAAAGTATCTCCTTGGAAAGGAGTTATACGTTTTGGTAAAAAGGGAAAGCTTGCCCCTCGATACGTGGGTCCTTTCAAGAAACTCGAAAGGATTGGCAAGGTGGCTTACCGACTCGATTTAACACAAGAGCTTAGCAATGTACATCCGATGTTCCACGTATCTAATCTGTAAGACCCTAACACGGATTTGACAAAAGTCACAGCGGAAGTTCGTGCCTTAAATTTATTTCATTATATAATACTTTGACTTACTTAAAAAAATTCATTTTAAGATAACTCTTTCACATAATTTTTTGTCAAATAACTCATTTACAATTACAAAAATAATTATATCTTATGTCTGATATATTACATACACCAACGTTCCCATACAATATATCTTGTGACTCGGTCTTTGATCTCTATTCCCTGTGATAATCGCCTGTGTCTCGTACAATCTGCACTCACACATACATTCATAACATTAGCACACATTATATAAACAAGATTCATTCCCGTACACTTCCCATTTCGTTATCTTCCTAACTTAAACATTCCCTCTGCGTATGCATTTCCCGTGAGGCTTCAATAATGTACCTAAATTACTTTTCATTCTAAGGCACACTGTTAATAACGTTATTACTCAACGCATCTAAATCATGCGTTCATACATTCCTACATGCATACATACCTTCCTACATCTCTACATACATGCGTACACTCATACGCACCTTTATGCATACATACATACACATTTACATACGTACCTACACTCCTACATACACGTTCAAGATCTTGCATACCTCTTACATACACATACTTTAATTGCATGGGACTTAAACTTTTAGATTTATAGCCCATAAACATTAAAGGCACGATCAAAATCATGATTGGGAGGTCCGCCGTAGTCCATGGTTAACATACCGAAGCCTACGTTCCATAAATCGACTTAAATAACAAATTTCAGCTTTTTGGACATGGGGAGGGCGTCGGCGACGGCCCTAGGATTTACGCATGGCCAGAACCCCCTGTAGGCAGTAAAATAAGGCGTCGGAGAAAACTGAGTTTGTAGAGCCCGTCGGCGACGCCCTCTAGATATTGCATTTTTCTGCAGCTCCGTTTCGTCATCCGTACGTACTAAAATGCGCATAACTTTTGAACCGTTTACCCGTTTAACCTCCCGTTTCTTCCTACATGCTCGTAATTTGACATTCTATCATGTGAACTTGAAATCCCATATCCGGATTAAGGAAATTCTTAACTTACGTGCTATCGGCTTATTATTCATTTACGATTTATCCGACCCGTTCATGTTTTTATCAGATAACTCATTCCTTTTAACTCAAAACTTACATGAACATTATGACCATAATACTTTTACATTATCTGGAGTGTCATACTTGGGGTTTACGCACCCGATACCCGGTATTCGTTAAATTCATTCGTTATTACGTAATTGAACATTAAATTGTACAATTTCCATATATGAAATTGTTTATTCATTTACTCATAATTTACTACCGAACCTCTTGCCCATTAACCCGCGTCACCGTTTCTCAGTTAGCATGCTTACATACAATTTTATCCATTACCCGGTTATCATACCGAAGTTGTTACTTATGCAACCTTTCCGGTATGCAATAAAACCTCATCTTGACCCATTTGATTTACTTAGTGAAATTCATTGATTTCATACAACTCATTCCTATTTGACCTCAATTATCCTACTTAATTAAATCGCACCTAACTTTACATAAACAACTAAGAAGTGATTACGGAAATCACTTACCTTGTGCATCCGTGTCTGTATCTGCTTCCTTGCCTCCTTTTGACCCATTAGCCTTTCATGTTTGAGTCCATCTCGACATGATTCCTCTACTTTCATGCCACCAAATCACATTCTCATTAGCATACACAATTGTACATGTTAACGATCATATCAATCGCATATTTCACATTTGACTTTCTTTAGTCACAATTAACAAGCATAAGACATATAATCAAATTCATATCCTTTCAAACTCATGTAATTCGTCATGCCATCACAAATATCACGTATTGACATAACATGTAACTTACGACTTCCTATAATCCTATTTTTACGATAACAAATCATATCATGCTTCTTATGCATAGTTGACTTTCAGAAGTCAACAATTCATCATGTGAACTTTCGACTTATTCCCATCTACTCGTAATATCAAAGTAGGCTATATGAAAGGCACCATATACATTACCTACTCTCGATGCAAATGTGCTTACAACCATATTCAAATTAGTAATTTAACATGATCATGCCATCATTTTCGTATTTCGTCCCTATATACACCAAGCTTTTTCATAACATTTTGCATCCTAACTTCACTTAAGCATTTCATCATACACTTGGTGGGCATACAACCTTCTAAACATAAGGTACAACTAATTCATGCCCAATCTCCTAATTTCATACATAATTCATCAAATCCTCATTCTAATTAACATATATCATTCACACATAAACATTCAAACATATTATCATCATATTTCTTTCAATTCTTCTAACAAGACTCCATATTACTCACATAATTCATCAATATTTAACAAGAATTAAACATGGATGGTGATTCAACTCATCATTCTCACCATAACTAATGGCTTTCACCCCTAAGCATCAAATTAACCTAAATAATGCATAACCCATGTTCTATATGATGATTCTAACATATCCTCATGCTCAATTTCATACCAATTAACGATTTACAACATAACCCACTTCGTGGATAATCACCAATCTAGAATTTAAGACATACCTTATGATCCCCTCGTGTAGGTGATCATAAATTCGTGTTCGGTTCTGTATTTGAGCTTCGTTTATCCTTCCAATTTGATGGATTAGATGAAGTTAGGGTTTTGGTTTCATGAGAGCTCTTTCTCTCTCTAGAACACACGATCGTGTGTGTTTGTGTTCGTAATTTTTTTTAGTTATTAATTCAACTTTCAATTTAACCCACTTTAGCCCCTCAAGTTGTCACTAATTATAAATGGGCACAACTTTCATTCCTTTAATTGTTTTTACCATTTTGTTAACTTGGTTAAATAACCTAGTCATTCATTTCTTGATGTACCATACGAGAACATTTAACAATAAACATTCGAATTCTGGGGCGTTACATAATCTTAGCAAGTTCTTAACAGACGAGGAACTTCAGGTTCCCATAGAAGACTTGCAAATAAATGAGTCCTCTGTCCTAGACGAAACACTTTATCTAGCTCGCAAAACGAACCAAAGTCGGAAAACTAGCAAACGGATATTGGCTGTCCGAATAGACATCCGATCGGATGACCATCCGCTCGGATGACCATCCGACCGGATGGCCATTAGACCGAATAGCCAACCGATCCCTTGCACTCTACACCGCCTTAGCTATCAACATCACTTATAAATAGGGCCCTTCACATTTCATTTTCACCTTTGGCCCTGTCACTCAACCACACGAGCTCTCAGGCACTCTAATCAAGATTTGAGCCATTTCCGTCAGTATTTCTCTTAAATCCTTGTACAACTTTCATCATCTATCACTTCTACACAACATCCTCCATCAAAATCACACGAACACTTCAACTTTTTCATGAAAACCAACTGATTCGGGTCTCTTGAAGGTGGTTTCCACTCAGTTGTTGGTACAAACTGTGGTGGAGCACCGTTTGATCATGATCAGCCCTAGATCTAAAGGATTTTCACAACTTTTATACAAAACTTAAAGGAATTCACACTTTTTACACTAGATCCGATGGAATTTCACTGGTTTCCGGCTCAGATCTAATGAATATCACGTTTTACAATGGATTTTCGGACTTTTCTTCAACTTTTAGACAAAACAGTGGCGGAATCAGACTCAAACAGACTTTCAACTCCTTCCTTAGTGTAAAGGCGGCTTGAGAACTGAATTTCACCGAAAAATAGGCCGATTGACGGGTCCAAACATGAAACTTCATGAGAAACAGCTCGTCGGTACGAAAAGGGGGTGATACCCATCCGATAGAGCGAGCTGGGTTTGGTATGTTTCCATTGTTTAACACGTTGATGCACCGTCTCCGTTAACTCAAAACTTAGCAAATTTCACGAAAACTACACTCACTGACCATTTGTCCGAATGGTCATCCGATCGGATGACCATTCGTCCAGATGATCTGATTATGTTGACACTTGTTTGTTTTACAGGACACTATGATCACAACATTGAAAACTTTAAAAGTTCTCAAACACCCACTGTTCGAATGGCCATCCGTTCGAATGGTCATCCATCCGGATGACCACCCGTCTGGATGACCATCCACTCAGGTATTCTGTCAGACACCTTATCTAGATTTTCGCACCATTCGACACTTAGTTCCCAACCGGGTCAGCTCTTAGAGGACTTACGCTATGTTCCCCGCACGCAGGTTGATCCAGTGCTCCCTTCAATCCAATCTTAGTAGTGTTTGGTTTAAGGACCCACTGTGAGTATACTCGACCCCTTTTTGTTTTATACACTTTTGGGATGCAACATGTATTCTATTATCAAGACACTTTACACTTGACACTTGAAACTTAGTTGAAGCATACTCTATCCATTTAAACATGAAACTTAAAACTTGTGATACTTGAGACTTCTATGCTATGTGAACGTTTAATCCCTGTGTGTAGTTCCGCCTTAACAATTATAGCGCCATAGGAGTAACACCCGCCCCCCTTGAGCGTTGGGGTATTGTTAGGATGAGACATTTTACCTCCCGTTAGTCTTTGAGAAAGGCACTTATTGCGTTGGAAACATGGGCTATCACTTGGACTGCGTTATCTAGCATGGTGAAACTTATTTTATGTTTTCATGTTGGATATGAGTTTTTAAACTATTATGCTATGTATTCAGACTTGTATGCTCGACAACATTTTTGTTAATTGTATTTTAATACATGTTGCAGGCTGATAGTAGCTGGGATTCAAGAAAACAAGCTAGGATGATGCTTAGAAACTCATCTTAGTTAATTAGGAAAATTTGAGCAATTCTTGTATCATGACGTTTTTTGATACTTATTGTGGTTGTGGATGATTATGGTTGACATTTTAGACAATTTTATGAATCTTGAATTAATCTATATCGAAACTCTTAGTGTTGTGGATTCTCTTGAGCAATCTGACTCGCTTAGTGCCGCGCCCCGATGTTTCCGCCATCGGTTGGGGTGTGACATATAGCTACTTCTTTAAGCCTTAAGTGCTCTATAGCTGGCTTCTTATAGCTTCACATTAACTTACCTGAAACGCATTTTAAAAAGATTTTATCAGCAAGAAATACTGGCGAGTGCATCCTAGGTTAATCAAAACAAGCTTTTATAACTTTATAGTATTGAGAGCGATTACAATGTTTATATCTACCAATATACTCATTCAGTATTTGTTAGGTTGGCAGTTCCATGACCGTGGTCATATTACTATTGGCTAACTCTTTGTCCAATAGTAACGCTTTACTAGTAGTGTATACAAAACCCGACATACCGGCAACAATTGTAGAATACAAAGACTCAATCACTATAAGTATAACTGAAAACATTTGAGGTCTTGTAAAACAGTTTGGTAGAAAAAGAGATTGACTCACTTTATAGACTTAGGTAATTCTACATCTTCCTGTTGGTGTTCCTGATTATTTTCTATTAAAAACAGATAATGCACACGTGTTAGTAGGATAACCCAAGTCACTTAGCCATACAAAACGAGACATAAATCCAACAAACTTAGTCAGGCAGAGCCTCGACATGCGTTACGGAGCCCTAGTTCATTCGAGTAGGGTAACGAGTTAGTGATCGAGGGTTAAAATACTTACAACGAGGCAGAGCTTTGTGTTTTAGGGGTATAATACTGAGCTATTATACTTGCACTATAGGGACAGAGAGAAAGATTTATGAATAAATTTCAACTGAGGCTGAGAGGCTCCTTATATACTTGAATTCGGGACTGGCTTACGCCCCACGAATCTCCTCTCTGGTCCTTTCACGCCCCGCGAGGCAGACCTAGCTACGGCTAGGTCTGGTTAGTCACCAGTCTAGCCTTAACGTGTGTCATGCCACATGGCACGTTGGGTATCCACCAAGTAAGTCTCAGTCGCGCCCCGCGAACCACAGGGGTATCCCTGTCGCGGCCCGCGAGTCACCCAAAAACTTTGTTTTATTTAATTTTTATAAAATCTAAGGTTATACGAGTCTCGTTTTGCGTAAATGGGGTATATTAGGAGCGTTTTTCGAGGGTTGTTATATCCTCCCCACCTTGTTTTAAATCTCATTCTCGAGATTCAGTGGAATAGGTGTGGATATTTTCGTTGCATTTCTGACTCGAGTTCCCAAGTGTATTCTGGTCCTCTCTTTGAATCCCATTTTACTTTGACCAGAACTAGTCTCTTGTGTTTGAAATTCTTGATTTTTCTATTTTCAATAAGAATGGGTTTCTCTATAAACTTAAGATTTTCATTTACCTCTATGTCCTGAAGAGATGCCTCTAATGATTCGTCTGCAAAGAACTTTTTGAGATTACATACATGAAATACATCATATATTCCTGCCATTTCCTCTAGTAATTGTAGCTGATAAGCTACTGGTCCTATTCTTTTGATAATCTCAAAAGGTCCAACACACCTTAGCTTTCCTCTTTTAATGAATCTGACCACTCCTTTCCATGGAGAAACTTTTAACAATACCTTATCTCCAACTTGAAATTCCAATGGTTTTTGTCTATTATTCGCATAACTCTTTTGATGATCCCGTGCTGCTTTTAGTCTTTCCTTGACTTGAACAATTTTGTCCGTTTGTTCTTGCACTATCTCTGGTCCAGATAGTTGCTTTTCTCCAATCTCTGCCCAACAGACTAGAGTTCTATATTTTAATCCATAGAGGGCTTCAAATGTTGCCGCATTGATGCTGGTATGATAGCTGTTGTTGTAGGAAAATTCTATTAATGGTAAATGATCGTCCCTATTTCCCCCGAAATCAATTTCACAGGCTCTAAGCATATCTTCCATTGTTTGAATTGTACTTTCACTTTGTCCGTCCGTTCGAGGATGATAAGCTGTGTTTAGATTCAACCTAGTTCCCACTGCTTTTTGGAAACTTGTCCAGAAATGAGATGTAAAACGGCTATCTCTATCAGACACAATGGATAAAGGAATTCCATGTAATGAAACCATTTCATTTACATATAACTTGGCTAACTGTTCCATACTAAATGTTTCCTTCATTGGTAAAAAATGAGCAGATTTGGTTAATCTGTCAACAATCACCCAGATTGTATCATTACCTTTTCGTGTCTTGGCTGATTTAGTAACAAAGTCCATAGTTATCAATTCCCATTTCCAGATTGGCATCTCTAATTGCTGCAATAATCCTGAAGGGTTCTGATGTTCAGGTTTAACCTGTGAATAGGTTTGACATTTAGTAACATAGTTTGCTATATCCTTTTTCATTCCTATCCGCCAGAAATTCTTTCTCAAGTCTTGATACATCTTATACTACCGGGATGTATCGTATACTTAGACTTATGGGCTTCTTCTAAAATTCTGTGGCTTAGATTTCCTTGTGTAGGTATCCAGATCCTTTTCTTATGGAATCTCCAAATTCCATCTGTTGCTTTTTCTAATTTCTTAATCATTCCTTTTAAACCTTTAGCATCGTCCTTGATTGCTGTTCTGGTATCTCTTTAATTTTCTCATTTGAATCTATTTGCAGCTTTAATCTGAGAGAGCGTACTCGTTTCTGCTTTTCATGATACTTTCGACTGAAAGCATCAACCACTACATTAGCTTTTCCTGCATGATACTAGATATCACAATCATAATCACTAAGAATTTCCATCCAACGTCTCTGTCTCATATTTAATTCCTTTTGCCCAAAAACATATCTTAAGCTCTTATGATCTGTAAATACAACGAACCTACTACTATAAAGATAGTGTCTCTAAATCTTAAGGGCAAAAATTATGGCTCCTAACTCTAGATCATGGGTTGTAAAATTTTCTTCATGTTTCTTAAGTTGTCTAGAGGCATAAGCTATAACCTCTTGACATTGCATCAACACACATCCGTATCCTAACTTAGATGCGTCACAATAGACTACAAAGTCTTATGTTCCCTCAGGTGTATGGGTGCGTTGGTTAACCTTTGCTTTAAAATTCTAAATGCTTCCTCCTGTTTTGTTCCCCATTCAAACTTAACTGATTTGCAAGTCAGTTTGGTTATTGGAATGGCTATCCTAGAGAAATCTTGAATAAAACATCAATAATATCCTGCCAATCCAAGAAAGCTTCTTACTTCGTTGGTGACTCAGGGACTTTCCATTGGGAAATTGCCTTGATTTTTGTGGGATCCACATGAATTCCTTCAAGATTAATCAGATGTCCAAGGAATTGTACTTCTTACAACCAGAATTCACATTTTGAGAATTTAGCATAAAGCTTTTCTTTTCTCAATAATGTTAGAAGTATATGCAAATGCTCTGCATGATCTTCCTTACTCTTGGAGTAAATTAGAATATCATTTATAAAGACAATTATGAATTTATCCAGGTATAGCTTACATATCTTGTTCATCATGTCCATAAATGCGCCTGGGGCATTGGTTAAACCAAATGGCATGATTGTAAACTCATAATGATCATACCTTGTTCTGAAAGCAGTTTTAAGAATGTCCTCTTCCTATACTTTCAATTGATGATATCCTGAGCGTAAGTCTATCTTAGAAAAGAATCGAGCTCCTTGAAATTGATCGAACAGGTCATCGATTCTCGGTAGTAGGTACCGATTTTTAATTGTAACCTTATTCAATTCTCGAAAATCAATGCACATACGCATCGATCCATCCTTCTTTTTGACAAATAACATCGGTGCTCCCCATGGAGATGAACTAGGCTGTATAAAACCTTTTTCAAGTATTTCATCTAATTGTTTCTTCAGTTCCTGCATCTCTGTTGGTGCTAGCCGATATGGTGCTTTGACAATTGGTGTCGTTCCTCGTATTAGGTGAATTCTAAATTCAACCTCTCGATCTGGCGGTAATCCAGGTAACTATTCTGGAAAGACATCTGAGAATTTAGATACTACAGGAATATCTTTTAATTCTTTTTCTTTAGTGTTAATGATTATGGAAATCATATACACCATTCCTCATTTCCTTGCATAACTTGAAGCTTTCATCACAGAGATGAACTTTGTTGATCTATTTAGCTTATCTCCTTTAATTGTGATCTTTTCACCAATTGGTGTACTTACTTACACAGACTTTTGATCACATAAAATACTGGCATAATTGGCTACCAACCAATCCATTCCTAACACGATGTCGAATCCAGCTAGATTCATTGGAAAAAGGTTAGTAGTAAAATTATGGTTTAGAATTTCTATCCTTGTTCCCTGTAGGATTTCGTTTATCTTGATAGAATCTCCATTTGCCGTTTCCACCGGACAGTTTTGTATAAGTTTAGTTAATGGTTGATTGAGAAGTTTGTAGAAAGAAGTATTGATAAAACTTTGTGTGACAACTCAAATTTCCAAGATTTCTATTTCGCATTTATTGCACGTTCTTGTATTATTTAGTTGATTGATTTCACAATTAGTTGCTATGGAATTGTGTATGTTTTGATACGATGAAGTATGTTGCGTGATTTTGCATAGGTGTTTGTTAATTGTGATAGACTTGTCAAATATGTGATCTTGGTGGTGAAACTGTAAAATTGATTGAGATGGTGTGCATGTGTAAAATATAATACTTAGGGATGTAAATGGTAATTAGTGAAATCCTAGATACTTAACCCTAATCTAAACTTCACTAATCACTTTTCACAAGAATTCAAGCACGTACTCTCATTTCTTTGGCTCCCTAGCAATCATCACCATCATCATTGGCACTAGATAATCATCACACTTGATTCCTCTTCCTCTAGAATCGTTCAAGGTAATTGTTTAATCATTGTTCATGATTAATTGTTGATTGATTTCTTGATTTTGTGCTCATAGAAAACCCTAATTGCTCATGTGATATTCTGTGATTTAAATTCTGGATATTTGAGATTACGACGATGATTAGATGCATGCTTGATAGGTTATTATTGTGATGATTGTTGTGGTTTAACATCGATTGAATAATCTTGTTATCTGCCGTCATATGATTAGATTTAGGGTTTGCTTGAATGATATACGTAACTGCTTTGATCTTAATGAACGAATGATTGAAATGTTCTCAGAGTGTTGTGAATGAATATGTTATCATGTCCGAGGTTAATATTATGTTGTGATAGTCTGAGTTTATAATGAAAACATGTGACCGAGTTTTAGAAATATCACTTAATCCGAATTACATAAACAACACCCTTAGCCCGAGTTTAATGAAATGTCCATTGCCCGAGTTTGATAAAAATACTTGGTCCGAGTTTAATGGTATGATAGTGGACCGAGTTTAATGTTACTTGGTTGGTCCGAGTTTAAACACACTAGCATGTCCGAGTTTAATCTAGTGACATTGGGCCCGAGTTTATTATAAGGTTATATGGTCCGAATATAATGAAAGTATTATGGTCCGACTTTAATGTTTATCCCATTGGTCCGAGTTTAATCCTTTTCTATACTTGACCGAGTTTATTGAATGTATGTTGGGCCGAGTATAATGAATTGATAGTGGACCGAGTTTAATGAATTGAGGTGGTCCGAGTTTAAGGAACTTGCTTGGTCCGAGTTTAAATGATTTGATAGTGGACCGAGGTTAATGAGTATGTATTGGGCCGAGTATAATGAATGTATATTGGACCGAGTTTAAAACATGAGCAACCATGTCCGAATTTATATGTTGATTTTATGTCTGAGGTTGTATGATGATACATGTGCTATCCGAGTTTTGAACAGGGGAGACCCCCCCCCATACTTGTCTGAGTTTTTGAGAGGTGCATGATCCTGTAAATGTTCATATGAACTAAGTGAATTGTATGAAGGGGTTAACTGTTATGTGATACATGATTTATACATGATATTGACTATCAAGCACTATGTGACATTAGATTACATACGTATCATTTCGAACATGAACTGATTTGTTATACGTGCATACAATAGGACTTGATTAATTACTTGTGAGTGCATAACCTAGCATACCGAGCAAACCAAGGTGAGTTCACACTCCTACTAAGGCATGGGATTCCCGGGTCGTGGGAATGGGATAAAGGTTACCATTGACTAAGAACGTATATATGCTTTTCCTAGACTATCACCTACCATGGTCCTCGGATGTCAGGACGGTTCCGTAGGTTAGGATAACACCTACGTGGTCATATGCCAATTACTGCCTCGGATGTCAGGCACGCACGTAAAACCTACGTGTACGCATTACTTACTTCTATCCTCGGTTGTGAAGGATACGTGCGTAAAACCTACGCACACCCCATACGCGCTACTGTTCTCGGATGAAGAACAGGGATGATACGAGTAGTTGATACGAATAGTCTAGTGGTCACATAACATGGGAAGCCCCCACCTGTATAACTTACTATTGGCCCAGTAGAGCCACCCGTTACTTACTGTTACGCACTTACTTACTGTGAACTCGCTCAACTAGTTTGTTGATCATTCTGTTACATGCCTTGCAGATCGTTAGGTACTTGGAGCTTGCACTGGAGAAGCGGGTCGTTGTGGACAAGGATCGTGGTTTCTTTGTTGAACTATTATGACATTTAAAACTATTAACTATTGTTGGATTATTTACTATGCTTCCGCTACACTTTGAAACTATGGTTATGTTTTGAACACCTATCGTATTGGATGGATGGCTTACATTTATTTTACTTAATATTAATTACATGTTCAATATGATTGGTGGCTTGATCCTGGTCAGTCACGCTCCCAAGCGGTGATACTCCGCAGGTGGATTTTGGGGATGTGACAGATTGGTATCAGAGCCATTGGTTATAGAGAACTTGGTTTTAATATGGAAAAAACGTTTTTATTAAAACCAGACTATAACCAGAACAGTGCTCTCAACGATCCACAACGACGCTTCGCTCCACGTGCAAGACTCGACATCCTAGGTAATAAGGTTTATGTTTGTTACCTGCTTGCTAGAACTGCATAGAACTTTGCTCGTAGTATGCTTACATTACTTTGCTCACTACTTGTTATTGCTTGAGAACACTTACGTGCTTACACTCTTCTGTCATCGCACTATTCGCGAACTTTTCTCACTTATGTTGCCTTTGATGTGAAGATCAATGGCCGCACGAATTAACATGACTCAAGCCCAGCTAGAGGCTCTCATTGCTGCGGCAGTTGCAGCCGCTCAAGTAGGTCAACACGCGCAGCAGCCTGTGTGTACCTTCAAGAACTTCATGGACTGTCGTCCAAATTCCTTCAGTGGCACCGAGGGGGCAGTGGGACTCCTCCATTGGTTCGAAAAGCTAGAGTCGGTATTCGAGATGTGCGAGTGCCCTGAGGCTCGCAAGGTTAAGTATGCAACTGGCACCTTGGAGGGAATAGCGCTAACCTGGTGGAACGCGCAGGTGCAAATTCTGGGGTTGGCAGCTGCTAACGCCACACCCTGGAACGATTTTAAGGAACTTATCAAGAGAGAGTATTGTACGCGTGAAGATATTCACAAACTGGAAGACGAGCTGTATAATCTGAAAATGGTTGGATCAGAGATTGAAGCGTATACTAAACGGTCAAATGAGCTCGCCGTGCTGTGTCCAACTATGGTGGACCCTCCATACAAGCGTATTGAGTTGTATCTCAAAGGTTTGGCACCAGAAATACAGAGCCACGTTACCTCGGCTAACCTCGACAACATCCAGGAAATCCAGCGTCTCGCTCATCGCATCACCGATCAGGCAGTGGATCAGAATAAACTGCCTAAGCGCGTCAGCGCTACTGCTACAGTCACTCCTTCAGCTACTCCCGTTACCCTCAGTGACAACAAGAGGAAATGGGAGGGGGATTCAAGCAAAGCATCAGTTTCGGTTCAGTCCCAGAATCAGCAGCGAAAGACTGGCAACTATCAAAGCCCTAACCAGCAGTCGTCAGGTAGCCACAGGCAGGGTGGATATCGCGGAAACCTTCCAAAGTGTAACAACTGCAACAGGCACCACAGCGGCCAGTGTAACAGGGGCCGTTGTCAAAGATGCCTCAAGATGGGTCACGAGGCCAAAGACTGTAGAAGCCCTCGTCCTGCGAATCAGAATCAGCAGCAGCCACCGGCACAGCAGAATCAGCAACAGGGCAACAAGGGGTGCTATAATTGTGGTGCTGAAGGTCATATCAAGAGACACTGCCCTCAGCTAAACAGGAACCAGAACAACAACAACAACAATCAGGGCAACGGGAACAATAACAACAATAACGGGGGAAACAACAACAACAATGGCAACGAAGCTCGGGGTCGTGCTTTTGTGCTAGGTCGGGGAGATGCAGTGAATGATCCCAATGTGGTTATGGGTAAGTTCCTTCTCGACGATATTTACGTTACTGTCTTATTTGATTCGGGTGCTGATACAAGTTATATGTCCTTGAAAATGAGTAAATTATTAAAACGTACACCAACACCCCTAGACACCAAACACGTCGTAGAACTAGCCAATGGTAAAAGTGTAGAAGCCGCTCATGTAGTCAAGGGTTGTAGTATTGTTCTAGCGGGTCAGACTTTCTCAATTGATCTTATACCCATAGTTTTGGGTAGTTTCGACGTCGTCATCGGTATGGATTGGTTATCCCAACATCACGCGGAGATCTTATGCAAAGAAAAAGTTATTCGTATTCCTCGCTCCAGTCAAGAACCCCTCGAAGTACAAGGTGACAAGAGTGGTGCTGTGGTTGGCATCATCTCTTTCTTAAAGGCGCAGAAATGTTTACGAAAGGGACATACTGCCATTCTGGCACTTGTCACTGACGCATCAGCAAAGGTAAAGAAGCTGGAGGATATACCAGTTGTGCGTGATTTTCCTCAAGTGTTTCCTGAAGATTTACCTGGTTTACCTCCTCATCGTCAAGTCGAGTTTCAGATTGAGTTAACTCCTGGAGCAGCACCAATAGCCCGCGCACCGTATCGTTTAGCTCCAACCGAACTGGAAGAACTGTCAAAGCAGCTACAAGAGCTCTTGGAAAAGGGCTTTATTCGTCCAAGCTCTTCGCCTTGGGGAGCTCCAGTGTTATTTGTGAAGAAGAAAGACGGTACGTTCAGAATGTGCATCGACTACCGCGAACTTAATAAGGTGACGGTGAAGAACCGTTATCCCCTTCCGCGCATAGATGACTTATTCGACCAGTTGCAAGGGTCGTGTTATTACTCCAAGATAGACTTGAGGTCAGGTTATCATCAGCTGAGAGTCCGGGATGAGGACGTCTCCAAAACCGCTTTCAGAACTCGCTACGGTCATTACGAGTTTCTGGTCATGCCATTCGGGCTTACGAACGCGCCTGCAGTCTTCATGGACCTTATGAACAGGGTGTGTAAACCCTATCTAGACAAGTTCGTTATCGTATTCATCGACGACATTTTGATTTACTCCAAGAGTCAGGAGGAACACGAGCAGCACTTACGTCTTATCTTGGAACTTCTTCGAAAGGAGCAACTGTACGCAAAGTTTTCAAAATGCGACTTCTGGCTTCATGAAGTCCACTTCTTAGGCCATGTGGTGAATAAGGATGGGATTCATGTCGATCCATCCAAGGTAGATTCGATCAGGAATTGGCCAGCACCGCGAACACCAACAGAAATACGCCAATTTTTGGGTTTGGCAGGGTACTACAGGCGGTTTATCAAAGACTTCTCCAAGATCGCGCAGCCGCTTACTATGCTAACACAGAAAGGTGTCGTTTACAGATGGGGTAATACGCAGGAAACTGCTTTTCAGTACTTAAAGGATAGGCTTTGCAGCGCACCTATTCTCTCATTGCCAGAGGGCACAGATGACTTCGTGGTTTACTGTGACGCATCGATACAGGGGCTTGGTTGTGTATTGATGCAGCGGGATAAAGTTATTGCCTACGCCTCTCGTCAACTCAAGGTTCATGAACGGAATTATACGACGCATGATTTAGAACTGGGAGCTGTTGTTTTCGCGCTTAAGATATGGCGACACTACCTGTACGGTACCAGGTGCACGATTTACACCGATCACAGGAGTCTCGAGCATATCCTTAAGCAGAAGGATTTGAACATGCGTCAACGACGATGGGTCGAGTTACTTAACGACTACGAATGCGCCATCAAGTACCATCCAGGCAAAGCCAATGTTGTGGCTGATGCCCACAGTCGAAAGGACACTTTACCTCGGCGCGTGCGAGCGCTACAGCTTACGATTCAGTCTAGCCTTCCTGCACAGATACGAGCTGCTCAGACAGAAGCACTGAAGCCCGAAAACGTCAAGGCTGAAGCCCTACGCGGCTCACGACAACAAATGGAACAGAAGGCAGACGGCGCCTACTATGTAACGGGGCGTATTTGGGTCCCACTTTATGGCGGTTTACGCGAACTTGTGATGGACGAAGCGCACAAGTCTCGCTACTCGGTACATCCAGGGTCGGATAAGATGTACCACGATATCAAAACAACATACTGGTGGCCAAGTATGAAAGCCCACATCGCCACCTATGTTGGCAAGTGCTTGACCTGTGCGAGAGTCAAGGTCGAATATCAGAAACCCGCAGGCCTACTTCAACAGCCTAAGATACCTCAGTGGAAATGGGAAGAAATTTCCATGGATTTCGTTACAGGCCTACCGAGATCTCAGCGTGGGAACGATACAATATGGGTAATCGTGGATCGACTCACCAAGTCTGCACACTTCCTAGCTATAAAGGAAACGGATAAGTTCTCCACTCTCGCAGACATTTATCTTAAAGAAGTTGTTTCGAGGCACGGAGTGCCCACCTCTATTATTTCGGATCGCGATTCACGATTCACGTCAGAGCTATGGCAAGCAATGCATAAATCTTTCGGCTCACGATTAGACATGAGCACAGCATATCATCCTCAGACGGATGGGCAGTCTGAGCGAACGATTCAAACACTTGAAGACATGCTTCGGGCATGTGTTATCGATTTCGGCAACGGCTGGGAAAAGCATCTTCCTTTGGTGGAGTTTTCATACAATAATAGCTATCATACCAGCATTCAAGCCGCTCCATTCGAGGCATTGTACGGACGTAAATGCCGGTCACCTCTCTGTTGGGCAGAGGTGGGGGATAGTCAAATTACGGGTCCAGAGATTGTAGTGGACGCCACAGAAAAGATTGCACAGATACGACAATGCATGGCGGCAGCACGCGACCGTCAGAAAGCCTACGCGGATAAGCGTAAGAGACCATTGGAATTTCAGGTCGGGGACCGGGTTTTACTAAAAGTCTCACCCTGGAAGGGTGTGGTACGTTTTGGCAAAAGGGGCAAACTGAATCCGCGGTACGTCGGACCATTCGAAATCTTAGAAAAGATTGGCAAAGTAGCCTACAAGTTGAACTTACCAGCTGAACTCGGAGCAGTTCACAATGTCTTTCATGTGTCGAACTTAAAGAAGTGCTTATCAGATGAAACCCTCATCATTCCTTTTAAGGAACTCACTATCGATGAGCGGTTGCAGTTCGTTGAGGAACCAATTGAAATCACGGACCGGGATGTTAAGGTCCTCAAACACAAGAGAATCCCTCTTGTTCGAGTTCGTTGGAACTCCCAACGTGGCCCAGAGTACACCTGGGAACGCGAAGACCAGATGAAAGAAAAGTACCCCCAGTTATTCGAAACCAATGCAACCACTACTGAGGCTGAAGCTACTACTACTGAATTTCGGGACGAAATTCCAAATCAACGGGGGGATGATGTGACACCCCAGGAAAACCAGTGAACGATGTAACTTACCTAGCTTCCTCAGTGAGTGCGTACCAAATTTCGGGACGAAATTTCTTTTAAGTTGGGGATAATGTGACAACTCAAATTTCCAAGATTTCTATTTCGCATTTATTGCACGTTCTTGTATTATTTAGTTGATTGATTTCACAATTAGTTGCTATGGAATTGTGTATGTTTTGATACGATGAAGTATGTTGCGTGATTTTGCATAGGTGTTTGTTAATTGTGATAGACTTGTCAAATATGTGATCTTGGTGGTGAAACTGTAAAATTGATTGAGATGGTGTGCATGTGTAAAATATAATACTTAGGGATGTAAATGGTAATTAGTGAAATCCTAGATACTTAACCCTAATCTAAACTTCACTAATCACTTTTCACAAGAATTCAAGCACGTACTCTCATTTCTTTGGCTCCCTAGCAATCATCACCATCATCATTGGCACTAGATAATCATCACATTTGATTCCTCTTCCTCTAGAATCGTTCAAGGTAATTGTTTAATCATTGTTCATGATTAATTGTTGATTGATTTCTTGATTTTGTGCTCATAGAAAACCCTAATTGCTCATGTGATATTCTGTGATTTAAATTCTGGATATTTGAGATTACGACGATGATTAGATGCATGCTTGATAGGTTATTATTGTGATGATTGTTGTGGTTTAACATCGATTGAATAATCTTGTTATCTGCCGTCATATGATTAGATTTAGGGTTTGCTTGAATGATATACGTAACTGCTTTGATCTTAATGAACGAATGATTGAAATGTTCTCAGAGTGTTGTGAATGAATATGTTATCATGTCCGAGGTTAATATTATGTTGTGATAGTCTGAGTTTATAATGAAAACATGTGACCGAGTTTTAGAAATATCACTTAATCCGAATTACATAAACAACACCCTTAGCCCGAGTTTAATGAAATGTCCATTGCCCGAGTTTGATAAAAATACTTGGTCCGAGTTTAATGGTATGATAGTGGACCGAGTTTAATGTTACTTGGTTGGTCCGAGTTTAAACACACTAGCATGTCCGAGTTTAATCTAGTGACATTGGGCCCGAGTTTATTATAAGGTTATATGGTCCGAATATAATGAAAGTATTATGGTCCGACTTTAATGTTTATCCCATTGGTCCGAGTTTAATCCTTTTCTATACTTGACCGAGTTTATTGAATGTATGTTGGGCCGAGTATAATGAATTGATAGTGGACCGAGTTTAATGAATTGAGGTGGTCCGAGTTTAAGGAACTTGCTTGGTCCGAGTTTAAATGATTTGATAGTGGACCGAGGTTAATGAGTATGTATTGGGCCGAGTATAATGAATGTATATTGGACCGAGTTTAAAACATGAGCAACCATGTCCGAATTTATATGTTGATTTTATGTCTGAGGTTGTATGATGATACATGTGCTATCCGAGTTTTGAACAGGGGAGACCCCCCCCCCCCATACTTGTCTGAGTTTTTGAGAGGTGCATGATCCTGTAAATGTTCATATGAACTAAGTGAATTGTATGACGGGGTTAACTGTTATGTGATACATGATTTATACATGATATTGACTATCAAGCACTATGTGACATTAGATTACATGCGTATCATTTCGAACATGAACTGATTTGTTATACGTGCATACAATAGGACTTGATTAATTACTTGTGAGTGCATAACCTAGCATACCGAGCAAACCAAGGTGAGTTCACACTCCTACTAAGGCATGGGATTCCCGGGTCGTGGGAATGGGATAAAGGTTACCATTGACTAAGAACGTATATATGCTTTTCCTAGACTATCACCTACCATGGTCCTCGGATGTCAGGATGGTTCCGTAGGTTAGGATAACACCTACGTGGTCATATGCCAATTACTGCCTCGGATGTCAGGCACGCACGTAAAACCTACGTGTACGCATTACTTACTTCTATCCTCGGTTGTGAAGGATACGTGAGTAAAACCTACGCACACCCCATACGCGCTACTGTTCTCGGATGAAGAACAGGGATGATACGAGTAGTTGATACGAATAGTCTAGTGGTCACATAACATGGGAAGCCCCCACCTGTATAACTTACTATTGGCCCAGTAGAGCCACCCGTTACTTACTGTTACGCACTTACTTACTGTGAACTCGCTCAACTAGTTTGTTGATCATTCTGTTACATGCCTTGCAGATCGTTAGGTACTTGGAGCTTGCACTGGAGAAGCGGGTCGTTGTGGACAAGGATCGTGGTTTCTACGTTGAACTATTATGACATTTAAAACTATTAACTATTGTTGGATTATTTACTATGCTTCCGCTACACTTTGAAACTATGGTTATGTTTTGAACACCTATCGTATTGGATGGATGGCTTACATTTATTTTACTTAATATTAATTACATGTTCAATATGATTGGTGGCTTGATCCTGGTCAGTCACGCTCCCAAGCGGTGATACTCCGCAGGTGGATTTTGGGGGTGTGACAGGTTCGCACCAGAGTCAAATTATACTTTAGTACAAACATCATTAACTAAAAACGTACCAGCAATCACATCCGGAATCATCTTGGCTTCTTCAGCTGTCAAAGCGAATGCTCTGGCATTCTTCTTGGGTCCTTCAATTGTCTTAGCTTTGCTAGTTGTCACTAGAGCTAGTTTCGGACAGTTCGGTTTGATATGACCAATTTCTCCAAAATTGTAGCATAATCTATTGCTAGCTTTCTTCCTGCAGTCTTCGTCCTTATGTCCAAACATTTTCCAGAAGTTACAGTCTATTGAGCACCTTCCTGAGTGCTTCCTTTTGCAATACTTGCTGTTGGGTGATGAGTAAGAACCTGTCCCTCTCACACAATAGGAATTACCATAACGTATTTCTTGGGTAAGCTTTTGAGCTAGGTTCTTTCTCGGGTTTTCCTCTTGCGTGCATACCAACTCATCAGTCAGAGTGTTGGCCAGTTCTACTGCTTCTGCTATGGTTTGTGGTCTAGCTGCCTTGACTACATGTCTGATATCACTGATTAATCCCCAAATATAACGAGAGATTAATACTGGCTCTGGTGAGGCTAAGGCTGGTACTATCCTAGAATATTCAAAGAATATGGTAGTGTATTCCCTGTAGTCTATTCCAATCATTTTATGATTTAGGAACTTATTAGCACTTTGTTCCTTTTCATGAGGAGGACATAATTTTCTTTCAACTATCTCCTTAAAGTTGGTCCATTCCATGTTATAAACCCTGTCACTTCCTTTGGATTGGAGAATGGTATTCCACCACTCTAAGTGTCACACCTCGACCACGTAAAACAACATATCGTGGCGGAAACGTCGGGGAGTGTTGTAACAGAATCATTGTTTCACAACCATGGATTAAATAATTTCGTTTTATTGAATTATGGAACTCATTGTTTTATTACAAATCAAATAAATACAAATATTATTTTTCAAGTTGCTAAGGCACGAGTCCATCTTATGTATAGCATGCATCAACAATCATCACATAACAGCACCTGAAACATGTGTAAAAATAGGTATGTCAGCATAAAAATGCATGTGAGATACATAGGTTTTATTATAATAGGATTCATGACTTGTAAGATTAGAGAAAAATATTTAATCAAAAATAGTCATGATCCTTAAAATATTTTCTTTTATAAATCATTTTAAAATTTATAAGAAATCAGATAATATAACAGAATTATGTATAAATAAATAATTAAGTAAAACGAGTTTGAATAAAATATATTGTTTGTAAAACAATATTTTGATAAAGAGGTTTATAGTATATATATATATATATAAAATATACTTTGGTTTTAAGAAAGTCGAGTAAGTAATATATTAAAATATATTTCAGTTCCGAAATCGTTAAACAAATAGTATATTAAATATACTTTAGTCGTCAAAATAACAATTTTCAGTAGTATATCAAAAGTATACTTTGGTTTTATTAATAACATATTTAAACTATGCTTTGGTCTTATATATAACATATTAAACTATGTTTTGGTTTTATAAATAACATATTAAACTATGTTTTAGTTTTATAAATAACATATTAAACTATGTTTTGGTTTTATAAATAACATATCAAACTATGTTTTAATAATTAACAAAATATATATGTTGCTTTTGTACATTATCACACAAGTGAGCATATCAAACTATACTTTTGGGAGTATAACAAAATATATAATAAAAAGGTGATTTAAGAATTCATTTAGACCTGAGTGTATCTAAATAAACCTTTGAGACTATAGAAATATCACAAAGGCAATCCTTATTTGCATAAAATATCGGTTTCTGACATTCAATGACAACAGTAATGGGGTGTCAAATCCTATAGCGCTATATTATACTAACAACCGGTCTGGTGAACATAAAATAAGTACTATCAAACAATTTATTTTCTAATCTTTGAAAAATTAGAGTTTAAACCATAAATAATCATTCAGTTTATCAAAAGATAAGTACTAATATGTATAATCAATTATACTTTTGAAATCATGAACATAACAAATAGGTACAAATATTTCACCCCAAAACATTTGAAAACAGTAAAAGAGGGGACTATGTACTCACTTGAGGATGCTTAGAGGTATTGAATAACAACCAAGCAAGGCTAGAGGGATCACGGAATCAAACGGCACCTAATATAGGTAACTAAGTAAATAAACCGGGCCTAAATCGGGAGATCGGATAGGATGAGCTTTCGTAAACAAAATGAGTATTGGAACTCATATGAAATGGTTTAACAAAGCCTACATACTAAATCGAAACCTAACCTAAGTGCTTACGACCTATTACAACCCGTTTAGGTAACTTATGCTACTTTAACGCGTCGTTCGTGTAAAATATGTTCGGTCTGCCTAACTAGTCCTATGACAAGTATTATATGCCTAAACATGTTTAATTATGTTGCATAATCAGTTAAGTGACAAAAATGAGGGTTACCTATGCTTAAATATCAATTATGCATAAAAAGGGCATTTTGGTCATTTACCTAAGGCATATGAACTACCTATCATACAACTACTTAAACGAAGTGACCATAAGGTATAACCTCGGAAGGTTATTCCCTATACAACTATGGTAACAAAACATGTTTGGTCAGGTCCTAATGATCGACCAAACAGGTCTAGTTCGAAAGTCTAAGCGGTTGTTTAGACCGCTTGACTTACGACTCTACATAAGCACTAATCTAAAAGTGACGAGCTAAACATGTTTAAAACATATTTAACAAAGTTTGAAAATGTAGGACCGAGTTTGACAGTCAAATGAGTCAATTCGAGCTAGTACCTACCGAACATGTAGCGGAAATACATATTTGGCATGAATCAAAGCAAAACTGTAGAAGAAATGAGTAGAAACAGATAGAATTCACTTTTAAATTGCTTTCACATTAATTTTTCAGAAAACACACGGTCAGCAGTTCGGCTACCCGATGACATCAAAGTTCTAAATGTGAAAACTGACTAGGGGTATTTATAGGAGTGACAGGTTCGCTTATATGGACATGACCATATGAGCGGACCTCTTACATGTAGATCCGCTTTTATGACATGTGTCCATATAAGCGGACCTCATCCACTAACATCACAAAATTACATCATTAACCCCTGTACAATACATAAACAACCTATCTAGACCATATACATTAATCTAACAAGACTAAGACGTAGGCTTTTGACATTATGCACCAACAGAAAAAAAGTTAGATACCAAAACAAACGGTTTTGATACCCAAGAATAGTTTGGTTACAAAATACGCTTAAATGCGCATTTTGGCCGAAACTATGACTCGTCACTACACCTAATCAACAGGGTAATCAGTAGGTATAGTCACTTGGGGCTATAACCATCGTGATTATGCTCACGTTGTGAAGTTCAAACGAACTTCGTGTTGACCATAAACTGGTCAATGCAGAAAGTCTAACACCGTTTGACTTTCGTGCTTGAAAACGCATAAAAGAACGAAAGAATACTTACAAAGGATCCAAGCAAGGAAACCTTGATCCAAATTGCTCAGGTATGAGGTACTAAACCCCAACTTAGAGCAAAAGAATCAAATTTGTGTGAATTGCAAGGAATGGAGGTGTGGGTATTTATAGATTTCTGTCCACCGTTAAGATCGTTCCTCGTAAACCGAGCTTGAATCTCAACCCTCCATGTCTGCCCATTGTATTTCAATACTAGGGGACCTTAAAACCAGCCCATAGACACACTAAAACCATTTGCAAACCTAGGGAACAACTGGAAACAGTTGGAAATCAATTTTCCTGATCTGTGTTTTACGCGGGCCGCATAAGACTAGACATGTGCTTACGCGCCCCGCCTAGCCCAACTATCCAGAAATGTCAATTTTAGTCCCTGAACTTGAAAAACATGCATTTTGATGCATTTTTGACACGTTTAAGCCACGTTAACCTCATTTCAAGGCTCTAAATTGATGTTTAAGTATGGGGAACTTAAAATATGCTCAAAAATATCTCGGATGTCGGTTCGTTTGGTCATACGGTTGTGTTGTTCGGTTAATTACGACGGGAGTCGTAACGAACGCAAAAACAATCCAAATTAAGCGACGAATGGAATTTTATCATGCCAGTCACTAAAATAAAATATCTTAATGATGACATAAATTTTTGGATGTCCGGATATATTCAAAACGAAAGATATGTGCGAAAATGCAAACTTATGCACTTTTTGACGCTTTTAGTTCCTATTGATCAAGAAAGTTTATTTTAGCACACCGAACACCTCAAAGCCTATTTCTAAGCTATGTAAAGGATATTTATGGTATGTTTAACTTATGATCAAGTTCCGGAATGTTCGTTATCACACGAATCGGCATAGTTTCGCAGTTTGACACAAATAGTCCCTGCAATCGAATAAACTTGATTTCAACACACCAAACCATCCAAAACTTATTTCTAAGTTATGTAAAGGTTATTTAAGGTATGTTAAGCCTATATCACTATTCCGGAGTGTTTGTCGCGTTAAACTAATTACGTTTACACATCAGTTCGCGTATAACCTTCTAGAAAGCGATTTAGAGCTTGAAATCGAACAAGAATAGATATGTGCAAACGATACACATATTTATACAAATCCCAAGTATGAAATATAATATTTCATTGGTTTTGTATTTGTTTGATGGTTGAAGTGACACAGGTGTCACAGTCTCCCCTATTTTAGGAAATTTCGTCCCGAAATTTAATTTTAGAGGAAACTTGTGAAGACAACTGTGATGGTTTTGCTTTCGAGAGAATCCCTCGAACCCTAAGTAAAACTCTGGGCCATGTTTGGATTCTTAGCGAAATTGCCAACTATCAAAGTGAAGTCCTTGTAGTAACAAAACATGGAGTTTCGAACTACGGACAGAAGAACGTTTCTTATGAAGACTTATCATAGGAAACATGTGTGTGCTTGAAATCAGAATTGGTGAGTGTAAGATAAATGACATTGGTCAAGGTCTAGGAATTCTAGTAACTTAAATAACGCTACGTTCGCAATGTAATAAGGAACACGTATATATAGGAAGTACCAGCGGCGTATCCACCATGCCATTTCTACATTGTTCCCGTGTCGTTATTCTTGTCACTATAGGTCTTAACACATGACAAAAATTGTTGTGGTTTCTGTGCACTGAATTCCATAATTATGTATGCATCCATAATTACGTAATTCCTTGCATAGTCCCCACAGTTCATTTCATAATGCGTAGGGAAAAGTCAATTGAATAAACATGAAGCGACTTGACAAGACCACCAAAGGATCTTTTAACTAGATCAATGAACGATCTTTTTAACTAGGTTAACACATGATCTTATTAACTAGACCATCGTACAATCTTCTTAAATAGACCACTTAAGGGATCTTTTCAATTATATCATCACATGATATTCCTAACCAGATTTTTGAATCAATCTGTTTAACTAGACCACTCAAGGGGGTCCAATTTTAGAATAGTACTTCATAACCCAAGGGACTTAACTATAACGTAGAAGTCCATTAAGGATTTAAGATAGTACCTTCAGATATCCTTCTATGAATCCCTTATACGAAGATATGGAAGATTCTACGAGGATTTGGATATTGAAGATTTCAGATTACACAAAAACACAAGACATAAAAGGAATCATATAAGCACATATAATCATATAATTGTTTAACTTGGTCTTCATTTTGTTAATTTTCTTGTTTAATTAAGCACACGAGTATTTAAAGTACACCAGGAATCCAATCCGTGAATTCCGTTTGGCACTTTAAACATTTTCAAGAATCTAACTATGAAGATAGGAAGATCTTAATAGGAATTCATCTTTGTTTCTTGAAAAGAAACGAGCATTTAAGATTTTTGGGGAGATCACAAGTGATCCTAAAAATGGCAGAACCACACGAGTAGTTTGTCTTGGTGTCGGCATCGAAGGGTTGCATCAAACATTCACACAATCGTATCAGTTTCGCAAAATAAAAATTGAAACAACAAATTTTATTTATATAACAATTGAGTCGATTCAAACATCAAAAGATAACAACCAAGGAATATCAAAAGACTAATTGTTCATTGCTGCATCGTTGTCCGCGTTCGCTTCATTGATGTTAAACACTCGTCCACGTGCTGGATTTGCGTTAACAAGTCTTGGGCAATTGTTTCTGTAGTGAGTAAGATCACCACAGTTATAACATGACCCGGGTGGGAACCGTGCTTGGACAGCAGCAGGCTTTGCAGTAGCTTGGTTTGCATAACGGCAGGTATCGACCAAATGTCCCAATCGCCCACAGTGGGTACATTTGTGACACTGCACTTGCTCCAGATGATGACGGTTGCATTTGTTGCACAAAGGTGCGGTACCAACATAATTTTGCCTTTTACGAGGTTGGGCTGGCTGGTTTGGTGCAACCTGATTGTTCTGAGCAGTTATGGCACAGTTTTCAGAAGCCTTGCACTTCTTCTTCTTGGGTGTCTCGGCCTGTTTTTCCTTTGGTTCATCTTGAGCAGTCTTGTCAGATGGTCTTGGGTCTCCCTTTCGAGAAAGCTTACCCTTCCTGATATGAGATTCAGTCAGGGTGGTAGACAGTTCTATGGCCTGTCTGACGGTAGTAGGGTTGCTGCCAATAACGATATCCTAAACTAAGTCAGGAAGACCATCAATGTACTTTTCAATCGCTTTCTCCACAGGCGTAACCATGGCAGGACACAACAGGCTCAGTTCCTCATAACGGTCAGTATAGGATCGATGTTCACCACTGTCTTGCTTCAAATCGTCGAATTCTCTTTCCAATGCTCTAAACTCATGACGAGGACAGAACTCCTTCATCATTAGAGCTTGAAGCTCCTCCCAAGTTTGAGCTAGTGCCACATCGGCACCCCTATCACGCATCACCCCGTTCCACCATGTAAAAGCATGCTTCTCAAACACACTGGATGCAAACTCAACCTTACGCTCATTCGGACATTGCACATGCCTGAATGTGCTCTCCAAACTTTCAAACCATTGTAGGAGCGCGGTTGCTCTTTGAGACCCAGAAAACTTCAAAGGTTTAGCAGAGTTGAAGGTCTTGAAATTACACAGAGCATTGTTGTTGTTGTTGTTATTGTTGTTGTATATCTGATGGATCTCGGTTACTAGGCCCGGAAGCACAACAGCCATTTGCTGAGCGACAAGGGCTGCGACCTCTTCATTAGTTTGAGGCTGTGCTTCTCGTCGAGGAGGCATTGTCTAAAAAGAACAAGAAAACATGAGAGGAAACAAGTGAAATGGCATTGGGTAAGAATATTACAATTACCAACCAAAAGGCATGGGTGATGGTCATTTGTTCGAACCACGAAGCGAACAAACGACACACAAAAGCTGAATCAAAGTAAATAGGTCTTCATAATGTATCGCGAAGACATGCTCGCCTATAAGTGGACACTCACCCCAAGGGTTCCCAGGTAAGAGTGATTGGTCCGATTATGTGGATTTGTACGAACACTCTAGCCTTAGACAGAAGACACAGGGTACATGCATCCACCCTTCCAGTTTGCACGTGTTCACATTATTTAGTCCCAAACTTTGACGACATTTTGAAAACTTTGAAGGTTCAAAACCTAGTAATCAATCATCCTAGAACAGATGATTAGTTTTCTAAGCGGATTCGAAATTTGTGTTCTTATTGTGGTTGTCACCTAAGGACAAGTGACGGTATTGTTTTAAGGTCTAAACACAAGATAATTTGTATTAGGGTCATAGGAAGGTTATAGTCTAGGTCAAAGCATTACTAATAACCTAATTCGCTATAACCATTGGCTCTGATACCAACTTTTCTGTCACACCCCAACCACGTAAAACAACAAATCGTGGCAGAAACGTCGGGGAGTGTTGTAACAGAATCATTGTTTCACAACCATGGATTAAATAATTTCGTTTTATTGAATTATTGAACTCATTGTTTTATTACAAATCAGATAAATACAAATATTATTTTTCAAGTTTTAAAGTTGCTAAGGCACGAGTCCATCCTTTGTATAGCATGCATCAACAATCATCACATAACAACACCTGAAACATGTGTAAAAATAGGTACGTCAGCATAAAAATGCTTGTGAGATACATAGGTTTTATTATAATAGGATTCATGACTTGTAAAATTAGAGAAAAATATTTAATCAAAAATAGTCATTGTTTTGGTCAAAAAATCTAGTGAGGATAATGCAACCAAACTCTTAGTTACGGGGAATGATGCTTGAAATGAAGAGCGATAATAAGGATCACTTCGATGTAAATTGCACAAACAACACAAGGATTTATACGAGGAAAAAGCCCTTGATCAATGAATGATTTCTGGCATAAAAAACCTCGGGTGATGGAAACTACCGATCACTAAGCTCAAATAAATCAATAAATGTTTACAACTTCGGATAGTGACGAGCTAGGTACAAGGATCACTATGGTTAACTGTGTAAAAATGTGCGAAAACTGTTAAGTGTTTGCTGAAAGCTTCAAGAATGCAGTTGTACGAGAATGTGTGTGGCTGAAAGTGGCTAAGTGTTCTAAAAATAGCTCGTCACCCCTTTAAAAATAAAAGCTAACTAAGCTAACAAACTATCCGACTTTTGTGCCATGCTCCCACGTTCTCCACAACGTCCATTTCCATTCAAACGTGTGCGAAATACCCGTGGAATATTCCTTAGTAACGTTGCCAAGACCAAGTCAAGCCTATTACTCCTGCAAAACAATACGAAACATAAACAAACAATCGTTAGTATGAGGATCCTTAAGGTGATCCATGATCCTGATCCTGAAGGTCTTCTGAGGATCACTATCTGTCACAGAAGTAAGGATCACTATTAGGATAACATGTAAGGATCACTAATTGTTAGAAAATCCTCCCCTAACAATTGCCACCAAAATATAAGGAGTAATATGTAAAATGAACGAGTTATGTTTTCTTGATCTTATCCGCAACTATTTAACGGATATATAGCCGTTATTGTCGAACTATACGTTGCAACTATGACGTCACAGAAGTGACAGCCATGCAAAATCATGATTATAAATAGGAGATATAGATAGGATCGTTTGTATTTAAAATCCAGAGTTACTCCCTTTATAACTGCATTCCGAAGATAAACAGGTATTCATCTTCTTCCTTCTTTTGCTCTGTTTTCCTTCTCTTTTCATTATTCCGTCAAAATGTTGCTCCGGAACTCGCCTCTAAGGATCACACGAAGAATAGCCCGCTAAAGAGCCAGGGAATCATCGAAGATTCCATAAAAGAACGATGTTGCTTCTCTGATCCGCAAATTGATAGGATCCGCTACTGCTTCCCGGCAAACACTGTGTTTAGATCGTTTGACCCGACCGCCATCAGTGATCATATTTCTGATAACTGGGTTGCGTTTTCTGTTACCCCGTTCACCATAGGCTACACATATCCCTTTCCAGCCTTCACCCAATCTTTCTTTTCCCTAACCGGCATATCTTATATCCAAGCCATGCCGATGATCTGGAGGGTTTTGTATACCCTTGAAAGGATCATCGAGCAGGAGGGGATAGACTTAGGCATGGCAGAACTAGGAGAATTGTATGAGCTCACTACCTTTGGTTCCCATCGTTATCTGCTCAAACGTAAACCTGGTGAGGAACACCCGATCTTCAAAGCTACCAAGAATGATACCAACTGGAAGCGAGGTTTCTTTTTTGTCAAGAGAGATTCTATCCCTGATGGGAAGGATTTACCCAAGGAGTGGGCTACCCATGGTAGGATGTAGGATCCTGAGAAGGATCACCAGAGAACTTATCCTTTGATATAAGGATCACTGACATTCTTTTGCTTTCTTGTTGTGCAGCTATCTCCGTTTCACATCTTAGACTGACTCCTGCTGCTAAAGAGAGACTCGCCGCGTTCAAGAGGCTTGATCCTGAAACAAGATCTTTCAAGACAACCACCCAAGATTCTCAGGAAGTATCCTCAGGTTCTGTCACGATGTCAAGTAAGTATCTTTGCTTAAAAATTCAAATAAATAATGAAATACAAGTGAAATTAAGATACTTATCTTGTTTTGGTTGTGTAGGTGCTGGAAAATCCACCAAGTCTGCTTCAAAGTTCAGCGTCACCGATCTCACCACCGTCAGATCCTCCAAGAGAAAAGCTCCTACCAGCCCGTTGTTTTGGTCAAAAGTCACACAAGGATAATGCAACCAAACTTTATGTAAATGGGGTATGATGCTTGGTTTGTAGAAAAAGTAAAGGATCACTTCAATGTGAAATATGCAAAGACACAATGATTTATACGAGGAAAAAGCCCTTGATCAATGTATGATCTCCGGCATAAAAAACCTCGGGTGATGGCAACTACCGATCACCAAACTTCAATATATGAAAAATAGTTACAACTTTGGATGATAATGAGCTGAGTACAAGGATCACTATAGTTTCGAGTGTCTAAGCGTGTGAGAGTTGTGTTGTGTCTTCTTCCGAATGAGGAAGAGTGTTATATATACAAGTGTAGGTGACCTATTTTAGGTAAAAAGACTAATAATCAGCTCATTACCCCTTTAGAAATAAAAGTAAATCTAGCCTAAATTATCGGCCTTAAATCATGCCAAGTTTCCATATCCTTCACAACGTCCATCTCCGATTAAGCACATGCCATAGTTGTAAAGACGTGTCCTTTAATTGTGATGCTTAAGAGCGGATCCTGCTAGATGTCCTGCAAAACAACATTAAATTCAACGAAAGCAACTGTTAGCATGAGGATCCTATGATGGTCCGTGATCCTGATCCTGGAACTCTGCTGAGGATCACTATCTGCCAAAGAAACAAGGATCACTGGTTAGGATCACATGTGAGGATCATGTATTGTAAAAATCCAGCCCTAACAATTGCCCCCAAAATATAAGGAGTTCATTGTAAATTAACGAGTTATATTTTGCTTTGATCTTATCTGCAACGAACAATTCGGATAACTAGCCGTTAATTTCGAACTAGCCGTTGCAACCTTTACGTCATTGAGGTGACATCCCTGCAAATCATGATTATAAATAGGAGATAGGGTTAGGATCAATCTTCATTTAAATCCAAGATATTCTCCCTTTATAATCTCTACCGAAGATCAATCAGGTATTCTCTTCTCTTTCTTCCCTCTCTTGCTCTGTTTTTCTGCTTTTATCCTGCCAAGAGTATGTTGCTCCGAAATTCTCCTCACAAGGATCACAAGAAGATCAGTCCCTTGAAAAGCCAAGGGATCGTCAAAGACTCTCCTACAGAGAGGTGCTGCTTTACTGATGCCATGTTGATAGGATCCGTCACTGTTTTCCGGCGGATACCGTCTTCAAGTCTTTTACTCCCACCGCTCTGAGTGATTTCGTTTCCGACGCCTGGGTGGCCTTTCCTGCAACTCCGTTTACCATAGGATATTCATATCCTTTTCCAGCCTTCACCCAGTCCTTCTTTTCTCTGTCTGGTATGTCCTATATCCAGGCCATGCTGATGATCTGGAGGGTTCTGTGTACTCTTGAGAGGATCATCGAGCAGGAGGGGATTGACTTAGGGATGCCGGAGCTGGCCGAGTTATATGATCTTACCACATTTGGTTCCTCTCGATACTTGTTGAAACGGAAAGCTGGAGAGGATCACCCTGTTTTTAAGGTCACAAAAAATGATACCAACTGGAAGCGACGATTCTTCTTTGTTAGGAGAGATACCATCCCTAACGGGGAGGATCTGCCCAAGGAGTGGGCTACTCATGGTAGGATAGAGGATCCTGGAAGGATCACCATCAGACTTGTCTCTTATGATGAGGATCACTAATGTCTTTTTTGTCTTTTGTGTTTTTTCAGCTATATCCGTTACTCATCTCAAGTTAACTCCTGCTGCAAGAGAGAGAGTTTTAGCTTTCAAGAAGCTTGATCCTGAGACCAGAAGTTTTCAAGTCACCATCCAAGATTCTCAAGAAGTATCCTCCGCATCTGCCACAATGTCAAGTAAGTATCCTTACCAAAAAGTAAGTTCTATGCAAAAATATTAAATTAGTTAGGAGACTTATCTTGTTTTGATTGTGTAGGTGCTGGGAAATCTGCTAAGTCCGCCAAGTCTGCCTCCTTGTTTGGGATTGATGATCTTGCCAACGTCAAGTCTTCGAAGAAGAAGACTCCTGCTGCTAGTCCCTCTGCTTCAGCCCCTAAATTACCCATTAGGGGTAAGGGAAAGAAGAGGAAGGCTCCGGAGGATCTTCAAGGATTTCCTCTGCTCCGCCAACAGTTTCTCGACTATGTCAATGAGGTAAGGATCATTGCCCCTGTTGGTTATCCTGATGGTTTTGAGGATCACCTGTGTCTGACGTCATATCCTGTTTTTCTTGCAGAGATTTACCGAAATAGAGACTTATGTTAATCACGTTGAAGATCAAGACCGCCAGATTGCCGACCTTCAACAGATGGGTGTGCTGAAGGATCTCAAGATAGCTGATCTTGAGAAGGAGCTCCGGGCTACCAAGGATAAAGCTGTCAAAGCACTGATCAGCTTTGACTACGAGAAGCGTGACATCACCCAGGATGCTAAGGTCTCTGCTGCGATAACTATGTATAAGATCCAGCTGCAGATGGCTGCGGAGGCTCAGGATCCTTCCTTTGACAAAGGCACATGGGACGTGGAAGGTTGGAAGGCAAGGCTAGCAGAGTTGGAGGATGACGATGATGCTGAGGATATCCCAATGCTGGAGGGTGGTGATGCTGGCAAGGATCAGGGTGGAGAAGCTAGTGGAGCCGGTGGTGATGAAGCAGCGAAGGTTTGAGCTGCAGGATTGGGCAATGATGGATATTTTGAGACTAGGCCGGAGCCCAATTTTTTGAGTTTGGTAGTGGTTGTGATGATTGAAACAATTTTATGGTTTGTACTTTGAACAATAGTTTTTAGGGTTAAGGATCCTGGATCCTTTGAACAATAGGTAGGATCGCAAATGGTGGAGGGATCCTCTGTTTGGGAGATGAAGCCTTTGTGATCCTGCCGCCTTTAATTTCCTGCACCTGCTAAGACCGCATAGACAATGGACACCCTTTGCCAACCCATGTGGACGGGCCACGTTTTGTTGGTAGAAATGTGGGTTGGCAATTTTGACAACTTTTTGAAAGGGTTTAAGATCCTTTTGTTAATAATATAACTCTAATCTTTCTGGCTTATCTCGTGTTGTTATCCTTTATTTATCTTCTTATTTCCCAGTTTTTAGAAACATATTTGTTAGAGTAACCATGTTTAATAAATTTAGGATATGATCCTAGATCAAATATCCTATCATTGAAAATTTTCAAGGATCATAGTTTTAGTTGTCAAAGTGTAGGGGTTGTTTAGTATAATCAAAATAGTCAAGGATCATACCTGAGGAACCAAGTTAGGATCCTAACCTTTAATCAAGATAACCATAAGTGAAATTTTAATGGATGATAAGGATTAAGGATCCTTATTTGTTTAACTTCGAGAACCTGAAAAATGGAACATATCTTGGGACTAAGCCAATGTAAAAGATAAATTAGTAGCTGGGGACATGCCCAAAGGATAACTGGGGATAATCCCAAAGGATCACTAGGGACAAGCCCAAAGGATAACTTGGGACAAGCCCGAAGGATAACTGGGGACAAGCCCAAAGGATCGTATGTAAACTGGAGTATGGCCCTTACTGGCGACTATCCAAACTTAGTGACATGAAAATGTCAAAACCTTAGCTAACGTGAAAACGTTAGAAACCTTATGAACGGATGTATGGTACGTCTACCATTATACGTAGGATCCTGGGTATAGCCAGTACGATGAGGTTGTCAGCCCCGGAAGTGGGTACTGGTCCCAAAGACGTGAACTATATCAGGATCATCGTGCGCTGCTGGCGGAAACTGGGGATAATCCCAAGGATAACTGGGGTTGGACCCAAGGATCTGCGTTGCTTTTGAAGATCTTTGACGATATGCTGTAGATTCCTGAGCTATCATAACTCAAATGGTTCGTGAGAAGAGGATGAAGGATACAGGATCCTTATCCTTTGGTAAAAAGTAAGGAAATGTAATAGTTTTAAGATAAGGACATTACCAGAGTAAGGATCACTGACATCACCGGGATCCTTTGAGGATACTTCAATGTAAGGATCACATGCTTGAAGGATCACGTTCACATAAAGTATCTCTTTAAGTGAACAGCATTCCAGGCTCTTGGTAATAAGTTTCCTTCCATGGTTGGCAATCTGTATGCCCCCTTTCCTGCTTCAGCCTCAATCAAGTAAGGGCCTTCCCACTTTGGTGCTAACTTTCCGTCAGCAGGATTAATAGTGTTTTGGAATGTTTTTCTCAACACCATATCTCCGACTTGGAACTTCCTTATCCTAACATTTTTGTTGTAAGCACCAGACATTCTTTGTTGGTAGCTTGCCATCCTTATCCTAGCCAGGTCCCTGATTTCCTCAATAGTATCCAAATCCTGAGCCAGGATTGTAGCATTCTCTTTAGGATCACGAACACTTGTTCTAGCGGTTGGGATCACCATCTCTGTTGGGATCACTGCTTCTCCCCCTAATACTAAAGAAAAAGGTGTTTGACCAGTGGCATTCTTGGGAGTTGTCCTGTCAGCCCATAGCACATAAGGTAACTCCTCTGCCCATTTTCCCTTCTTGGATCCTAGCTTCTTCTTCAGATTGTTGATGATGATCTTGTTGGATGATTCTGCTTGGCCATTGGCTTGTGGATGAACCGGTGTTGATGTTATCATCTTGATTCCCCAACTGTCACAAAAGTTAGTAGTTCTGCTTCCAATGAATTGGGAACCATTATCACATACAATTTCAGAGGGAATGCCAAATCTAGTTATAATGTTTCTTTTGATAAAGGATATAACTTCTTTTTCTCTGACTTGAGCAAAAGCTTCAGCTTCTATCCACTTAGAGAAGTAGTCAGTCATGGCAAGCATAAATACTTTTCCACCAGGTGCTTTAGGGAGCTTGCCAACTATATCCATCCCCTATCTCATGAATGGCCAAGAGGATGGTATGGGGTGTAGCAATTCAGCTGGTTGATGAAGGATATTGTTGTGTCTTTGACAAGGATCACATTTCCTAGCATATTCTACAACATCCCTTTTCATGGTTGGCCAGTAGTATCCTGTTCTAAGGATCCTTGAGAACAATGCCCTGCCCCCAGTGTGGTTTCCACAATCTCCTTCATGGAAGTCTCTCAACACTTCTTCAATTTCAAGATCCTCGATACATCTCAAATATGGTCCTGCAAGAGATCGTTTATATAGCACATTATTTAAGATTGTGAATTGAGATACCTTAATCCTGAAGGCTCTAGGATTTTCTCCCATCGGAATCTCCCCGTATTGCAAGTATCTTATGATTGGTGAGATCCATGATCCTGCATAAGATTGAGCTTCCTCATTAGGGATTACTGCAGTATCCTCTTCTATTTCCATGGCTACCTGATTTTCAATAGCAGGAGCCAGGATATGGATGATAGGGATACTTATATCTTCTGGAATCTTTAAGGATGATCCTAAGTTGGCCAATGCATCAGCTTCCGTGTTATCCTCCCTTGGTACCTGTGTTAAGCTGAAAGAGACAAAAGAGAGTGCCAATTCCTTGACTATCTCTAAATATTTGGTTAGTTTTTCACCTTTAACAACATAGGATCCATTAAAGTGATTGGTGATCAATAATGAGTCTACATATACTTTAAGATACTTTACCCCCATATCCTTAGCAATTTGTAAGCCAGCAATTAAGGCTTCATATTCAGCCTCATTGTTAGTTGCTTGGAACTCACAGGCTATGGAGTGGGGTATTATGTCCCCCTGTGGCGATTTTAGTAGTATCCCGAGCCCTGTGCCCTTGACATTTGAGGATCCATCAGTGTGTAGTATCCAAGGATCCTTGGTCTCATCCAGCTGCTGGACTTCCAATTCTGCTTCTTCTTGTAGATCACTACTGAAATCAACCACAAAGTCAGCTAATGCTTGGGATTTAATGGCTGTTCTTGGCTCATATCTTATATCATGGGCACTAAGCTTTACTGCCCACTTAGCCATTCTTCCTGACATCTCTGGTTTCCTGAGGACATTCTTAATTGGAAAGTTAGTTCTAACAACAATAGTATGGGTTTCAAAATAATGCCTTAACTTAGTTGATGCCATGATTAATGCAAGAATAAGTTTTTCGAGGTGTGAGTACCTGGATTCGGCATCAAGTAAACTCTTACTTACATAGTAGATAGGATATTGTGTACCTTCATGATCCTTAACAAGGACAACAGTTACAGCGGTTGAGGATACCGCCAAATATAAGGATAACACATCTCCTTTTTCGGGCTTTGTTAATGCTGGTGCTGAGGACATATATTCTTTAAGGGCTTGTAAAGCATTCTCATGTTTCTCAGTCCATTCAAACTTCTTGTTCTTCCTTAGGATATCGTAAAATTCTTTACATTTTTCTGAGGATTTTGATATGAACCTGTTCAGAGCTGCTATCCTGCCTGTTAGCCTTTGCACATCCTTAGCATTGGCAGGGGACTTGATGTTCACTAGTGCTTTAATTTGCTCCGGACTTGCTTCAATGCCCCTCTGAGTTACCATATATCCTAGGAATTTACCTGCCTTAACGCCAAAGTGGCATTTTGAAGGATTAAGCTTCATGTTATAATTATTAAGGATATCAAATGCTTCTTCCAAATCCCTTAGGTGATCCTCAGCTTTCTTTGATTTGACTACCATATCATCTATGTATACTTCCATAGTTTGTCCAATTTGATCTTTGAACATCATATTCACCAGCCTTTGATATGTTGCACCTGCATTTCTTAATCCAAAAGGCATGGCAATATAACAATACAAACCTGTTGGGGTCATAAAGGCTGTATCCTCTTGGTCAGATGGTTCCATCTGGATTTGTTGGAATCCAGATGATGCATCCATAAAGGTCAACAGTTCATGCCCCGCTGTTGCATCCACCATGGAGTCAATGTGGGGTAATGGGAAAGGATCCTTGGGACATGCGTTATTCAGATCAGTGAAATCGACACATACCCTCCACTTTCCGTTTTTCTTTTGGACAACGACCACATTGGCTAACCATTTTGGATACTTTACCTCTCTGATCATACCTGCTCGAAGTAGTCTCTCTACTTCTTCTTAGATAATGGCATTCCTTTCTGGTGCAAACTTCCTCCTTTTTTGATGGATTGGTTTGATAGACCTGTCAATGCCAAGTTTGTGGGTAATAATATCCTTAGATATACCTGTCATATCTTCATGTTTCCAAGCAAAGGTAGATTTTCTTCTTTTGAGGAAGGATATTAAGTCTTCTTTCATCTTGCCAAGGATCCCTGATCCGATATAGATTTTTGATTCAGGATCACTAGGATCCAAGAGGATTTCGTCCACATCTTGTTCCCTTGCCTCCAAGACATTCCTCGGAGGATACTGTAATTGCTATTGCTCCCTTGGCTTCGAGGTTGGCTTCATGGATGAGGTATAACAATCCTTAGCCTCCTGCTGATCACTGTCGATCTTGATTATCCCCCATGGGCTAGGGAGTTTCACACATTGATGATAGGTGGATGGGACTGCTTTCATATCATGTATCCAGGGCCTGCCAAGGATAACATTGCAACAAGATAAACAGTCAATAACACAAAATTTTTGATAATTATGTAATCCTTCCACGTAGATTGGGAGTTTGATGTCCCCCAGAGTTTTCTTCGTTTCTCCACTGAATCCTACAAGCACGAAGGATCTTGGTGTGATGTCTGATTCTGGAATACCCATTTTCTTCAGAACATCAAGCTGGATAATGTTCACTGAGCTTCCTCCATCGATAAGGATCCTGCGGACAAAATGGTTAGAGATAAAGAGAGTAATAACTAAACTGTCATGATGAGGATCCTGAATGTTAATGCGATCATCCTCATCAAACGTTATCATCTTCCCTTCTGAGACACTTGATGTTCTAATAGGTCTTTCTCCATTATCCATTTTTGACTCCTTTGCATGCCTTTTGGCTGCCGAGAAGGATGTACCACAGATGTCTGATCCTCCAGAAATAAAGTTGATCACTTGTGCATTTGCCGGAGGTGCTGGAGCCTTTTCAGGGATCCTTTCAGGATCCTGAGTTTTTTGCTTTTTTCTTCCCAACAATTCTTTTAGGTGCCCCTTGCTTAACAGATATCCAATCTCTTTTCTTAAAGCTATGCATTCTTCAGTTAGATGCCCGAAATCCTCATGGTATGCACACCATTTTGACTTGTCTTTAGTCCCGGATGGTTTATCATTCTTCCTGGGCCACCTAGCTTTTTCACCTAGATTCTGCATTGCAAGGATTAGTTCATGATTATCAACGGAAAAACAATATTCTGAGATTGGAGGATAATCTTCATCATCCTCTTCTTGGTCAACAGCATGCACATTCTGGTTCTCATTTCTATGGTAGGATTTGAATTTGTTGTTCTTGAAGGAGGATCCTTGCTTCTCCTGTTTTGAGGATCCTACTTGTCTCTCCTGGATCCTCTTGTCATCCTCTAGCCGGATGAACCTGAGTGCCCGAGTTCTTACTTCATCTAGATTCCCGCATGGTGTCATAACAAGATCATCATAGAATAATGAATCCTTAAGCAGTCCCATTTTGAAGGCTTCAACAGCCGTAGCCATATCCAAGTTGGGAATGTCCAAGGATTCTTTACTAAATTTAGTTATGTAATCCCTTAATGATTCATTATGACTTTGAGTTACCCTATATAAATCACTGGTTAATCTTTCAAATTTTCTACTACAAGAGAATTGGTTATTGAATAAATTAACTAAATTAGCAAATGAAGTAATAGAGTAAGGGGGAAGACTTAGCAGCCATTTAAGAGTTGATCCAGTAAGAGTGGATCCAAATCCTTTACATAGGTATGCTTCCTTTAGCTTTTCCGGGATTGGATTGATCTCCATCCTTTCCCTGTATTGTGCTATGTGCTCCTCAGGATCCGTTGTACCATCATACAGCTTCATAGTAGGGATATGGAACCTTTTGGGTACCTCTGCATCACAAATTGGTGGTGCAAAGCGAGATACCTTATGGCTTCCATCTGCGATCTCTGGGATAGGCTTGACTACCCCTGGAACACTTGAGATCATATCTTTTAGCTTCTGCAACTCCCTGGCCATAGCATGATTGATACCTGTATCCTGCATGAATCCATGGTTAGTGGTAAGATAATTATTTAAAGTGTTACCTCCTATTGGGTTCAAGTTAGTGAATCCATATTGCTGGGATTCTGGAATAACGGAGGGACCAGTGGAAGCAATGGTCTGCATTGGAATGAAGTCCCCTTGATGGACATCTAGACTTCCTGTTTGCAAACTCTTTAGGGATCCTGGCATCTGGGAGGATCCTGGTATCTGGAAGGATCCTGGTATCTGAGATGATCCTGGAACGAAGGAGGATCCTTGAACCTGGGATGATCCTGGAACGAAGGAGGATCCTTGAACCTGGGATGATCCTGGAACAAAGTAAGATCCTTGAAACTGCTGCGCTCCCGGGTAGGCTCCTGATTTCATGAAGGATCCCATATGCTGGGGATAGGATCCTGCCGGCTGAAAGTGTGAGCCTGATGTCTGAGTCATTGCTGTTGATCCGAGGTGCAATCCTCTTGATTCTCCCATAATTTGCACGTCTGGAATTTCCGATGGCTGAGAAGTGATCATTGGAGTATCAAAGCTCAAGGATTTGGGCATCAGTGGGGAATGATCCTCTGCCGTTCTCCTTTGTGTTTTGAGATCTCCAATTTCCCTGAGGATCCTTTCATTAGTTTCATCCTGCCGCTGCATACGATCCTTCATCTGCAAGATCAAAGTAAATACATCACTAGTACTGGAAATATAAGAATTCATAGCAGAAGAAGATGGAGGTTTAGAGTTAGTAGGAGTTTGTCTCTTCTCAGCATTCTTCTGGGATCCTGCCGGTGGAGGAGGCAGAGTGTTCTGAGACGAGGTGACTGCAGACATCGCCGTGGACATGTTTTTCAATGATGAAGCCATGTAATTCTTTGAAATGATTTCGAACAGAAAGTTTTCTTATGAATGAAGCACCAATTGCCCCACGGTGGGCGCCAAACTGTTTTGGTCAAAAATCACACAAGGATAATGCAACCAAACTTTATGTAAATGGGGTATGATGCTTGGTTTGTAGAAAAAGTAAAGGATCACTTCAATGTGAAATATGCAAAGACACAATGATTTATACGAGGAAAAAGCCCTTGATCAATGTATGATCTCCGGCATAAAAAACCTCGGGTGATGGCAACTACCGATCACCAAACTTCAATATAAGAAAAATAGTTACAACTTTGGATGATAATGAGCTGAGTACAAGGATCACTATAGTTTCGAGTGTCTAAGCGTGTGAGAGTTGTGTTGTGTCTTCTTCCGAATGAGGAAGAGTGTTATATATACAAGTGTAGGTGACCTATTTTAGGTAAAAAGACTAATAATCAGCTCATTACCCCTTTAGAAATAAAAGTAAATCTAGCCTAAATTATCGCCCTTAAATCATGCCAAGTTTCCATATCCTTCACAACGTCCATCTCCGATTAAGCACATGCCATAGTTGTAAAGACGTGTCCTTTAATTGTGATGCTTAAGAGCGGATCCTGCTAGATGTCCTGCAAAACAACATTAAATTCAACGAAAGCAACTGTTAGCATGAGGATCCTATGATGGTCCGTGATCCTGATCCTGGAACTCTGCTGAGGATCACTATCTGCCAAAGAAACAAGGATCACTGGTTAGGATCACATGTGGGGATCATGTATTGTAAAAATCCAGCCCTAACACCGGTCAGCTTCGGTCCCCAAGGCACCCCTCAAAGGAAAGGGAGGCAAGAAGAGAAAAGCCTCTGAAGCTGAGGATCTGCAAGGTCTCCCCTTGATCCGCCAACTATTCCTCGACTACTTCATTGATGTAAGGATCACTGTCTCTGCTCCTATATCCTGCTGATGAGGATCACTTGGTTCTGACCTTATCCTTTGTCTTCTTTGCAGAAATTCGCTGAGATTGAGAACTACGTTGGCCACGTTGAGGATCAGGATAGTAAGATTGCTGATCTTCAACAGGTTGCAGTGCTAAAGGACCTCAAGATTGCTGATCTTCAGAAGGATCTCCAGAATGCTCGAAACGAGACGGCCAAGGTGTTGATCAACTTTGACTACGATAGGCATGAGATCATCGAGGATGCCAAGGTCTCCGCCGCCATAGCAATGTACAAGACCAAGCTGCAAATGGCCCTGGAAGCTCAGGATCCTGCTTTTGACAAGAGCACCTGGGATGTGGAGGGCTGGAAGGCAAGGCTGGCTGAACTGGAGGATGAAGAAGAGGCTGAAGAGATCCTGACCATTGAGGCTGGAGGCAAGGGTGAAGGTGGTGAAGAAAGTGGAGCCGGAGGTGGTGATGCAGTGAAGGTCTAGGCTGCATGATTGGGCGATGAAGGAAACTTCTAGACATAGCCGGAGCCCAATTTTTTTTGTTTGATGGTAGTTTGTTGAACAATTTAATGGTTTGTACTGAACAATAGTTTTTAGGATTAAGGATCTAGGATCCTTCAGACAATAGGCAGGACTGCAATGGTGGAGGGATCCTCTGTTTGGGCGATGAAGCCATTGTGATCCTGCCGCCTTTATATTCCTGCACTACTTTGAACCTATTATCATGGACACCCTTTACCTACCCTAGCGGACGGGCCACGTATTGCTGGTAGATGCTCGGGGTAGGTAATTTTGACAACCTTTGAAGGGTTAGTCTTTTTGTTAATAAATAAAATCTTAATCTTTTGTCGCTTATCTTGTGTTATTATCATTTTTAGTTCCTTTAATTCTCAATTGTTTTGATGTACACTTATCAAATGAGCAATTTTGAATAAGTCAGATTGAAAACATTTAGGATATGATCCATGATCAAATATCCTATAGTTGAAAAATCCCAAAAAGTAGTATATGTTTTAAGGATCATAAGTTCAGTTGTCAAAGTATAAGGGTTATTCAAATAATCAACGAATATAATTGAAATAGTTAAGGATCATACCTGAGGATCTAAGTTAGGATCCTAACCATAATCAGGATAACTATAAGATAAACCTTAGGGAGAAGTAAGGATCAAGGATCCCTAGTTGTTTAACTTCAAGGACCTGAAATAGAGCATAACTTGGGACTAAGCCAATATAAGATAAGAGTTAGCAACTGGGGACAAGCCCAAGGATAACTGGGGACAAGCCCAAGGATCGTATGTGAACTGGAGTATGGCCCCAATTGGCGACTATCCACACTTAGTGACATGACAATGCCAAAACCTTAGCTAACGTGAAAACGTTAGAAACCTTAGGAACGGATGTATGGTACGTCTACCATTATACGTAGGATCATAGGTATAGCCAGTACAATGGAATTATCAGCCCCTAAAGCGAGTACTGGTCCCACTGCCTTGAACTATACTAGGATCATCGTGCGCTACAGGCGGAACTGGGGTCAAGCCCAAATAACTGGGGTTAAACCCAAGGAACTGGATTGCTTCTGTAGATAATAAACGCTTTGCTAAGGATTCCTGAACTTTCAATACTCAAAATCTTGTGAGAGAAGGATAAAGGACACATGATCCTTATCCTTATATGAGAAAATAAAGGACACATGATCCTTATCCTTATAAGGATCCTTTAAGGATACCCCTAATGTAAGGATCATCTGTGCCATGAGGATCCTACTCACATGAAGTATTTCTTCAAATGGACAGCATTCCAAGCTATTGGTAACAAATCACCTTCCATGGTCAGCAATCTATATGCCCCCTTTCCTGCTTCAGCTTCAATCAAATAAGGGCCTTCCCATTTTGGTGCCAATTTTCCATCAGCAGGATTGGTGGTATTCTGAAATGCTTTCCTTAATACCATATCACCAATCTGAAATTTCCTGATCCTAACATTTTTGTTGTAAGCACCAGCAATTCTTTGTTGATAACTAGCCATCCTTATCCTGGCCAGATCCCTGATTTCCTCAATAGTATCTAGGTCTTGAGCTAAGTTCTCATCATTTTCCTCAGGATCACGGGTACTTGTTCTAGCAGTTGGAACCACCATTTCTGTTGGGATCACTGATTCTGCCCCAAATACCAAAGAGAATGGTGTTTGACCAGTAGCATTCTTAGGGGTTGTCCTATCAGCCCAAAGCACATAAGGTAATTCTTCTGCCCATTTCCCTTTCTTGGATCCAAGCTTCTTCTTCAAATTGTTGATGATGATCTTGTTGGATGATTCTGCTTGACCATTGGCTTGTGGGTGGACTGGTGTTGATGTTATCATCTTAATCCCCCAGCTGTCACAAAAGTTAGTAGTTCTGCCACCAATAAATTGGGAACCATTATCACATATAATTTCAAAAGGAATACCAAATCTAGTTATAATATTTCTTTTAATGAAGGATACAACTTCCTTTTCTCTGACTTGGGCAAAAGCTTCATCTTCTATCCACTTGGAGAAGTAATCCGTCATGGCCAGCATAAACACTTTTCCACCAGGTGCCTTAGGGAGCTTACCAACTATATCCATGCCCCATCTCATAAATGGCCAAGAGGAGGATATAGGATGTAGAAATTCAGCCGGCTGATGAAGGATATTGCTGTGTCTCTGACAAGGATCACACTTCTTAGCATATTCCACAACATCCCTTTTCATAGTTGGCCAGTAGTATCCTGTCCTTAGGATCCTTGAGAACAATGCCCTACCCCCAGTGTGGTTTCCACAATCTCCTTCATGGAAGTCTTTTAAAACTTCTTGGACTTCAGGATCCTCAATGCATCTTAAATATGGTCCTGCAAGAGATCGCTTATACAATATATTATTTAAGATTGTGAATTGAGATACCTTAATTTTGAAAGCCCTTGGATTTTCTCCCGTAGGAATCTCTCCGTGTTGTATGTATCTCATGATTGGTGAGATCCATGATCCTGATCCTGAATAAGATTGAGTATCCTCACTAGGGATAATCGCAGAATCCTCCCCTATTTCCATGGCCACATGATCCTCGATGGCAGGAGCCAAGATATGGATAATGGGGATACTTATATCCTCCGGGATCTTCAAGGATGATCCTAAGTTAGCCAATGCATCAGCTTCTGTATTTTCTTCCCTTGGTACCTGTGTCAAACTAAAGGAAACAAAAGAGAGTGCCAACTCTTTGACTATCTCTAAATATTTGGTTAGCTTTTCACCTTTAACAGCATAGGATCCATTAAAGTGATTTGTAATTAATAATGAATCTACATGTACCTCAAGATACCTGATCCTCATATGCTTAGCAATTTGCAAACCAGCAATCAAGGCTTCATACTCAGCCTCATTGTTAGTGGTTTGAAACTCACAAGCTACAAAGTGGGGTATTATGTCCCCCTGTGGCGATTTTAGTAGCATTCCAAGCCCTGTTCCTTTGACATTTGAGGATCCATCAGTATAGAGTATCCAAGGATCCTTGGTCTCCTCTAGCTGCTGGACTTCTAACTCAGCTTCTTTTTGTAAATCACTACTGAAATCAGCCACAAAGTCAGCCAATGCTTGGGATTTGATGGCTGTCCTAGGCTCATATCTTATATCATAGGCACTAAGCTTCACTGTCCACTTAGCCATCCTTCCTGACATCTCTGGTTTCCTGAGGACATTCTTAATTGGAAAATTAGTTTTAACAACAATAACATGAGTTTCAAAATAATGTCTCAACTTAGTAGATGCCATAATTAATGCAAGAATAAGCTTTTCAAGGTGTGAATACCTGGATTCGGCATCAAGTAAACTCTTACTTACATAATAGACAGGATGTTGTGTACCTTCGTGATCCTTAACAAGGACTGCACTTACTGCTTTTAAGGATACTGCAAGATATAAGGATAGCATATCTCCTTTCTCTGGTTTCATCAAGGCTGGGGCTGAGGATAGGTAATCTTTGAGAGCTTGTAAGGCATTCTCATGCTTCTCAGTCCACTCAAATTTCTTGTTCTTCCTTAGGATATCATAGAATTCTTTGCACTTCTTTGAGAATTTGGATACGAATCTGTTCAAAGCTTCTATCCTGCCTGTTAGCCTTTGGACATCCTTAGCATTGGCAGGAGATTTGATATTCACTAAGGCTTTGATCTGTTCCGGGCTAGCTTCAATGCCTCTCTTGGTCACCATGTATCCTAAGAATTACCTGCTTTAACACCAAAGTGACACTTTGAAGGATTAAGTTTCATGTTATATTTGTCAAGGATATCGAATGCTTCCTCCAAGTCCCTTAGGTGATCCTCAGCTTTTATGGATTTCACCACCATATCATCTATGTAGACCTCCATTGTTTGCCCAATCTGATCCTTGAACATCATATTCACCAGCCTTTGATATGTTGCACCTGCATTCCTTAATCCAAACGGCATAGCAATATAACAATATAAACCGGTTGGAGTCATAAAAGCCGTATCCTCTTGATCAGATGGTTCCATCTGAATTTGTTGAAATCCAGATGAAGCATCCATAAAAGTCAACAGTTCATGACCCGCCGTTGCATCCACCATGGAGTCAATGTGGGGTAATGGGAAACGATCCTTGGGACATGCCTTATTTAAATCTGTGAAATCGACACATACCCTCCACTTTCCATTTTTCTTTTGAACAACAACCACATTGGCCAACCATCTTGGATACTTGACCTCTCTAATCATACCTGCCCGGAGCAATTTCTCTACCTCTTCCTGGATAATGGCATTTCTTTCGGGTGCAAACTTCCTCCTTTTTTGATGGATTGGTTTGAATGACCTGTCAATGCCAAGTTTATGAGTTATAATATCTTTAGATATACCTGTCATATCCTCGTGTTTCCATGCAAAGGTAGTCTTCCTTCTTTTGAGGAAGGATACGAGATCTTCTTTCATTTTGCCAAGGATCCCTTATCCGATATAGATTTTGGATTCAGGATCATCAGGATCCATGAGGATTTCTACCACATCCTGCTCTCTTGCCTCTAAGACATCCCTTGGAGGATACTTTGATTGCTATTGCTCCCTTGACTTCGAGGCTGGTTTCATCGATGAAGTGTAGCAGTTCTTAGCCTCCTGCTGATCATTGTCAATATTGACTATTCCCCAAGGACTAGGGAGCTTCACACATTGATGGTAGGTAGATGGAACTGCCTTCATTTCGTGTATCCAGGGCCTGCCAAGGATAACATTACAACAAGATAAACAGTCAATGACACAAAATTTTTGATAAGAATGTAGGCCTTCTATGTATATTGGGAGTTTAATGTCCCCCAGGGTATTCTTAGTTTCGCCACTAAATCCCACGAGCACGGAGGATCTTGGTATGATATCCGATTCAGGGATACCCATTTTCTTGAGAACATCAAGCTGGATAATGTTCACTGAGCTTCCTCCATCAATAAGGATCCTGCGGACAAAATGGTTAGAAATGAAAAGAGTAATAACTAAACCATCGTGATGAGGATCCTGGATATCAACACGATCATCCTCATCAAAGGTTATAACTTTTCCTTCAGAGACACTTGATGTTCGAACAGGTCTTTCTCCATTATCCATTTTAGTTTCCTTTGCATGCCTTTTAGCTGCCGAGAAGGATGTTCCACAAATGTCTGATCCTCCAGAAATAAAGTTTATAACTTATGCATCCGCTGGGGGGGCTAGAGCTTTCTCTGGGATCCTCTCAGTATCCCGAGTCCTTGACTTCTTTCTCCCCAATAACTCTTTTAGACACCCCTTGCTCAACAAATATCCAATTTCCTTTCTCAATGCAATGCATTCTTCTGTGAGATGCCCAAAATCTTCATGGTATGCACACCATTTTGATTTATCTTTGGTTGCAGCTGGTCTGTCATTTTTCCTGGGCCATCTATGTCACACCCCCAAAATCCACCTGCGGAGTATCACCGCTTGGGAGCGTGACTGACCAGGATCAAGCCACCAATCATATAGAACAATATATATAGTAAAAGTAATTGCTATTAAACCAAACCCAATCCATATGAAAGGTGTTCCAAAAAACATATGTAAGTTATCATTATTTAGCGAAAGCGTATAACTAAAACCCATCGTAATAAAGTATCAAGTATCATAAGTGTTTAACAAGATAATAACGATCCAAGCCCACAACGACCTGCTCCTCCCTGTGCAAGCTCCAAGTACCTAACGACCTGCAAGGCATGTAACAAAGGATCAACAACTAGTTGAGCGAGTTCACAGAAAGTAAACGCGTAATAGTAAGTTCGTATGTAACATGTCGCTCTACTGGGCCGATAGTGCGTTCTATTGGTGGGGGCTTCCAATGTTGTATAACCACTAGACTATTCGTAACCATAAGTATCCTTCACAACCGAGGATAGTAGTAAGTATAAATACACGTAGGTTTTACGTGAGTATCCTTCACAACCGAGGATAGTAGTAAGTATAAGTACACGTAGGTTTTACGTGAGTATCCTTCACAACCGAGGATAGTAGTAAGTATAAGTACACGTAGGTTTTACGTGAGTATCCTTCACAACCGAGGATAGTAGTAAGTATAAGTACACGTAGGTTTTACGTGAGTATCCTTCACAACCGAGGATAGTAGTAAGTATAAGTCTACGTAGATTGTAAGTATGTGTCCTGCACAACCGAGGACAGTGAATAGCATAAGTATGTGTCCTGCACAACCGAGGACAGTGAGTAGCATAAGTATGTGTCCTGCACAACCGAGGACAGTGGTATGGTAGTCTAGTATTAGTGTCAGTACGAATCTATTCAACCTTAACCCTTCAATCCCATTCCCTCAACCCGGGAATCCCATGCCTTGGTAAGAGTGTGAACTCACCTTGGTTTGCTCGGTATGTTATTGCTTCTAGGGTTTATCAAATGTATAAGTCCGTTACACACGACCTAGGATATATTGCACATGACACGATGTAAGTGTTTGCATCCAATTAGGGTTTGTAAGTCATTGACATTCAAGCAATGTGTTTTGTGTGCTTATTGTGTACAGTCTGATATCACATCGAATGTTCACATATACGGGATCATACAGTTGCATTCAGTATCATGCGATCATACAGAATCATACATCACGTAGACAGTTAATCGTATTCACATAATTCATGCGTTACGTCTTTGATTTTTACTGTTTAATCTACCGTGGATATTTAACCTAATTGCCAACGTTAACGTACTTAACATATTAACATCGTTGTCAAGCTTCATCAGAGTTTGTGACAAAACACAGTAGCATACACATCTAACAGATCCAATCATAAATTAACATACAATACCTGGCCTCATGTTAATCATACACAAAATAGACAGGGCCTTACTCTTCTTAAAACTCAGACAAGTGTGGGGGGGGGGGGCTTCCCCTGTTTAAAAGTCGGACCCATGCTTAATGAAAAACTCGGACAATGGTGTTTCTCCCTTAAAAGGTCTGACCTTATACAAACCAACAAAGTCGGACTAGGCTACACATGAAAAAGTCGGACTCATGCTTAAAATGATCAAAGTTCGGACAAGGTATGTTAACAAAAGTCGGACCACCACATATCAAAAGTTCGGACTTTCCATGCTTTTATAATATTCGGACATGTAACAACTTAAAGAACTCGGACCTATTGATTGTTATTTAAGGTCGGATTTCACAAATCACATAAGCTCGGACCCCATATGTTTTGTTATAAAAGTCGGATCACTATATGATGAACAAGCTCGGACTATGAGTTTAGAAGCAAAAATTCGGACACAATCACAAGCAAGAACTCGGACACATCACTCATTTAAAACTCGGACTAGTATTTAACAAGTGAAACTCGGACTATCATGCATCTATTCTATCACAAAGGTCGGACATACAACAGGTTATAAAACTCTGACAAATAACCAAGCATGCGAATGTTCAAGTTTAATATGATTGAATCAGTTACGTTCTAGCATTCAAACGATCCCAAAAACCCTAGTTCGTACAATACATGGCACAAATCAATTCGACAAATATCATCATCATACAAGCAAATGATTTCACGGACTAATCATCATCATAATACAATAACCAAGAATCAACCAAAGTACAGAACCATCATATGAAAGCTAGGGTTTCAAGTATTGCAAGGATCAAGAATTGATACAATCAACCAATCAATTAGGGTTTACAATTATCACAATAAACAATAAACAATTACCTTGAATGATTCTAGATGGATTGGTAATCAAACTTGGACACAATCACAAGCAAGAACTCGGACACATCACTCATTTAAAACTCGGACTAGTATTTAACAAGTGAAACTCAGACTATCATGCATCTATTCTATCACAAAGGTCGGAAATACAACAGGTTATAAAACTCTGACAAATAACCAAGCATGCGAATGTTCAAGTTTAATATGATTGAATCAGTTACGTTCTAGCATTCAAACGATCCCAAAAACCCTAGTTCGTACAATACATGGCACAAATCAATTCGACAAATATCATCATCATACAAGCAAATGATTTCACGGACTAATCATCATCATAATACAATAACCAAGAATCAACCAAAGTACAGAACCATCATATGAAAGCTAGGGTTTCAAGTATTGCAAGGATCAAGAATTGATACAATCAACCAATCAATTAGGGTTTACAATTATCACAATAAACAATAAACAATTACCTTGAATGATTCTAGATGGATTGGTAATCAAACTTGATGCAAAAGAACTTGTGAATCCAAGAATGATGGGGAGATGGTTGTAGAGAGGATTAGAGAGTACAGTGCTTTGGTTTTTGTGAAAATGATTAGTGAAAGGGATTAGGGTTAACAATGATTAGAGTTTCACTAATTACACTATGCATCCCTAAGTATCATATTTTACACATGTACACCATCTCATAACAATTTCATAGTTTCACCACCCAGTTTACATATTTGACAAGTTTATCACAATTAACGCATAACCAATCAATTACACAATACACTTCATTGTAACAAAACGTATACAATTTCATAGCAATCAATTGTGCAAATAAACAACTAAACAATACATGAACGTGCAATAAATGCAAAATAGAAATCTTGGAAATTCGAGTTGTCACATTATCCCCAACTTAAAAGAAATTTCGTCCCGAAATTTGGTACGCACTCACTGAGGAAGCTAGGTAAGCTGTATCGTTTACTGGTTTTCCTGGGGTGTCACATCACCCCCCCGTTGATTTGGAATTTCGTCCCGAAATTCCGCAGTAGTAGCTTCAGTCTCAGTAGTGGTTGCACGGTTTTCGAATAACTGGGGGTACTTCTCTTTCATTTGGTCTTCGCGTTCCCAGGTGTACTCTGGGCCACGTCGGGAGTTCCAACGAACTCGAACAAGAGGGATTCTCTTGTGTTTGAGGACCTTAACATCCCGGTCCGTGATTTCAACTGGTTCCTCGACGAACTGCAACCGCTCGTCGATAGTGAGTTCCTTGGAAGGAATTATGAGAGTCTCATCGTACAGGCACTTCTTCAGATTCGACACGTGGAATACGTTGTGAACTGCACCGAGTTCAGCTGGTAGGTTTAGTCTGTAGGCTACCTTGCCTATTCTTTCAGTGATTTCGAACGGTCCAACATACCGTGGATTGAGCTTGCCTTGTTTACCAAATCTTACCACACCCTTCCAGGGTGAAACTTTAAGTAAAGCCCGGTCCCCGACCTGAAATTCCAATGGCTTCCTACGCTTATCCGCATGGCTTTTCTGGCGATCGCGACCTGTTGCCATGCGTTGTCGTATTTGTGCTATTCGTTCAGTAGCGTCAACTACCATTTCTGGACTTGTAATCTGACTATCTCCCACCTCTGCCCAACAGAGAGGTGACCGGCATTTACGTCCGTACAATGCCTCGAATGGAGCGGCTTGTATGCTGGTGTGATAACTGTTATTATACGAAAACTCCACTAACGGAAGATGCTTTTCCCAGCCGTTGCCGAAATCGATAACACATGCCCGAAGCATGTCTTCAAGAGTTTGGATTGTTCGCTCAGACTGCCCATCCGTCTGAGGATGATACGCTGTGCTCATGTCTAACCGTGAGCCGAAAGATTTGTGCATCGCTTGTCATAGCTCTGACGTGAATCGTGCATCTCGATCCGAAATGATGGAGGTGGGCACCCCGTGCCTCGAAACAACTTCTTTAAGATAGATGTCTGCGAGAGTGGAGAACTTATCCGTTTCCTTTATAGCCAGGAAGTGTGTAGACTTGGTGAGTCGATCCACGATCACCCATATAGTATCATTCCCACGCTGAGGTCTAGGCAGGCCAGTAACAAAATCCATGGAAATTTCTTCCCATTTCCACTGTGGTATCCTGGGTTGTTGCAGTAGGCCTGAGGGTTTCTGGTACTCTGTCTTGACTTTCGCACAAGTCAAACATTTGCCGACGTAAGTAGCAGTGTGGGCCTTCATACTAGGCCACCAATAGGTTCTCCTGATATCGTGGTACATTTTATCCGACCCTGGATATATCGAGTACCGAGACTTATGAGCTTCCTCCATTACAAGTTCTCGTAAACCACCGTATAGTGGTACCCAAATACGCCCTGTTACAAAGTAGGCGCCGTCTTCCTTTTGTTCTAATCGTTGCCTTGATCCGCGTAAGGCTTCAGCCCTGACGTTTTCTGGTTTCAATGCTTCAACCTGAGCATTTCGTATCTGTGCAGGAAGATCAGACTGAATAGTGAGCTGCAAAGCTCGTACACGTCTAGGTAAAGTGTCTTTTCGACTGAGAGCGTCCGCCACAACATTGGCTTTGCCTGGATGGTACTTGATGGCGCATTCGTAATCATTAAGTAATTCGACCCATCGTCGTTGACACATGTTCAAATCCTTCTGCTTAAGAATATGCTCGAGACTCCTGTGATCGGTGTAAATTGTGCACTTGGTACCGTACAGGTAGTGTCGCCATATCTTAAGTGCAAAAACAACAGCTCCCAGCTCTAAATCGTGCATCGTGTAGTTCCGTTCATGAATTTTGAGTTGCCGCGAAGCGTAGGTAATAACTTTATCCCGCTGCATCGATACACAACCAAGCCCCTGTATCGATGCGTCAATATACTACAAAATCGTCTGTGCCCTCTGGCAATGAGAGAATAGGTGCACTGCAAAGCCTATCCTTTAAGTACTGAAAAGCAGTTTCTTGAGTGTTGCCCCAACGGTAGGTGACACCTTTCTGTGTCAGCATAGTAAGTGGCTGTGCGATCTTCGAAAAGTCTTTAATAAATCGCCTGTAGTAACCCGCCAGACCCAAGTATTGGCGTATTTCCGTTGATGTACGTGGTACAGGCCAGTTCCTGATCGAATCTACCTTTGATGGATCAATATGGATCCCATCCTTGTTTACTACGTGGCCTAGAAAGTGGACTTTACGAAGCCAGAAGTCACATTTCGAAAACTTAGCGTGCAACTGTTCCTTTCGAAGAAGTTCCAAAATATGTCGTAAGTGCTGCTCGTGTTCCTCCTGACTCTTGGAGTAGATCAGAATGTTGTCGATGAAAACGATGACGAACTTGTCAAGATAGGGTTCGCACACCCTGTTCATAAGATCCATGAAAACTGCAGGCGCGTTCGTAAGCCCAAATGGCATGACTAGGAACTCGTAGTGATCGTAGCGAGTTCTAAATGCTGTCTTGGAGACGTCCTCATCCCGGACTCTCAACTGATGATACCCTGACCTTAGATCAATCTTGGAATAGTAACTCGACCCTTGCAACTGGTCGAATAAGTCGTCAATGCGTGGAAGAGGATAGCGGTTCTTCACTGTGACCTTGTTGAGTTCCCGGTTGTCTATGCACATCCTGAAGGTACCGTCCTTCTTTTTCACAAATAACACTGGAGCTCCCCAAGGCGAAGAGCTTGAACGAATAAAGCCCTTATCCAAGAGCTCTTGTAGTTGCTTTGACAGTTCTTCCAGTTCGGTTGGAGTTAAACGATACGGTGCTCGAGTTATGGGTGCTGCTCCTGGAGCGAGTTCGACTTGAAATTCGACCTGACGATGAGGCGGTAGACCAGGTAAATCTTCAGGAAACACCTGAGGAAAGTCGCGTACAACTGGATGGTCTTCTAACTTCTTTTCTTTCGTTAATACGTCAGTAACGAGAGCCAAAATTGCGGTGTGACTCTTCTGTAAGCATTTCTGAGCCTTCAAGAAAGAGGTGATGCCAACCACAGCACCACCCTTGGCGCCTTGAACTTCGAGAGGTTTTTGACCAGAATGAGGAATGCGAACAATCTTTTCATTGAATAGGATTTCTGCTTGCTGTTGCTGCTGGCGATTCTGATTTGCAGGACGTGGGCTCCTGAATCCTTAGCTTCATGGCTCATCTTGAGACACCTCTGGCAATGTCCCTCGTTGCACTAACCACCGTGGTGTCTGTTGCATTTGTTCCACATTGGGTGAATTTGTAGGATCGATCTCCGACCTAAACAAGTCGTTTGGAAGATCTCAACTCCGTTTCAGAGGCGGAAACAAAGAAACGGATGCGTACACAGCTAGATTCACACTTTAAACCTCTTGTAGATTGATTTCACAACGTTTAGATTACAAGGAAAAACCGGCAATACCTCGGTATCAATTCTGAAAAATGTTACAAATGAAATGAACATTGAACCTATTTATAGAACTCTAGGACCGCTCATATGACATAACCATAAAGGCGGTCGATGAATATTACACTAAAAGCGATCCACATGATTAACCGAAAAAGCGGTTCCACAAGCTTTCCTTAAAAGCGATTCCCATAATGTTGACCCTTTCATCTTTTTGTCTTCTTGTTAACTCTTGAACCATTGGACCTTTCACAATATGAACCTCATTGGATCTTTGAGAGGTGATGTTTCATTGGACCTCCTAATGGTCCAATCAACACAAAGGACCAATATGTTTTGTCATTTGTTTGTAACTTTTGATGATAAGCATATTATTCTTGATGATGTCACATGATGTCATCATTAACCATGATGACATCATGCTTGACCAGATCCGCATCGCAACCCGGACTCGACATTAGACGTAGTCGACAGATGACTGCACCAACAGACTCCCCCTCAGATGTTGACGAGTCTTAAGTGTCGAGTCTTCAACGACTTCAGTCTTTCTCACAGTCTTCGGGCTTCTTTCTCTCTATCTTCAGACTCCCCCTCTCGATTTGTTGGCATTCCTTTGATCTTCAGCAACATCTTCAGGATCGACGTCTGGCTCTCCTGCATAAACTCAACCTCAGAGTAAATTTCTTTCACATACATATTTTAAACATATGAACTTGCACCAATCCAGATTCTCATTCAAAACAAACACAGATATTTTGATGAACCACTTGACAGGTTAGATTATGAAAACATTTAATTTCACACACACACTCCCCCTCAAGAATTGCTCATCATGTTTAGCACTCGGAATTTTGAAAATCAGCTATTCAACATCAGTTGTCGAAAATCTTTTTGAATTTTCAAAATTTACGCTAAAACACACTAAAAATCTTTTTGTATTTTGAAATAAAGAAACTAAAATGCAGAAATAAACTATTTACAAACAATATTTTTTGTGAGCTCGTGCAAGAGGATCATATCAGTTTTGAGACAAATCACCAACACCGTTAAGCTTTAAACATTCTCAGTTCTAAACAATTTACCTAGATTGTCAGTATGTTTGTCCACTTAAATTTTCAACACAAATTTCAATCGATTCGAGATACGATATTAATGTTTTAGAGACTTAAACTTAATTGTGTATCACTCCACTTGAATATACTCCCGTATCCAGATCCCAAATATTCAGTCTTACAGGTGAGTATACCACAGCTGATATCTGTAAAGGGGTTAAATGCGAAACCGTGAGAGCTCAGGTCAGAACTTCCGTTCAGCAGAGAGATGACGGCTCGACTTTTGGTGGGTCCCCTTTAGAGGATCTTTTTGCATTTCAACAGCAGCGACTATCAATTTTATTGTTTCATCAGCATGCTGAGGGCGGCGCTTTTTCAAGCATTTGCAGAAAGTATTATCCGGGGACTAGGTCAGTACTTCCATACAGCAGAAGTCCCGGGATAATACCCCAGATATCACTGAGTATAAAGACCTAGTATCTCAAAATACGGGACCTTTCAAACAAGATTTCGGGGGTTACCCATATATCCAAGAATAGTTACCCACGAATCAAGCAAGTTTGATTTAGGTTTATATCTCGTTTCAATTTACTAAATGTGCGAAAATCTACTGACACATCCGCAGTAAGATCGTTTATCACATTTAAACTTTCCAATTCTTTAGCGTGTTGTGATAGTCCACTGATATACTATCATTTCCTCTTTTATGCAACAAAAACTCATTTTTGATTTTATCATGTTTTTGACTTTTTCAAATTTTCTGATGTTTTTGGATTTTCTCTAAAAATTCTTACTCCCCCTAAAATTCAAATACATCGAAAGAAAATTGAAAACAAACTATACAAAATATGACAACTGATATCGAAATACCTCAATTCTCCATCCGTTTGGCTTAAACAATCAGAACTCCCCCTCACAACAAACTATTTTCCCATAATGATTTCAAAACACTTAAGTTTGTTTTAATCAGAATGGTTTTTCTGGAAAATAAGTTTAGTTGTTTTTAACTTTTGTAAAATGGGGTTCAAATCATCATTTTGTTTACCAAATTCTTGAATGATAATTAAATCAAGTCCAATTCAATGACCTTGATTTAACCACTTGTAAGATCTACACCAATCACTACCATACAACCACTTGTAAGTTTAGCAATTCAAGCTCTTCAAACCTGTTTTTCAACCAATTACCATCTTTAGGTTGAATTCTCAAGATGTCGATTCCTACTCCTTGCTTACAAACCTGGGAGTTCCGGCAAGTCCTGCAACTTCACAAACATATTTAGAAAGATGCCGATTCATGATCCGCAATACCATCTTGGGATCTCCGGCAAGTCAGGTTTTTACTCTTTGAAAAATATATCCACCCAAGCCTGACCTTCCTTGGGTGTAACCTCATCATTTTCATTGTTTCTTTCAACTGACCTGTAAACCCATCCTTTGGAAGCATAAAAATCCTGAATGCTTTGGGCCTTACCACTGACCATTTTTCCAAAGATGCGTTTTACATTTCCGTTGAAAGTTTTTTCAACATCAATTTTCTTCTTGTCAGAATAAAACTGATTTGAAATGTCAACTTTTCCGATTTTAGATTTGTAATTTTTAGAACTTAGTGGCGGAAAATTCACATCGTCCACTTTCTGAACTTTCTTTTCAATGTTTTTCTCAACACATGGCTCCTCTGATTTTATGGAATCAGATTCATCACCAGACTTGTTACCTGAACCTTTTACAACCCATTTCTGATTTGTAGAATTGTCTATTCTTTTGGAAGCACTCTTTGAACATTCTCCTTTCTCATAAGTTGAATTCTCAAAGCCTGTGAACGTCCGGGTTGACAGTTCAGTCTTCTCAACAACTTTTTCTTTCATTTTTATTGAGACATCTTGTTTTGGTCGAAATGTCTTTGGACAATCTTTCGCAACATGACCCACAGCTTTACACTGATAACAAGATCTCTTTTCAACCTTTTTCGGCTCTTCTTTCTTCATGCCCTCTTGCTTCTTAGCAAGGAATTCTTGATTTGTCTGATTTCTGAATGATTTTTTTTTTCAGCTTCTGTTGTTTTTCCTGCAACAAACATTGTTTTTGGCTTATAAAATTTTTCATTTTTATAGTTTTTCTGTGGAGCAAAACCAAGACCTTTCTTTTTGTAATTACGATCATGGTTTGGTTTCTTTTGAAAACTATAACCACAATTGTAACCCATTTTCTTGTTAATTCTCTGTTGATCTCTTGAAGTGTATTGTTTAGGTTTCCATTAAGATTAAAATCTTTTATTTCAGAAATATTAATTTCTGTGATTTTGAAAACCTTTTGAATCATTTCAATTCTGACACTTCTTATTGGAAAACTTTCATCTGAATATAATTTGTCAGAACCTTTCAAAGTATATGCCACTTTGACTGATTCATCATTCAAATTAGATTTCGAAATTAAAAACTCTTTATCATAAACCCGTTTGTCCTTTTTGACTGTTGGCTTTGACGCACTGGACTCAGATTTTGACTCGGGTTTTGACTTCGGTTTTGATTCTTCATTGTCATCTGTGTCTAACACCTGATCAACCATACTTTTTATCAACTTTGACTCATGATCAGTGTTTATGACGTATATGTGACATCAATACTTTCTGGTAAGTTATCCGACGACCCAGACTCCCATTTCAAATTGATTGCTTGATTGACTCTTTCTGAATTTGGATTTCGAGGTGAATATCCATTTTCGACTGGGGGCGGACATCTGTTGTAAGATACACTCGGTTTCTTACCAGAAGTCTTCAATTTTTCTTCATCTTTTGTCACGGATTTTTCTTCTTCAAATATCTTCACTTCTTTAAAAGTCTTCAAATCTTTCACAACTGGATAAATCCTGTCAACAACAAAAGTAGAACATGAGTAACTGTCTAGTAATTTCTTAACTTTCTCAGTTTCTATCTTTTGTGTTGCCAACTCAAGCTCGAGATCTGCACATTTCTTTATGTTATAGTTCGCTGTATCAAGCTGTCTCAGATATGCTATCTTCAAAGTATTCATAGCTTCAGCTTGTTCACCACCAGAATCTGTATACTTGTTGATTTCTCTGTTCATTGTGTCATATGATTCTTTCAGCTTGTGAATATTGTGCAGCAACTCATTGTTCTGTTTAATCAGTGAATCACAATTCATGCACTTTTCTTGGACCATGACCGGTTCAGCATCCACTTTAATCTCAAATTCAGGAACTTCTTTCACTGTCCTGCCTGAATTTAAAAAATGATCTCTTCTCAATTTTCCAGCTTTTGCTTCTTCCTTCAATCTCTCTTCCTCTTAAGCCTCCTCTTGAATCTTTCTTTGTCTCTCTTCAGCAGCTTCCATGACTTTTCTGCATCGTTCTGCACATTTTAGATCATAAGCATTAGCAAAGAAAGCATGAGAAGTATTTTTGGCCATAAAGTCTTGATCTGTACAGAAATCATCCCAAATAAATCCTTCAGCCAACTTCTCGTCATTTTGTTCAGCTACACACACTTTGCTTTCTTTCGGAAGATATTTTTCCCAGGTAAAATTATCATATTTTCCCTGACTAACAACACATGCTCTTTTATCAACCACATCTCTTCCATGAGCTGTTTGTGCCTGATGCTGCTGTGCTGGTTGAGTGATTTGATGATAAATGGCCTTCTTGTGATAATCATTGTTTCCGAAAGGATTCTGGGCACCAGTAGCTTCACGGTTTTTGCATTCCCTCTTGAAATGCCCCTTCTCCCTGCAACGAAAACATGTAACTTTAGATTTATCAAAACCTAAAGTTGAAATGTTTGCATCTCGAAAGTCATCACGGCCAGTAATTTGTTTGAACTTTTCAGCGCGTCTCATCACACTCGCCATACACCATTTTATATCCATCAATTCCATTTCTTCAGCATCAATTTGATCGTAATCCTCTTTCGTGAGCATTGGATTTCCGATCTTTCCTGCAACAAAACAAATATAAGATTCTAAAATCATCCCTAACAAAGACATTTGATTTTTTGCAATATCTTCAGTGTAGTCTTGATCATTCTCAAGGCTTAACACAATGTTACACTGAAGTTTTCTACCATTCTTTGTTACAGAGATGTTAGGATCAAAAGATGAAAATCTTGTGCTGCTGCTTGATCCCTGGGGTGTCGTCTTCTCAGCAGAATCTTTGACACTGTAAGCAGTTTCAATATTAGGAGAGAACTTTGTTGAATCAGTAGCACCATGCTTGTAGTACAGACTGATATCCTGCTCTCCATCGTAGTTCTTCATCCTAGCGATCTTTCTCTGCTCCATCTCTTGAGCTTCCAAATGCTTTATGAAGTCCCCGAGTTTCATCTTTTTGTATTCCACTTTGTTAGACTTCAGCATCATCAAGAATGTTCCCCAGATTTCATATGGAAGTGCATCTGCAAGTTTTTCAATTAATTCATCAGTATCTTTCTTAACACCTAACTTTGTCATATTTCTCACCAAATTACAGTATCGATCAATAATTTGTTTGGTGGTTTCATTTTTTAATCCCCTAAACAAGTCAAATTCTTTCTTCATGAGAGACATTTTGTTTTTTAACATGTCATCACTTCCTGTAAACTTTGCTTCCAATTCTGTCCAAATCGAATATGCAGTTCCATCGTGTTAAAGCAAAATCAAGATATCTTCTTTTATCGCTTGCTGAAGTAGACTGACCATTAATTTCTCATCTCGATACTTCTTTTTCTCATCTGTACTCATCTCTCGAAGTGTTAGTTGCACACCATTTTTAACTGGTTTAACATATGGTTCCTCGGTGTGTTCCCATGCATCAAGATGATAAGCTTCAACCCAATTTCCGAATCGTTCTGACCACACGTTGTAATCATCAATATCCATGAGTTTCGGTGGCTTCTGAGACGTTCCGGTTTCATTTTCTATCAAAGCACTTTGAGTAATCGAGGTTGGGGTAGCAAAAGCGTTATAAAATTCCATATCCATTGTTCAAATTGTCCACAAATTCACAACAATTTTCAAATTCTTGGAATTTGCCCCTTGTAGAAATCTCTTGAATCACCTGTGAACACACAAACAAATGATTAGTAAACACAATATCAAACTCTTAAAAACTGGATTGGGCCTTATGCTCTTAATGGGCGGTGACTTAAAATTTGATTGGGCCGTTAACAAGGGTAATGGGCAGCAACAGTTGTCATTATTTGGGCGATGATCAAGTTATCTTTTTGGCAAGTGGGGCGGTGATTGTTTTACTAATTTTTTAATGTGAGTGGGGCGGTGGACTTGATATTAAAACTGATCTTGATATTTTCGATGGTTTATGGGCGGCTCTTAAAAATCACATGCAGACAATAATGACATTCAATTAATGGACAATAGTTGATTTGGCCAAAAAATAATAGTGGGCGGCAATATGGGCGGCAACAAAACTCTAATTGGGCCAACAGATTAGTGGGCAGCAACTATTTAAATGGGACGGTGCATTGTTGTTATCTATTGGTTTACTGTTTGAATAAGCGGTTCTCAAATGTCAAATGAGCGATCCCAAATGTCAAATAAGCGGTTCTCAAATGTCAAATGAGCGGTTCACTATTTTTGGCACAATGAGAGGTTCAAGATGACATAAAAACGATCCAATTGTTCCCAAAAGCGATTCAAAGAAGTGACTTAAGAGCGGTTCAAAGAGTGATCCAATGAGCGGTTCAAACAGATTTCCCTATGAACGATTCAACCATTTTGTTCACATAAGCGAGCCTAAACTGATTTTGGAGCGGTTCACATATGTTCGAATAAGCGACCCAGACCTTTTGACGAAAAACCGAACCAAAAAACTGCGATTACTCCTAAACTACTTGGAGTTTCGAGCTGAAACTTGGTAGGGTTTTAGATCATGTATACGCGCACCACATATCCAAAAATCAGCCAAAACGGACCGTGAAATCTTGGTCTGACGTAAGAAAGAAGGTGTAGAAGAAGAAAATGTGACGAAATCCAGCAAATTTCAATGAAACTCCTCCTCCTGAGCTCTGATACCAATTGTAGGATCGATCTCTGACCTAAACGAGTCGTTTGGAAGAGCTCAACTCCGTTTCAGAGGCGGAAACAAAGAAACGGATGCGTACACAGCTAGATTCACACTTTAAACCTCTTGTAGATTGATTTCACAACGTTTAGATTACAAGGAAAAACCGGCAATACCTCGGTATCAATTCTGAAAAATGTTACAAATGAAATGAACATTGAACCTATTTATAGAACTCTAGGACCGCTCATATGACATAACCATAAAGGCGGTCGATGAATATTACACTAAAAGCGATCCACATGATTAACCGAAAAAGCGGTTCCACAAGCTTTCCTTAAAAGCGATTCCCATAATGTTGACCCTTTCATCTTTTTGTCTTCTTGTTAACTCTTGAACCATTGGACCTTTCACAATATGAACCTCATTGGATCTTTGAGAGGTGATGTTTCATTGGACCTCCTAATGGTCCAATCAACACAAAGGACCAATATGTTTTGTCATTTGTTTGTAACTTTTGATGATAAGCATATTATTCTTGATGATGTCACATGATGTCATCATTAACCATGATGACATCATGCTTGACCAGATCCGCATCGCAACCCGGACTCGACATTAGACGTAGTCGACAGATGACTGCACCAACAGAATTCCCCGATATCCACCCTGCCCCTGACCACCAGAAGTTGGCTGACTCGGCCTCTGGTGATCACTATTCTTGCGCTGCTGCTGTGCTTGAGACTGAACGGTAGCGGAACCCTTGCTGGAATACCCATCCCATTTCCGCTTGTTGTCACTAGGAGTAGCGGGAGCAGCAGAAGTGGTAGCGGTAGTAATAGCGCTGATACAACTAGGCAGCCTGTTCTGTTCCACTGCCTGATCCGTGAGGCGATGAGCAAGACACTGAATGTCTTGGATATTGTCGAGGTTAGCTGATGTAGCATGGCTCTGAATCTCTGAGGCTAGACCCTTGAGGTACAATTCGATACGCTTGCTTGGAGGGTCCACCATGGTTGGACACAAGATGGTCAGTTCGTTCGACCGTTTCGTATAAGCATCAATCCCTGACCCCGTCATTTTCAAAGGGTAAAGCTCCACTTCCAACTTGTGGATGTCGTCACGCGTGCAGTATTCCCTTTTAATGCGTTCTGTGAATTCGTTCCAGGGAGTGGCGTTAGCAGCTGCCAACCCTAGTATCTGTACTTGCGCGTTCCACCAGGTTAGCGCGATTCCTTCCAAAGTACCAGTGGCGTACTTGACCCTGCGAGCCTCAGGGCATTCACACATCTCGAATACCGACTCGAGCTTCCCAAACCAATGGAGTAGTCCCACTGCTCCTTTTGTGCCACTGAATGTGCTTGGACGACAGTCCATGAAGTTCTTGAATGTGCAGACAGGTTGCTGTGCGTTCTGACCCATTGCGCGAGAAGGATAGGTCAAGGTTAAGCGCGAGAGTTGGGTCACGAGAGTAGGATCTAACATCCTAGGATAGGTTTGGAATAGCAGGTTATACCTCCTGCTTGTGCGGCTGCAAGCGCCGCAACAACTTGTTCGTTAATGAGAGCCGTCAACTAGGCTTGAGTCATGTTAACACGTCCAAACATGATCTTCATAGTAAAGGTAGCGTAAGTGAGAATGGTTCGCGAGTAGTGCGATGACAGAAGAGTGTAAGCACGTAGGTGTTCTCAAGCAATAACAAGTAGTGAGCAAAGTAATGCAAGCATACTACGAGCATAGTTCTATACAATTCTAGCATGTAGGCAATAAACATAAACCTTATTACCTAGGATGTTGAGTCTTGCACGTGAAGTGAAGCGTCGTTGTGGATCGTTGAGAGCACTATTCTGGTTATAGTCTGGTTTTAATAAAAACGTTTTCCCATATTAAAAACCAAGTTCTCTATAACCAATGGCTCTGTTACCAATTTGTCACACCCCCAAAATCCACCTGCGGAGTATCACCGCTTGGGAGCGTGACTGACCAGGATCAAGCCACCAATCATATAGAACAATATATATAGTAAAAGTAATTGCTATTAAACCAAACCCAATCCATATGAAAGGTGTTCCAAAAAACATAAGTAAGTTATCATTGTTTAGCGGAAGCGTATAACTAAAACCCATCGTAATAAAGTATCAAGTATCATAAGTGTTTAACAAGATAATCACGATCCAAGCCCACAACGACCTGCTCCTCCCTGTGCAAGCTCCATGTACCTAACGACCTGCAAGGCATGTAACAGAGGATCAACAACTAGTTGAGCGAGTTCACAGAAAGTAAACGCGTAATAGTAAGTTCGTATGTAACATGTGGCTCTACTGGGCCGATAGTGCGTTCTATTGGTGGGGGCTTCCCATGTTGTATAACCACTAGACTATTCGTAACCATAAGTATCCTTCACAACCGAGGATAGTAGTAAGTATAAATACACGTAGGTTTTACGTGAGTATCCTTCACAACCGAGGATAGTAGTAAGTATAAGTACACGTAGGTTTTACGTGAGTATCCTTCACAACCGAGGATAGTAGTAAGTATAAGTACACGTAGGTTTTACGTGAGTATCCTTCACAACCGAGGATAGTAGTAAGTATAAGTACACGTAGGTTTTACGTGAGTATCCTTCACAACCGAGGATAGTAGTAAGTATAAGTCTACGTAGATTGTAAGTATGTGTCCTGCACAACCGAGGACAGTGAATAGCATAAGTATGTGTCCTGCACAACCGAGGACAGTGAGTAGCATAAGTATGTGTCCTGCACAACCGAGGACAGTGGTATGGTAGTCTAGTATTAGTGTCAGTACGAATCTATTCAACCTTAACCCTTCAATCCCATTCCCTCAACCCGGGAATCCCATGCCTTGGTAAGAGTGTGAACTCACCTTGGTTTGCTCGGTATGTTATTGCTTCTAGGGTTTATCAAATGTCTAAGTCCGTTACACACGACCTAGGATATATTGCACATGACACGATGTAAGTGTTTGCATCCAATTAGGGTTTGTAAGTCATTGACATTCAAGCAATGTGTTTTGTGTGCTTATTGTGTACAGTCTGATATCACATCGAATGTTCACATATACGGGATCATACAGTTGCATTCAGTATCATGCGATCATACAGAATCATACATCACGTAGACAGTTAATCGTATTCACATAATTCATGCGTCACGTCTTTGATTTTTACTGTTTAATCTACCGTGGATATTTAACCTAATTGCCAACGTTAACGTACTTAACATATTAACATCGTTGTCAAGCTTCATCAGAGTTTGTGACAAAACACAGTAGCATACACATCTAACAGATCCAATCATAAATTAACATACAATACCTGGCCTCATGTTAATCATACACAAAATAGACAGGGCCTTACTCTTCTTAAAACTCAGACAAGTGTTGGGGGGGGGCTTCCCCTGTTTAAAAGTCGGACCCATGCTTAATGAAAAACTCGGACAATGGTGTTTCTCCCTTAAAAGGTCGGACAAGGGACTTGTCCCTTTGAAACTCGGACACCCTCTACACTTGCACAAAAGTCGGATACTGAACCATAACAAACTCGGACCATCTCTAAACAAGTAAAAGTCTGACCTTATACAAACCAACAAAGTCGGACTAGGCTACACATGAAAAAGTCGGACTCATGCTTAAAATGATCAAAGTTCGGACAAGGTATGTTAACAAAAGTCGGACCACCACATATCAAAAGTTCGGACTTTCCATGCTTTTATAATATTCGGACATGTAACAACTTAAAGAACTCGGACCTATTGATTGTTATTTAAGGTCGGATTTCACAAATCACATAAGCTCGGACCCCATATGTTTTGTTATAAAAGTCGGATCACTATATGATGAACAAGCTCGGACTATGAGTTTAGAAGCAAAAATTCGGACACAATCACAAGCAAGAACTCGGACACATCACTCATTTAAAACTCGGACTAGTATTTAACAAATGAAACTCAGACTATCATGCATCTATTCTATCACAAAGGTCAGACATACAACAGGTTATAAAACTCTGACAAATAACCAAGCATGCGAATGTTCAAGTTTAATATGATTGAATCAGTTACGTTCTAGCATTCAAACGATCCCAAAAACCCTAGTTCGTACAATACATGGCACAAATCAATTCGACAAATATCATCATCATACAAGCAAATGATTTCACGGACTAATCATCATCATAATACAATAACCAAGAATCAACCAAAGTACAGAACCATCATATGAAAGCTAGGGTTTCAAGTATTGCAAGGATCAAGAATTGATACAATCAACCAATCAACTAGGGTTTACAATTATCACAATAAACAATAAACAATTACCTTGAATGATTCTAGATGGATTGGTAATCAAACTTGATGCAAAAGAACTTGTGAATCCAAGAATGATGGGGAGATGGTTGTAGAGAGGATTAGAGAGTACAGTGCTTTGGTTTTTGTGAAAATGATTAGTGAAAGGGATTAGGGTTAACAATGATTAGAGTTTCACTAATTACACTATGCATCCCTAAGTATCATATTTTACACATGTACACCATCTCATAACAATTTCATAGTTTCACCACCCAGTTTACATATTTGACAAGTTTATCACAATTAACGCATAACCAATCAATTACACAATACACTTCATTGTAACAAAACGTATACAATTTCATAGCAATCAATTGTGCAAATAAACAACTAAACAATACATGAACGTGCAATAAATGCAAAATAGAAATCTTGGAAATTCGAGTTGTCACAATCTAGCCTTATCACCTAAATTCTGCATCGCAAGGAATAGTTCGTTGTTATCAACAGAAAAACAATATTCAGAAATTGGAGGATAATCCTCATCATCCTCTTCTTGTTCAACAGCATGCACATTCTGGTTATCAGATTTATTGAAGGATCTGAACTTATTGTTCTTGAACGAGGATCCTTGCTTCTCTTGCTTTGAGGATCCTGCTAGCCTCTCCTGGATCCTCTTGTCATCCTCTAGCCGGATGAACCTGAGTGCCCGGGTCCTTACCTCATCTAAGTTCCTGCAGGGTGTCATAACAAGATCATCATAGAACAATGAATCCCTAAGCAATCCCATTTTAAAGGCTTCAACAGCCGTGGCTATATCCAAGTTGGGAATGTCTAAGGATTCTTTACTAAATTTGGTAATGTAATCCCTTAATGATTCATTATGACCCTGGGTTATCCTATATAGATCACTAGTTAATCGTTCAAATTTTCTACTACAAGAAAACTGATTATTGAATAAGTTAACTAGGTTAGCAAATGAGGTAATAGGGTAAGGGGGAAGACTTAGCAGCCATTTGAGAGCTGATCCAGTAAGAGTGGATCCAAATCCCTTGCATAGGCATGCTTCCTTTAACCTTTCCGGGATTGGATTGATCTCCATCCTCTCCCTGTATTGTGCTATGTGCTCTTCAGGATCCGTCGAACCATCATATAGCTTCATGGTTGGCACATGGAACCTCTTGGGTATCTCAGCATCACAAATTGGTGGTGCAAAATGAGATATCTTATGACTTCCATCTGCAATTTCTGGAATAGGTTTAACCACTCCTGGAACACTTGATATCATATCCTTTAACTTTTGCAATTCTCTGGCCATGGCGTGGTTGATACCTGTATCCTGCATGAATCCATGGTTAGTTGTAAGAGAATTATTAAGAGTGTTACCTCCCGCCGGGTTCAAATTAGGAACACCAAATGTGAACCCATATTGTTGAGACTCTGGAATGACCGAAGGGCCAGTAGAAGCAATGGTCTGCATCGGAATAAAATCTCCTTGATGGACATCTGAACTTCCTGTTTGCAAACTCCTCAAGGATCCTGGCATCTGGAAGGATCCCTGAAACCGGGATGATCCTGGAACAAAGGAGGATCCTTGAACCTGGGATGATCCTGGAACAAAGGAGGATCCTTGAACCTGGGATGAACCTGGAACAAAGGAGGATCCTTGAACCTGGGATGATCCCAGAACAAAGGAAGATCCTTGATTCTGCTGCGCTCCTGAGTATCCTCCTGAATTCATGAAGGATTCCATATGCTGAGGATAGGATCCTGCTGGCTGGAAATATGAACCTGATGCCTGAGTCACTATTGCTGATCCGTAGTGCACTCCTTTTGGTCCACCCACATATTGAACATCTGGAACCACTGATGGCTGAGAAGTAATCACCGGAGTATCAAAATTCAAAGATCTGGGCACCAGTGGGGAATCATCCTCTGCCGCCTTCTTTTGTTTCTTGAGACCTCCGATTTCTTTGAGAATCTTTTCATTGGTCTTATCCTGTTGCTGTATATGATCCTTCATCTACAAAATCAAAGTAAACATGTCACTAGTAGTGGGAGTGTAAGAAGCAGGAGAAGTTGGAGGTTTGGAGAAAATGGGAGTTGGTTTCTTCTCAGCATTTTTCTGAGATCCAGCAGGTGGTGGAGGCAAAGGTGGAATGCCCTGAGACGAATTGACCGCAGACATTGCAGTAGAGGTATTCTTCAATGATGAAGCCATGTACTTGTATGCAATGAACTGGAATGATCACCAACAGAAAAACTTCTTAGGAATGAAGCACCAATTGCCCCACGGTGGGCGCCAAACTGTTTTGGTCAAAAATCTAGTGAGGATAATGCAACCAAACTCTTAGTTACGGGGAATGATGCTTGAAATGAAGAGCGATAATAAGGATCACTTCGATGTAAATTGCACAAACAACACAAGGATTTATACGAGGAAAAAGCCCTTGATCAATGAATGATCTCCGGCATAAAAAACCTCGGGTGATGGAAACTACCGATCACCAAGCTCAAATAAATCAATAAATGTTTACAACTTCGGATAGTAATGAGCTAGGTACAAGGATCACTATGGTTAACTGTGTAAAAGTGTGTGAAAACTGTTAAGTGTTTGCTGAAAGCTTCAAGAATGCAGTTGTACGAGAATGCGTGTAGCTGAAAGTGGCTAAGTGTTCTAAAAATAGCTCGTCACCCCTTTAAAAATAAAAGCTAACTAAGCTAACAAACTATCCGACTTTTGTGCCATGCTCCCACGTTCTCCACAACGTCCATTTCCATTCAAACGTGTGCGAAATACCCGTGGAATATTCCTTAGTAACGTTGCCAAGACCAAGTCAAGCCTATTACTCCTGCAAAACAATACGAAACATAACCAAACAATCGTTAGTATGAGGATCCTTAAGGTGATCCATGATCCTGATCCTGAAGGTCTTCTGAGGATCACTATCTGTCACAGAAGTAAGGATCACTATTAGGATAACATGTAAGGATCACTAATTGTTAGAAAATCCTCCCCTAACAGTCATGATCCTTAAAATATTTTCTTTTATAAATCATTTTAAAATTTATAAGAAATCAGATAATAAAACAGAATTATGTATAAAGAAATAATTAAGTAAAATGAGTTTGAATAAAATATATTGTTTGTAAAACAATATTTTGATAAAAATGTTTATAGTATATATATAAAATATACTTTGGTTTTAAGAAAGTCGAATAAGTAATATATTAAAATATATTTCAGTTCCAAAACCGTTAAACAAAAGTATATTAAATATACTTTAGTCGTCCAAATAATAATTTTCAGTAGTATATCAAAAGTATACTTTGGTTTTATTAATAACATATTTAAAGTATGCTTTGGTCTTATATATAACATATTAAACTATGTTTTAGTTTTATAAATAACATATTAAACTATGTTTTGCTTTTATAAATAATATATTAAACTATGTTTTGGTTTTATAAATAACATATCAAACTATGTTTTAATAATTAACAAAATATATATGTTGGTTTTGTACATTATCACACATGAGAGTATATCAAACTATACTTTTGGGAGTATAACAAAATATACAATAAAAAGGTGATTTAAGAATTCATTCAGACCTGAGTGTATCAAAATACACCTTTGAGACTATAGAAATACCCCAAAGACAATCCCTATTTGCATAAAATATTGGTTTCTGACATTCAATGACAACAAGAATGGGGTGTCAAAGCCTATAGCGCTATATCATACTACCAACCAGTCTGGTGAACATAAAATAAGTACTATCCAACAATTTAATTTTATAATCTTTGAAAAATTAGAGTTTAAACCATAAATAATCATTCAGTTTATCAAAAGAAAAGTACTAATATGTATAATCAATTATACTTTTGAAATCATGAACATAACAAATTGGTACACATATTTCACCCCAAAACATTTGAAAACAGTAAAAGAGGGGACTATGAACTCACTTGAGGATGCTTAGAGGTCTTGAATAACAACCAAGCAAGGCTAGAGGGATCACGGAATCAAACGACACCTAATATAGGTAACTAAGTAAATAAACCAGACCTAAATCGGGAGATCGGATAGGATGAGGTTTCGTAAACCAAATGAGTATTTGAACTCATATGACATGGTTTAACAAAGCCTACATACTAAAACGAAACCTAACCTAAGTGCTTACGACCCGTTTAGGTAGCTTATGCTACTTTAACGCGTCGTTCGTGTAAAACGCGTTCAGACCGCCTAATTAGTCCTATGACAAGTATTATATGCCTAAACATGTTTAATTATGTTGCATAATCAGTTAAGTGATAAAAATTTGGGTTATATATGCTTAAATATCAATTATGCATAAAAAGGGCATTTTGGTCATTTACCTAAGGCATATAACTACCTATCATACAACTACTTAAACGAAGTGACCATAAGGTATAACCTCGGAAGGTTATTCCCTATACAACTATGGTCACAAAACATGTTTGGTCGGATCCTAATGATCGACCAAACGGGTCTAGTTCGAAAGTCTAAGCGGTTGTTTAGACCGCTTGACTTACGACTCTACATAAGCACTAATCTAAAAGTGACGAGCTAAACATGTTTAAAACATGTTTAACAAAGTTTGAAAACAAGTTAGATATCAAAACAAACGGTTTTGATACCGAAGAATAGTTTGGTTACAAAATACGCTTGAGTACGCATTTTGGCTGAAACTAAGACTCGTCACTACACCTAATCAACGTGGTAATCAGTAGGTATAGTCACTTGGGGCTATAACCATCGCGATTACGCTCACGTTGCGAACTTTAAACGAACTTCGTGTTGACCATAAACTGGTCAATGCAGAAAGTCAAACACCGTTTGACTTTCGTGCTTGAAAACGCATAAAAGAACGAAAGAATACTTACAAAGGGTCTAAGCAAGGAAATCTTGATCCAAATTGCTCAGGTATGAGGTACTAAACCCCAACTTAGAGCAAAAGAGTCAGATTTATGTGAATTGCAAGGAATGGAGGTGTGGGTATTTATAGATTTCGGTCCACCGTTAAGATCGTTCCTCGTAAACCGAGCTTGAATCTCAACCCTCCATGTGTGCCCATTGTATTTCAATACTAGGGGACCTTAAAACTAGCCCATAGACACTCCAAAACCATTTGCAAACCCAGGGAACAGCTGGAAACAACTGGAAATCAATTTTGCCGATCTGTGAGTTTTACGCGGGCCGCGTAAGAATAGACATGGGCTTAGGCGCCCCGCCTGGCCCAACTATCCAGAAATGTCAATTTTAGTCCCGGAACTTCAAAAACATGCATTTTGATGCATTTTTGACACGTTTAAGCCACGTTAACTTCATTTCAAGGCTCTAAAATGATGTTAAAGTATGGGGAACTCGGATGTCGGTTCGTTTGCTCTTACGGTTGCGTTGTTTGGTTAATCACGACGGGAGTCGTAACGAACGCAAAAACGATCCAAATTAAGCGACGAATGGAATTTTATCATGCCAATCACTAAAATAAAATATTTTAATGATGACACAAATTTTTGGACGTCTGGATATATTCAAAATGCAAGATATGCGCGAAAATGCAAACTTATGCACTTTTTGACGCGTTTAGTCCCTATTGATCAAGAAAGTTTATTTTAGCACACCGAACACCTCAAAGCCTATTTCTAAGCTATGTAAAGGATATTTATGGTATGTTTAACTTATGATCAAGTTCCGGAATGTTCGTTATCACACGAATCGGCATACTTTCGCAGTTTGACACAAATAGTCCCTTCGATCGAATAAACTTGATTTCAACACACCAAACCATCCAAAACTTATTTCTAAGTTATGTAAAGGTTATTTAAGGTATGTTAAGCCTATATCACTATTCCGGAGGGTTTGTCGCGTTAAACTGATTACGTTTACGAATCAGTTCTCGTATAACCTTCCAGAAAGCGATTTAGAGCTCGAAATCGAACAAGAATAGATATGTGCAAACGATACACATATTTATACAAATATCAAGTATGAAATACAATATTTCATTTGTTTGGTACTTGTTTGATGGTTGAAGTGACACAGGTGTCACACTAAGGCTGCATTCTTAAAAAGATTAGAAGCAAACATGATCTTATTTTTATCTGCACATTTACTTCTTTATAAGACTGCTTCTGTCTTTTCTATCCAGCGCAAGGCTGAAATGGATCCTTCGTTGCCTGAGAATTCTACTGGTTTGCAGGCCAAGAATTCTTTATAAGAACAACCATATGAGATGGTCCTTCTTCTTTTTGGAATTGGAGCTTGGATAAGTGGTCCGTGATTTCCATTCATGTTGTGACTTGGTTCAGTGGGTGCACGTTTACTTTCAATTACAGAACTATTATTTTCTCCTTCTTTAATGGTCTTGATAATATATGGCATAGCATCTATGATTCCTTGTGCTACTATATGTTCGATGGCACTTTTATTCACTTAGTTCCCGTTATTATCATTATCCTAGTTATCCTGATTTATTTCGTTGTCCATCTGGATTGTAAACATTTATCAGGTATTAATAACATAGAATAAAATTGACACAAACAACCACTTAAGCAGATTGAATCAAAAACGTCGAGCATTGCGACTTACTCTTTTTATATATCTATGTATGCGTCGATTACAAATTACAACTGAAATTTAAACACTAGTAATTATGCATCAATAGGTATTTTAGTTTATCTAATTTAGTTGTTTTTTTTAATCAAAGTAACAAAATTACACACACACACACACACACACACATAGGGTAAGGTTCATGTGAGAACCACCTTTATTGCGAGAACCGCGAGAAACAATGTGAACACAACCTAAAATAGCTAAAAAAACCTAACCCCCACACCCCCCCCCCAAAAAAAAAATAAACTTAACCCCCCCCCCCAAGCTAAATGCTAAAAACTAAAATCCCCAAAAAACCTAACGCCCCCCCCCCCCACCCAAAACCTAAACCCCCCTCCCCCACCCCCCAAAAACCTACTCCCCCCCAAAGCTAAAATGCTAAAAACTAAACCCCCAAAAACCTAAAAAAATCTAAAAAATAAAAAAAAATCTAATTTTTTTAATATTTTTTATGTTAAAATCGCTACTTTTAGTAGCAAAAAAAAATTTAAAAAATTTAAAAAAAATTTTTTTTGGCTACTAAAAGTAGCGATTTTTTTATAAAAAATATTAAAAAAATGTATGTTTTTTAGCTATTTTTAGGCATTTTTGGTTGTGTTCACATTGGTTCTCGCGGTTCTCGCAATAAAGGGTGGTTCCTAATATATATATATATATTAGGTGCCGACTTGTCTAGAACTGCATCTCACGCTCATCATATTTCCAGACGAGTTTTTCTCCTATCTGACGAATACGATTTCCCTTCTCAACTAACTCTTCACCATAATGGCGAAGTTCTTCCACATTTTCTTGGTTCATGGGTGGTAGTGGTCCTGGAACTGGTTCAGGGTAACATGGTATGGGTTCTCCGTAAGGGTATGGGTTGTTTAATATCTCCTGCATTGACTTGTCGTCATTCCACCACGGATCATATTCTAAAGGGATTGGTTCTAGGATTCTAGGTATCTCGTTTGGGTCAAATGTTGGGATTTGGAATTGGTTCCCCTGGTTTGGTTCTAGCTCCATGGGTTGGTTAGGGAATAAGGGTAGAAGTTGTGGTTCAGCTAATTGGTTAAGTTAGGTTCTGCTACTGTATTTGCTAACATGTGGAAATCAGCTAGTTGCTTATCGAACTCTTCTTCCCATAAGGGTCTAGCCTCCTGATTCTGGGTATTTCTCTCTATTTGCTATTGCTCTCTGTTGGGCTTGTTTCATTCTTTTCTTCCTTTCTACTTCGGCTCTACTAAACCAACCTCTCTGTTTAGGAGGAAATGGTTCCTCGGATTGGGGTTTAAAAATAAAGATTCCTTCCTCAGAATCAGCAGTGTATCCTGGGGTTGGATGGGATGAGGTTCCTTCATTCTTTAGGGAATGAGGTAATTGACGGTAGGCGTCAGAGGTACCTTGCTCACTCATACTGTAAACTAGAAAATTGTCAAATAACACAAAATAATAATATACATATTTACACAGAATAACACATAAGTTATTTCCTAACACAATTGGTTAAAATTTAGATATTAAGAGAACACCTAAATGGCTTAAACCAATGGCTTTGGCTCTGATACCACCTTTTGTTGCAGCACCCGACCCCTACCCCGGGAGCGGGAGCCGCGAGACACAGCTGGTGGTATCGGTGTTTATTAATTTGGTAGTGGAAATGAGACATCAAGATTGTAGTTAGGAAATAGTTTCAGAGTTTCAAAACACCAGACCTTTATAATAAATAAATGGGATAAAACCCAAGTTTCATTCATAATACATTTATAGGGATAACCCTAGTTGCTGAAGACCTAAACTTTTATTTAGGTAACTTTTATTGCCACTTCTTTAAGCCTTCAGTGCTCTATATGTGGCTTCTTATAGCTTCACATTAAGTTACCTGAAACGCGTTTTAAAAAAAAAAATTTATGAGAAAGAAGTACTGGCAAGTGCATCCCAGTTTAATCAAAACAAGCTTTTATAACTTTAAATGTATTGAGAGCGATTATAATATTTATATCTACCAATACACTCATTCAGTATTTGTTATGTTAGCAGTTCCATGACCATGGTCATATTACTATTGGCTAACTCTTTGTCCAATAGTAACACTTTACTAGTAATGTATACAAAACCCCACATACCGGCAGCAATTGTAGAATACAAAGACTCAATCACTGTAATTAGAACTGAAAACATTTGAGGTTTTGTAAAACAGTTTGGTGGAAAAAGAGAATGACTCACTTTGTAGACTTAGGTAATTCTACAGCTTCCTGTTGGTGTTCCTCATTATTTTCTTTTAAAAACAGACAATGCACACGTGTTAGTAAGATAGCCCAAGTCACTTAGCCATACAACACGAGACAGAACTCCTACAAACTTAGTCAGGCAGAGCCTCGACATATGTTTCGGAGCCCTAGATCAGTCGGGTAGGGTAACGAGTTAGTGATCGGGGCTTAAAATACTTTCAACGAGGCAGAGCTTCGTGTTTTAGGGGTATAATACCGAGCTAATATAGTTGCACTATAGGACAGAGAGAAAGAATTTTGAGCGAATTTCAACTGAGGCTGAGAGGCTCCTTATATACTTGAATTCGGGATTGGCTCGCGCCCCATGACCCTCCTCTCTGGTCCTTTCGCGTCCTGCGAGGCAGACCTAGCTACGGCAAGGTCAGGTTAGTCACCAGTCTAGCCTTGACGTGTGTCGTGCCACGTGGCATGTGGGGGTGTCCACCAAGTAAGTCTCGGTCGCGCCTCACGAACCACAAGGGTATCCCTGTCACGGCTTGCGAGTCACCCAAAAACTTTTTTTATTTGATTTTTATAACAACTAAGGTTATACGGGTCTAGTTTTGCATAAATGGGGTATACTAGGAGCGTTTTTCGAGGGTTGTTATATTTATGAACCTTCTATAAAAACTCGCATGACCTATGAATGATCTAACACCTCTAACACTCGTGGGATACGGCAAACTAGAGATGAGTTACACCTTTGCATGGTCAACCTCTATCCCACGATTCGACACCACGTGTCCCAACTGTAGGTCCCCCGGAGGTCGAGGTTAAACCTTATCCTTGTTATGTTTAACACACTAGCAAGTGCGGAATCCAAGCTAGAGTGCAAACCGGTAGTTTATATGAGAACACAAGCTACAAAGAGAAAGGTAGACACACGAGATATCAAAGTTTTCTCTTGTATTTCAGTGGACACGGTTACAGGCCTTGACCAAACTGAAAATGCTCTCTACAAGACTTAGTTCACACACACACTTTCTATCTTTCTGTCTATCTATCTTTTTTTGTGAAGTGAACCATTACACGACTATATTTACTCATAACAGATTGTCTGGTCGAAGGATCAGAAAGACTGATCGAAGGATCATCTATCGACCAGACACCTACCGAAGGATCCACATATACCTCGAAGGATGTATCCTTCGAGGTCCATATATATCCATCGAAGGTTATCCTTCGAGCTCATCGAAGGATATAAACAATCCTTCGATGACTCATCCTTCGACACAAACAACTTACAAACCATGTGTTAACTGTTTGGCTAAGTCAAACCAGGAGGATGGTTGACTTGGTCAAACTTACATCAAAACATATATACAAACCAACAAAAGACGTAAACAAGACTAACAAAAGACATCGTTTTATATCATTACAAAATACAGACAAAGTACAGACACAAGTGCACCAACAAACTCCCCCTTGGCTGTAGCTTTGTCTCGATCTTCGTGTCTTCACGTCTCTGACGTCCTTTCAACCGTTAAGTGATGCGTTGACCATGCACTTCCCGCATTCACAAGTAGGTTGAAGCAATACAAAGCCATCTTCTGAAACTTCATTGCTTGTTCCCGATCCCTAACCAAGTAGTTGATCTCGTGATCCTTAAGGACAATAATATCCGACCTGGACATGTTAGTAATCCACATCGGATCTATCATTCGAAAGTTCTCCTGACTGTCTTGGAATACGATCACCGCTTCTCCAGTATCTGCATCATAAACCCAGCAACGAAAGTTACCCAGAAAATCTGTTTTCATCTTCAACAACGGTATCTTCTTCATCAACTTTGGAGGATCATAAACCAAACGATAACGAGCAATATTTGTGTCTGGATCAAGCGTAAACCTGATCTGCTCGTATCGAGGAAACTGCGGCTTGTATAGCGGATCCTTCCAACCCCTTCTTCGTTCCAACCTGATCTTCTTGGCGAACAGATCCACCATCTTTTCTTCGACTCGATTAATAACCTTCAGCTGAGCCAAAACAGCAACATCATAATAAGGAAGTGAAAGAATGCTGAGAAGAGTCCTGAAGTACTGAAGGCCGCATTCTCGCTTCACGACCATGCAGTGAAGCTCCTTGATGAACATCTAGCTAATAATACGACCCCGAGCCGAATTCTTTTCCAGATTCATGTAGTTGACTTGATCCAACAGAGGGAGCGGAGGAGGATTCCTAGCTAGGAAATCCGCTCACCATTCGTTCACGGTCTTCTCACGGTTTTCTTGAGCTGTAGGAGAATCTGAAGAAAGATTAGCAAATTCTGTTGTCTTCGCCGCCACAAACTCATCATCAAGAGCATTAAACTCCGCATTATCTTGACCAACATAAACAGGACGTTCCGGATCCGAACCGATGAAGATTTCATCAATCGTAGAGAAATCGGTTTCGTCCAGAACTAACGGAGTAGCATCGATCATCTTCACATCAACTTCATCCAATTCCTTCAGAGCTAATACACGTTCATCAGACATCTCTGTAACGTGTTCTCCCTCTTCTAATAGTTCACCCGTGACTGGATGATACTGTTGAACAGTTGAGGATTCAGGGAGATCGGCAAACGCTTCCGGTTCAAGACTAACATGTTCAAAACCTGCCGAAGCTTCCAACGTTTCAGTCTGCTCAGATGGACCAGTAGAAGCTGTTGGAGGAGCAGTAGGAGCATCTTGAGACGTACTAGACCCACCTGCAGCACCGGATGCAGTTGCACCGGAACCTGAGGCAGCTGGTTGATCAGGATTTGCTGCATCATCGTCTTTGTCATCACCACGCTTTGAGGGAACGATGCCTAATGCTTTGCACCTTTCATTCCAAAGCGTACCTACTTTGTGATCAATTTTCTTGAAGTTTGCATGAACAGGCTTGAAGGCTTCTATTAAGCGATCATCACGATTTTTATAGCGCTCTGACAGCTCTTCATGCTTCTGCTTTAACACTTTTGCCTCATGCTCTAACACATCACTCCGCCCTTTCATTATCTCAGCTTCCCTATCACGAGCCCTGTTTGCTTCTTTTAGCCTTTCAATCTCTAGAGCTTGTTCTTTTATTTTAAGATTCTGTGCACTAACAATTGAGACTAACTTGTTGTGTGCCTCCACATCCTGAGTTCGCTGTACACGATGCTCTTCAATCTTTCTAGTATTCCGAACGACTAAGTTACCCAATTCACTGATTTGTTCGATCAGGAGGTGAATTTTCTCAGCTTCAGACAAACTAGACAATGTTTCTGCTAGAGTCGGCTGTGAAGGCTCAGGTCCTGAAGAGCCAGACTGAACAGATGGACCGGAAGTACCTGTTGGACCAGTAATAACAAGAGGAGGACGTACGTGTGTACCTGAGACGGGAGTTGCAGGCGGCTGTTGATCAACAGTCGCCGTGCGTGTCCCAGAAGACGTCTGAGGAGAAGAGACCAGCGCTAGCATCTCTGATGTAGTTAATTGATCACTGACAGGAGGTAGCTGATGCTCTGGAGGCGTTGAATGCTGGATCGAATCAGGTATAGGGGCATCACCAGCAGTTTTACCCATTGACCCTAATCCGTCCTTTGATTTCTTTGAAGTACGAGTACCCTGTCTTCTTGCTTTCCTCTTTCTAATCAAACCAGGAGCAGCAGGAATATAATCCTCATCTTTGTCAGATTCTGTGGTTCTAACCGGTTTCTCTATATGTTCAAAGCCACGAAAATTCCCGCGCTGATCATAAACCTTTTGCATCCCTGGTGGAGGAGGATTATCATCTTCAGAAGACGAATCATCATTACCAGAACCTCCTTCATCATCAGAAGATGAACTGCTTTCATCCACCAACTTCCTCGGCTCGTCCACTTTACCTTTACCTTTGTCGGTCGTATCATCGCCTGACCGACTTGCAGTACCACCATCTCCACCTGCACTACCACGAACATCAGAATCGACGAACACTCCTTGAACTTCTTCTGCTACAACATTCACATCAATTTCAGCATGTGTTGCAGCACTGGAACTTCCAGCAGACTTCTTGCTCGATGCTTTAATTCCGTGCTTAGCCCCGAGTTGTGTGTTAGCCAACGCGATTAACCTGGGCTCTTCGTCATCAGAATCACTTGCATCTCGACGCCACTTGTTGTTCTGAGGTGCCTCGTAGGTCGGAACATCGAGGTGACCAATAAGCTTTCTGACTGGATCGGATTCCTTATACTTAGACATAGACTTGAAGATCAGCAATGTACGCTCGTTCATCGGATTAACTGGTAGAACATCTGCTTCAACCTTGGGAAGATCCGGAATCTGATCATCTATCATCATTTGCAGGAATCTTGGATATAACCAAAACTTGGTTGACGTCCGTTGATTTGCTGATGGAAGTGGCCTGCGGACATTCTCTTTCAGATTGTCAAAGATGTAACGTGATATGTTGAACGGCTTGTTCAGAATTAAAGCCGTAAACAATCCCGTCAATTCAATAGGTGACAAATCGTATCCAGACCGTTTGTTGCTCAGACAGTGAATAAGAATATGCAATAAAAACTTGTATCGTAATGGCATGAACCCTTTGTTTATCTGATTTGCTAACACATTGTCGCTGTAACGTAGCCTCATCAATAAACCACGCTGACACTGTAAATCAATAGAAGTCGAATCTTCTGGTTGATCTCCCAATTGCAAACGCGCTCTGATGGTGTTCTCGGTGATCACCACGGGTTTCTCAGTAACGAATCCTCTAATCACTTCTTGATTATTCACTGTCTCAACCACAGCAGAATTCCAGAATTCCTTGATCTGAGACTGGTAAGCGGTGTGTTGTGTAGTAATTGCATAGTTGATTCGGGCTCGATGAAGATACTCCATTATCCCCTTGTATTCCGGACTAACTTTGTCTACCGGTTGCAGATACGCGGCCATGTTGTGTCTTGGCTCGGACATTGATTCAACCTCGGACTTTTCTTTCTTAGTTGGTTTTGCCCGTTCCTTCTTCACTTTCGGTGCCATTTCTGTTCATGAAAAACAAAGACACGTAATGAGAAAATTGTCAAACAGTCAACAAGGATTTCACACTTAGAAAAATTTCAATTTCTTGAAAAATTTCTAAGTGTTGATTCCTCGAAGGATTCCATCGAAGGATTGACACTTGACTCGAAGGATGACAATTTGATCGAAAGATGTTATTTTCCTCGAAGGATGAAATGCCTTATCGAAGGATCGACTTTCGAAGGATCATTAATTTTGAAAGATATCTTGGTCAATCGAAAGATCCGATCAATCGAAGGATGAATCCTTCGAAAAGCTTAGTATCCTTCGAGTCTCAGTTTGAAGGATGTTTTGCAGTCCATCTTTCGAGGTTAAGAATCATCATCCTTCGTGTTGCTTTCCGGCGTCACTGTTCATCGGAGTGTTTTCCGGTGATTGTTTTAAGTGGGTTTCAAGTATGTTTCAGACCAGTTAAAAACAACAACATCAAAACCATTTAAAAACATCAACATCTTAGTGTCAAAAATATTACTTCTGTGTCCGATTTAGACCAAATTCCCAAAACTAAACAATGGTTAACCCAACCCAAAACCCTTGACATCAGGAACTACCATTCCATGTTTCATCCGAGTAAACCTGATGATCATCAAAACCTACCACTAACATATTTACAACATTATCACATTACATATAAATCACATTTCATCCATCATTTTCATAAGAATGAGAACAAGCAAAATTAGAAAGACACATGATCAGATGAGGATTATCCTAACACAGATTGTTGTTTGTAAAGTGTATTAGGGTTATCCTACCGTGATTGTTGTTGTAATCCTGATAGCTTAAATTTTTGTTTCGATTTTGGCAGAGTTTTGGTAGGATCAAAGGGTTTTTGAGTGATGAAATTTTGAACTGTTATGTTGAAATGAAGAAGATGACCCACTTTTATACTCTGACCTCGAAACTCGAACCGTCTCGAAGGATCAATGACCTTTCGAAAGATGAAAAGGTGCTTCGAAAGATGAGCTTTGGGTCGAAGGATCCAGATCTGGATCGAAAGATACCAGATATTTGTGGATCTGGATCGAAAGATACCAGATATTTGTGGGGACCCTCGAAGGATATCTTTCGACCTGATCCATCTTTCGAAAAGTCTGATCAGCTCGAAGGATCTAATTGGTCAAATCCTTTGTTGACCAATTCATCTTTCGACCATGAGGATTGACTTTCATTGACCATCTGATCTTTCGAGGGCCATTGCTTCCTCGAAGGATCAGATTTTCACCAACACTTTGGATTTTGGGAATTTGCAATTCAAACCCTTCAAATTCTTAAAAGTTTTCAGAAACGACCGTTTTGAAAAGTTGCCCGTTATGAAGTTCTGCAATGGTGAGTTTTATGAAGTATTTCGGCTTGCCAGGTATCGGATCGAGCACCAACATCAGTTAATCAAAAATAAGATTAAATTGAAAATCTTTTTGGATTTTGATAAAATAAAAGACAACAATTTTAATATCCTTTGAATGTTATCAAACGACATCACCGCTAATGTCATGCTGATATGCACCAAACGACAAAACTGTTTAAAATAAGACAATAAAAGTTAAGCAGTAAATAAATATGTACAAACACAACAATATTTTTGCGAGTTTCTGGCGAAGAGAATCATATCAGTTTGCGGTCTTTTGTCAAAACACATTTCCTTTTAATATTCTTTTACAGAAGTGGATAGGTATTCTACCACAATTACCGATATTGTTATCCACTTAACTCAGCGATCAAGTGTAATCATAATACATTGAGATACATTTAAGGTATGATTTATACTTACCGACCGGTGTTCATCCACTCACGATACATTCCCGTATCAAGGTATGCACGAGAGTTCATCTTACTGGCGAGTATACCATTTATCATCCGTTTTCAACGTATATAAAATGTGAGCAAGTCACTTATTTGAATTTGAAAACCAAGCCCTATGTGATGAAATCACTTATTGATGAGGAACTTGATTTTCATATGCATGAGGGCACAGGAGCAAGTCCGTGAACAGGTCAGTACTTTCGTACAGTAGAGAGACGAACTTGACTCCCAGATAAATGTGATATTTTATCACTTATTTGATTGGACATGTGATTGTTTATCACTTATTGAGGTCGAATGCAGTATGTACACGTATGTATGGTATCATGGAAGAACTTGACTTTGTCTTTTCTAGAAACAACCATGATACCCAGATGATAAACAGCATGAACCCCGAATATCTCAGAACCTCGGCAATCTATCAAACAAAATTTCGGTACCAAGACCATATGCCAATGAGCGGTTCCCACGCGGTTTTCAGTTCGTTATGTTTATATCTCCTACATACTATAAAATGATCGTGAGTCTACCGGTACATCATTAGTAGAGCTACTTATCATTTCCTTTTCTTTTGATTTCTAGAAACATGTTTCGACCGACCTCTGATGTAATATCATTTTCATTTATATTACCAAGAAACTCATTTTTGTTTTTCTATTGTTTTTGTGTTTTTCTGAATTTTCTCCCCCTTAAATGCAGAAAGTAAATAAGTAAAGACATATTTTTGTATTTTTGTGGTTTTTCAATGTTTTTGTATTTTTCTTGAAACTTTCTCCCCCTAAAATTCAAAAATAAAATAAAATAATGTAAAAACATATTTTTGGATTTTTGGTTTTAGAAAAATATTTACAAAAACGATTTCCCGATGTCGGTTACTCTTGCTTCACCTTTATGCCGTTTACCAAAAGTAAATAATCGAATCTTGATTTATCAAATGCTTTGGTAAAAAGGTCGGCACGTTGGTGATCGGTATGAATGTGAACCACATCGATAAGTCTCTTTTCAAAGCAATCACGTATGAAGTGATATTTAATATCGATGTGCTTCGTTTTTGAGTGTTGTACAGGATTTCTAGTGATCTGTAAAGCAGCTTCATTATCAACATAAATAGGAGTAGTTAGGAATTCAAAACCGTAGTCCCGCATCTGTTGTTGGATCCATAGAACCTGGGAGCAGCAACTAGACGCAGCAATGTATTCCACTTCACATGTAGACGTAGCCACACATGTCTGCTTCTTGCACTGCCAAGTGACTAGGCGATTGCCTAAAAACTGACATCCTGCTGTAGTTGATTTGCCATCTTTCTTGCAGCCGCCGAAATCAGAATCACTGTAAGCCTTGAGATCGAAGTTATCATCCTTAGGGTACCATAACCCGGTGTCAGGGCAACCCTTCAGATAACGAAAAATCCTTTTGACAGCAGCATAGTGAGAGACCTTCGGATTTGCTTGGTATCTGGCGAGAAGGCACGTTGGATACATAATGTCGGGTCTTGATGTGGTGAGATACATTAAAGATCCAATCATAGCACGATAAAGTGAAGAGTCCACAGCTTCCCCTTTTTCATCCGGAGTAATCCCGTGATTCTGCGGAAGAGGAGTAGAAATTGGCTTCGAATCGGACATCTGGAACCGGCTCAAGATGTCTCCGACGTACTTGGTTTGATGGATAAAAATTCCAGATTCGGACTGATTAACTTGCAAACCCAAGAAGAACGTCATTTCACCCATCGCACTCATCTCGAATCGATCTTGCATCACCTTCTCAAATTCCTTACATAACTTATCATCAGTAGAACCAAAGATAATGTCATCGACATACACTTGTACCAACAGAAGATCTTCACCTTTTTCTTTGATTAAGAGGGTACAATTGATCAAACCCCGTCTAAACCCGTTGCTCAGCAGGTAGGTAGACAGTGTCTCATACCAGGCTCGAGGCGCTTGATGAAGACCATATAGCGCCTTGTTAAGTAGTAAAACTCTGTCAGGATGTAATGGATCTTCAAACCCCGGTGGTTGCTCGACATATACTTCCTCTTCGACTACTCCGTGAAGAAATGCACTTTTAACATCCATCTGGTACACCTTGAATTTCTTAAAGGACGCGTAGGCTAGAAAGATTCTAATAGCCTCCAGACGTGCAACAGGTGCGTACACTTCATTGTAGTCAATACCTTCCATCTGACTGAAGCCTTGAACAACTAACCTTGCTTTGTTTCAGACAACAATCCCACGGTCGTCCTTTTTGCACTTAAACACCCAACGAGTTCCGATCTTCTTGTAGTTGTCAGGCCTATCAACCAATTTCCATACGTCCAACTTCTCGAACTGCTGAAGTTCTTGCATGGCTTCCACCCAGGAATCATCTTTCAAAGCCTCCTTCCAAGATCTAGGCACTTCTTGGCTAACATAGTAGGTGAAAGACCAATCATTTTGTTGTCCCGATTCTCGTATCTCAGCATACAAGCCAGCATTTTCATTATTTCTGATTTGATTCCTTGTCCTTACACCACTGAGAACATCACCTATAATATTATGCTGAGGATGAATGTTATGAATTCGGGTTTCAGAAACTGGAGGAATTTCAACATTGGTCCTCAAGTTATTGATATTTAAATTCCCGATATCATTCTGAAGCTGTTGAGTTGTAGAAGATGATGCATATTCTTCTTGGACAATTGGTGCAGACACTGGATCCGTTGCTTCTGAAGTACCTTGAACCGGACGCGGTGCTTCACCATCATTTGCATCAACATACTCCTCATCTTCCGATGACAAATTGTAGTCGACAGCATCATTAAACACCTCATTTGAAACGAGATTGTTGACAGAAGAAGCTGCTTGTGAGTCAACAATGATTGGGCGAGCTAACTGAGAGCCAGTCGCATTCTCGCTTTCAGACAACATTTGAGCAATTGCATTGTCATCATCAAATGTCGGCAGATTAAATGAGTCGAAAGACCATCATAATCGAACATCCATGGATCTCCAGAAGGCTTCGGTGGATTAGAATATCTTTGAACTCTTACTTCACCCCATTCTTCAATCTTCTTGGTAGTCAGGTTCCATACTCGCAGATTAGGAGTAGCATACCCAAGGAAGTAACCTTCGATAGCTTTGGCACCAAACTTCCCGTCAGGCTCAATCATGGTACATGGTGCACCAAAAGGTTCTAGATATTCCAAGTCAGGAGTCTTCTTGTGTAGGAGTTCGAAGCACGTTTTGCCATGTCTTTTCACTGTGAGAACCCTGTTTAATGTGTAGCAAGCCGAGGCAACAGCTTCAGTCCAGAATCGAACTGGAAGCTGAGACTCAACCAACATGGTTCTTGCAGTCTCAATTAAGGTTCTGTTCTTTCTTTCAGCGACTCCGTTTTGTTGTGGCGTGTACCGAGAGCTGTATTCATGAAGGATTCCTTTTGCAGTGCAAAATTCATCCATAACCCTGTTTTTGAACTCGGTTCCGTTGTCGCTTCGAATTCGCCTCACCTTTAGATTATAAAGATTTTCCAATAAGGTGATCAAATTCTTTAGAATTTCTGGAGTCTCGCTCTTGTGAACCATGAAGTCAACCCATGAAAATCTTGAATAGTCATCAGTGACTACCAAGCAGAAAACCTCCCCGTGCACACTCTTGTGTTTGACTGGGCCGAAAAGGTCCATATGCAGACGTTCGAGTGGCATGTTTACAGTGTTATCCTTCTTCAATGGATGTGATTTCTTGATCTGCTTCCCTTTCTGACACGGCACACAGACATCTTGAAGTTGAAAATTCTTCACATTGACACCTCTCACCAGATTGTTTTTGACAAGGTGATTCATTTTTCTGAGGTGAATATGACCCATCCGTCTGTGCCAAGAGATCGTCTCCTTTTCAGTGGCTTTTGAAATAAAGCAAGTAACTTGTTTGGACTTAGTTATTGCTTGGCTCATATCGAGGACATACAAATCATTAATTCTTGGTGCTGATAAGAGAATCCATTCTTCGGGAATCTTGAATCCTGGCTTCAGCACATAACAACCGGCATCATCAAAATGCACGGTGAACTTCTTGTCACAGATCTGAGAAACACTCAGGAGATTGTGATCCAACTGTTGCACATAATTGATTTTGTCGAAACTCACAACTCCATTTGAGATCATTCCCTCGCCGGTGATATACCCTCCTTTGTCTCCAGCAAACGCGACATAACCTCCTCTTATACTTCGCACATCGAAAAGAAGACGATAGTCGCCCGTCATGTGCCTGGAAGCCCCACTATCAACAATCCAATGACTATTAATAGTTCCTCCTGGAGCCGCCTGCACATGCAACTAACTTATCAGTTTGAGAGGGGGACCTAAGCCTTTGTGGACTTGGGTCGTCCTTGATCATCAAGGAAGGTGATTTCAATCACTTGATGATTAGGAAAAAGAATCTGTGGTGCTCCCCCTGATTGAATTACCTGCTTTTGCTTCCAAGCTGTTTGTCTTTTACCAGTATTTGAATTTATTGTTTTAGCATTTACTGGTTTTACAGTTTCAGGTTTTGCTTGTACAGGTTTTTCTTCTTTGACCTCTGATTTTAAGGCCTTTCAATTACCTTTTGATTCTTTTGCTTTAACTTCTTTTCCCTTTCTTTCAAGATACGTGGGTCTTGTTTCGGGGAAACTGGTCGTTTTTGGTAATTGATTTCTTGGGGAGCACTCGTTTTTGACTTCAGCTTTTGCAGGTATGGGCAATATCTTACAATATGCCCAACTGTGCCACATTCAAAACATGTTCTCCGCTCCACAGACCTCGGAGAAGCATGTTGATGACCAGACGGAGAACCAGACAATGAACTTTGTGATCTAGACGTGCTAGGACCTAAATCACATCCGTTGGTGTGTTGGGTGTAATTATTCTGATCATTTCGTTTTAAAATTCTAACTTGTTTTACAAAATCAACGTTAGATTTATCCTGAAATGTTTCAAGTTTGTCTGAACCAGTGGATCCAACAAAGTTCATTTTTGGTTCCTGTTTCTTAACAGGAGCTCTTTTGTTTTGCACCTTTTGTTGTTGAACCTTAGGTTGCTCAACCCTTGATTGTTGAATTTTAGGTTGTGCAGCCTTAGGTTGAGTAGCCTTAGACTGTTCAACTTTAGGTTGTTGAACCTCTGGTTGTTCAGTCTTAGGCTGCTGAACTTTAGGTGCTTGAACATTCTTGTTCTGAGCCTTCTTTCCCTGTACCTTACCCTTTCCGGAGTTGACTTGTTGTTTTCGCTCAATTGGTAGTTTTTGGTTTCCGTATTGTTTTCTAATTTGTTCACACGGAATTGGATCACATTGAGTGACGGTAACTTTGCCACTTTTGTTCCCCAAAAACTTATCAGTGCATCCTTCAAAAATTTGCTCAATTAAATCTTGATTTACATTTTTAATTGGAAAATCTTTGTTAGAGTAGATTTTGCTATCTCCTTTGAGCGTATACAACAAGTTATTCCCTTCAGGGCTAACTACAAGGGACTCCATTGCTTTTGACATTTCAGTCTTACTCGGTTTCACTGGTGGATCACACAGAATGTGATTCTCGATAGGAATATCTGTTGTAACCGAGTTAGACTGTTATTTCACAATTTCTTCAGATTCATCGTCCGAAGAATATGCATCCTCAATAATGGGAGGACTCTGTTCCTTAGCACACGATGAATCTGTCACATTCTCAGATTCTGATTGACCCGAGGATGATGTACCAGTTGTGAACCCGAGGCCTCCTGCAAAGTCATCTAGACCAAATGGCACAGTAGGTTCAAAACGGGGCATATCCTCGTCATCAGGCAATTTGGAGTAATTGTGATTCATTGGGGGAGGACATGATTTGAATCCAATACATTTTGCATCCCCCTTTTTCTTTTGAACGTCAATAATGTGATCCAATACATAGGGGGAATTGGAATAGCTTTCCAGTTTCTGCTTAATTGTCTCACATTCACATCGAGCTGTTGCTAACTCTACCATTTGCTTTTTAATTGTGCCAATAAGATTATTGTTAGCATGTTGTTTTCGCAAAACAGCCTTTTGTAATTCTGAAACATCATGGCTTAATGACGCAATTGTTGCTTTAAATTCCTTTTCATTTCTGGTTAAAAACAAGTTAGCTTTGGTTGCTTTAGAAAGATCTACAATCAATTCTTGATTGTGTTTGTGTGTGATTTCAAACTGACTTTCCTTTTCTGCATATTTTAAACACTTTGCACATTCAATAGGAACAGAAATAGAGTCAGAATTAGTATCACATACCTGAGAAGTCTGACCTTCTACGTGAGCCATAAAGGCTGTATGAAAAGAAAAAGATCCATCTTCAGAGAAAAACTGAGCAAGCTTCTCGGAAGTTCCAACAGATTTCTGGCAGAGAATAGATCTCCTCTTGCATAATGCTTCAGCTTCAGCCAAAAGCTCATCTACCTCCAAATCTAAAGCATCACTTGATAGATCACCAGCATCAAGTGATTCCCCATCCATGCTCCCACTATAACCCGAACTATCTTCATCTTCTGAAGATTCACCGGCAGACACGGGTTCTACTACCTTCTCAATCACTTTAGCATAACATGCTGTTCCACCATTTCCTCCTTCTCCGAGCTGAAGGTTCCAGTTGCAGATTTCATCAGCTTGAACGACCAATCCTCTGTGGGGATTAGTGTTTGTGGATCCAGATGCATTTCCTCCAACATGAACTATTGATCTGACAGAATTGTTGTTCTGTTGCTGTTGTGGTTGTCCTTGATTCCTGAAGGGATTCTGATTTCCTTGCTTAGGTGGCTTCTGACACTCCCGCTTGAAGTGACCCTTTTCACCACAATTGAAGCAAGTGACAGCATTCTTATCAAAACCATACTTGGTGTTGTTGTTGCTTTCCAAGTTGGTTCTCCCCGTCCTTTCCATAAACTCCTTTGCTCTTCGAATTGCACTAGCAAGAGCCCATTTGATATCCATCATTTCAAACTCTTCTTTATCCACTTGCTGATAATCTTCATTGGTTAGATTGATATTCCCAATCTGACCTGCGACTAATCCACAATAAGCACTAACCAAGGTATTCAACATCTCCATATGCTCCTTGGCTATTTCGACAGTGACTTTGGAAAAGTTGGAAGTGTCTAATCTGACTGTGTTTGGATTGGAAGTGGCTTGAAAGTTTGAAGACCTTCCATAAAACCCTTGCTGTTGCGGTTGTTGCTGCTGAGCTCTGCTTGGGTCTAAGAAAGGCGGTGGTGTGAATTGCTGAGCTGTCGGTTGCACATACTGTTGTTGAGAAGAAGAATCTGGTCTTGAATACATCATCGTGTATGCTGAAGGATCAAACTGATTTGTTGTGGAAGGTCCGGTGTTTGAGATGAAAGCTGTTTGAAGCTTCGCGTGTTGAGAGGCTGGTTTTTCTCCACTGATACCTCCTGCAATCCCATAGTACATCTCTGGATTTTGAGGAGTTAGTGTTCTTTTTGCCTTAAGCTTTTCTTCTACATCCTTGTTCTCCAATTTTTGAATTAACTCATAAACGGTGATTGTGTCTAGAACACCATTTTCTTTGAGAATTTCAAGAAAACTGCTCCACTTTGCTGGTAAGCTATCAGCAAATCTCTTCACCATTTCTTGTGGAGTGGCAATGACTCTAAAAGCAAACATCTCGCTCAACAAGTGATGGAACCTTGTAGATAACTCTGCCAAAGTCTCATTCTCCATACACGTGAATCCTTCAAACTCTTTCTTCAGTAATTCTTGCTTGATCTTTCTAGATTGAGCATTTCCTTCACATCGTAACGTGAGCATATCCCACAAGCTTTTAGTAGTCGTGCAGTAAACAAACTGGTGGTAAATGTCTCTGTGAAGAGCTTGTGTGAGAATCATGAATGCTTTCTTTTCTAACTCAAATTTCTTCTTATCATCATCAGACATAGTGCTGTAAGTTTCTGGATTAGATCCTGCAACTTCCAATTCATTGTCAAATGCGGTGAAAAAGCACATCCATAGATCTTGACCTTGCCCCTGAACATAAGTTCTCAGCCTTTCTTTCCACCATCCCCAATCATTGATGTGATTTAGCTTTGGCGGTTTTGTGCTTGTACCAGTTTCACTGTCGTTCTGCATCATTGCTTGAATGCTGCTGCTTTGATTTGTGACCAATGCCCATTGATTTGCAGTTACCATTACAGCTTGAGGTGGGGCAATAGCCTGCATCCATGCAGTTTTGTTGAAATCTGACGCAGATTGCGTTGCTGATGATTGCGTAGCTGATGATTGTGGAGTCAAAGTTGTTTGAGTCCACGCTGTTGGATCCCACTGACCGTTTGTTCCCATTTTATAACAATTAATATATTAAGTGAAAATTGATTTAAAATTTGAAAAACAAGTTTTTCCCTTTTTTTTTAAATTTTAATTTTCACAAACTATGTTAATATCTTGAATGAGAACAGACAGCCGAAAGATCCTTGATCGAAAGACCTGAAAAACACAAACTTGTTAAACTCAAACAGACTAGGATCGAAAGATCAATACTTGTTCGAAGGATCAACAATGTTCGAAAGATCACTGTTGAATTTCGAACAATGATTTCGAAAGATTCTCCAAAACGAAGGATCCTTATCTTTCGAATAATAACTGTAGATCGAAATATATATCCTTCGAAAAGATTCCTTGGATCGAAGGATAAACCACAGACTTCGAAGGATGTTCGAAGGATGGTTATCTATCGAACCTCCTTTGATCGAAAGATGATCTTTCGACTTCGAAGGATATCCTTCGATCTGTACGAACACAGCAGACAAAAGGTGACAGGTTGGTGAAAAGGTGATTGGTTGGTGAAGAACTTTCGGCAGAAGGTATATTCAGACCATACTTTCTACCAACTCAGATTTGACCAATAAAATATTGCCAAAAAAAGAAGGTTCTTATCCAGAAAAACCGGTCACCGGAGTAAGCCAGAATTTTGGCCGGAAATTACCAACTTCTTAAAAACAAGTTTTTAAGTTACCCAACCCGTCCTTCAACACACCCGGTTAGTTTAGAACACGTTTTTACGTCTAGAAATGCAAGAAAAACACTAAAAACGGGTGCTAAACCATGTGAGTTTTGTCCAAACACTCCAAAGTCTTGTATAAACTCGGTTTTTAACAAGGAAAAGAGCCACGGCTCTGATACCACTTGTAGGTCCCCCGGAGGTCGAGGTTAAACCTTATCCTTGTTATGTTTAACACACTAGCAAGTGCGGAATCCAAGCTAGAGTGCAAACCGGTAGGTAGTTTATATGAGAACACAAGCTACAAAGAGAAAGGTAGACACACGAGATATCAAAGTTTTCTCTTGTATTTCAGTGGACACGGTTACAGCCCTTGACCAAACTGAAAATGCTCTCTGCAAGACTTAGTTCACACACACACTTTCTATCTTTCTGTCTACCTATCTTTTTTTGTGAAGTGAACCATTACACGACTATATATACTCATAACAGATTGTCTGGTCGAAGGATCAGAAAGACTGATCGAAGGATCATCTATCGACCAGACACCTACCGAAGGATCCACATATACCTCGAAGGATGTATCCTTCGAGGTCCGTATATATCCATCGAAGGTTATCCTTCGAGCTCATCGAAGGATATAAACAATCCTTCGATGACTCATCCTTCGACACAAACAACTTACAAACCATGTGTTAACTGTTTGGCCAAGTCAAACCAGGAGGATGGTTGACTTGGTCAAACTTACATCAAAACACAAATACAAACCAACAAAAGACGTAAACAAGACTAACAAAAGACATCGTTTTATGTCATTACAAAATACAGACAAAGTACAGACACAAGTGCACCAACACCAACACAATCCCCTCTTGAACCATAAAATGGTTCTTTTCCAAACTTAAGAGCAAATTAATTTCTACACATCATTTCAAAACTATTTCTAATTGGTCAAGACACGCATTAAATGACAACCCAAAAATCGAGAAGTCATCCATGAAGGACTCCCCCACCATATCTAAAAAGATACTCATCATGCACCTTTGAAAGGTGGCAGGGGCATTACATAACCTGAACGGCATTCGCCTAAATGCGAAAGTGCCATATGGGCAAGTAAAAGTGGTCTTAGCTTGATCTTCCGAGTGAGTAGAAATTTAGTTATACTCCGAATACCCATCCAAGAAAGAATAAAATTTTTGACCCGCTAACTTCTCAACAATTTGGTTAATAAACGGTAAAGGGAAATGTTCTTTGGAAGTTGCAGAATTCAACTTCCTATAGTCAATACAAATACGCCACCCAGTTACCGGCCGAGTGGCGACCTCTTCACCTGCGTCATTAGAGACGACTTGAATGCCTGCCTTTTGGAAACGGTATGTGTTGGGCTCACCTATTGGTTATTCGAGATGGGGTAAATGATACCCACATCTAACCACTTCAATACCTCCTTTTTGACTCCTTCACGCATATTCAGATTTAATCTCCTTTGCGCGTCACAAGAAGGGGTTGCACTAACTTTCGTGATGATTTTGTGCATCACCACCAAGGGACTAATTACCTTCAAATCTGCTATGGTCCACCCAATAGCCGCCCTATTGGTGACCACGATTGCTATCAATTTTCCTCTTGCTCCCCAATCAAGTTTGATGAAATAATGACCTAGAGTGTGTTGCCCTAACCTACATAAGCATACTTAAGATTCTTGGTCAACACCTTCAATTCCACTACTGGCGGCTCTTCGAATGACGGCTTCAACTTTGTATCGATTTTTTTCCGGAAGACTTTCCACTTGATGTGTCCAAGGTGGTCTTCCTTCCTTCACCGCCATCACTTCCATCTTCCTTTTCTCCTCATATGCTCCGATTCGTCTACGTTTGTAACCTGTCAAACATAAAGCACTCCTTTATTGTGTTTTCCTCTTCGACACCTATGTCGCAAAGAGGTATACACTCGTCAACAACGTCCGCCATATAGCATTTGTCGCTAACTAGAGGATACGTTAATCCCGAAAAAACGTTTAACCATAACCGACGTTTACCAAAATTCATGTCGACCATGCCCGTTTTGCAATTAATTTGGGCATTTGATGTTGCAAAATATGGTCAACTGAGGATAACTATTGGTTGCTTAGTTCAGTCCAAAGAGACATAATCGAGTACACGAAAGTCCACCGGATAGTAATAGTCCTCAACCTTGACAATTACATCCATGACTATCCCACGGGGTAGTTTGGGGGTCAAGTCGGCTAACACCACAGTGGTGTTTGCCGCTTGAAGTGGACCAAATTCGTATTGGTCATACAAACTACCCAGCAAGATACTCACACTCACCCCAAGAACCAAAAGTGCCCTTGTCATTTTATATTCTCTAACTTGAATGGAGATGATAGGCGCCGCGTGTCACACCCTGGCTTTGCAGAAGCGTGGGTTTATTATGTGTGACTTCTTAATACCATAGCTTAACCACAACAAAGCTATATGAAAATAAAACCATGATGTTCATCCATTGATTCAGGTTTTAAATATACCATAACATTGTTTTCAAATGTCGACACATGCAACGATAATACAACACATCTAAATAAAACCTTGTTCAAAAGACACAACTATAAACATGAAATAAACACAGCTTAAGCCTTGTGACTCGTCCAGGTAAAAGTCACAACCCCTAAACTTGGATGACATCACCCTTCTTACGCAGCTTGAAAACATAGCATACCTCGCCAGATCCCTAATTCCCTGAAATACATGTAAGTTGGAAAAATCAACAAAAATTATTGTGCGAGTTCATGTAATGTGAGTATGTAAAACCTTTGTAATACATTTGTAAGTATAAACATCCCTGGAATGTAGCAAATAAGGAAATAAAGAGATCACCAATGGTTTGCAAGGCCATTGATATGTGTGAAGTGCAGTAGGAAGACTCAAACCTAGCAGATTTTTGCATCGGGCTCAAATCACCCCGAGGTCCATTCTGTTGGGCCTGGAGTTGGGCTCGCTACACCCAGATAGATCTACCGCTAATGACCCTCGGTCCTACAATGAGGATTAATGGCCTCCAGTTTCCGCCTACCCACTCACATGATCTAAGTAGTAACCCTCCTTACGCTAACCATACCCCATGTAAAAAGTATTCGTAATCATAGTAACATGTATTTCACCCCCGAAGTATAAAAACTGAAAACAGTTAAGAGAAAAGGGGACATGAACTCACAGAAGTGCGTCTCGAAATAGTAACTCCCAATCAACCTGCTGCGTGACGACCTACACGTACTAACCTCTATTAGACGGACGGTCGTGCCTTGGCTTAAGGATTAACGTCTTTGGGAAATAGTTAGGCAACTATTTCGTATTTACACTTCCTAATTGTTTATTAATTATATTCCTTCCCAAGGATGGGTGTTTTAATACATGCGCGTTTTCATAACTTCGAAAATATATTATTAAGTCTCACTTAATAAAATATATTTTAATTCATTTTTCTAAAATATTCTATCTCCAAAATATACATATTTTTCCCAAAATTATATTTTATTCCATACAATTACCAAAATAATACTTTTATCAAAATATGCGTTTAAGAGTATTTTTCCGAAAATACATAAGTTACATTTAAAGTTCGGGTGGTAATAATAATACCGGTGTAACTTAGATATTTATTTGTAAAGGCGTTGGTATTATTTTGGAGGTCGTAACTTCATGATATTTTCCAGGTTATATTATTTTTACTCTAAAAATAATATATAGTTCACAAAATAATCATAAAATCACACAAGCGTTTTACTATGAAATATATATTCTAAATATATATTTAACAAGTTTTATTTACGAAAATCCACCTCCGACACTTGGAAATTTTGTAATAAAAATCATGGCGAATTTTATTTGGAAAAACAAGTTAAAAATATATTTTTAACCATTTGTCACAAAATATTTCTAAGTGTTATTTTCTGGAAAAATTTCGCCAGAGTTTCCTCTTAACTGGAGGTGGCCACGCTTAAGCGTATCATTTTCTTTTCAAAATTCAATCAACAACTTTTCAATCATCAATATACAATATTCAAACATCTAACTTGCCAAAAATAAGTATAAATCACAAACACATGAACTTGTAAGTCGTGTTAAATTATGTAGTAACCTTCCAACATTTTTAGTAGATCTTTCTATCTTTAAAAAAATCGGTTTCTTGAAAAACTTTATCTTTTAAGAAAATGTAACTTTACAACTTCTAGTCCAAAAATTACAAAATCATTCCTTTGTTAAACCTTTTGTCACACTAGTGTTTACACACTTGTTTGTTTGCAAAAATGCTTTTAGTTGTGTAAGATCCGGCTTTTAAACAAGATTTGCATCTTACACTTGGTTCTTCGAAAATACCACTTGTAGATCTTTAGATCTAATAGTTTAGAACTCTACTTTACAAGAAAAATCACTTTTACACAAGTTCATGTTCATGTGTGGAAGGGTTCATCATCTTGCTACTTATACACTTAACATATTGCTAGTTCATGTTCCATGAACATGATCTAGCCTGGTTAGATGACGATCCGATCCACTACTAGCAACAAACAACATAAGATAATCATTTCTAAACAAGATTCACAAGATTTACACCAATAGTTACTCTTTATACATCAAGTTTATCTTTCATTCAAGACTTTATGTTTTGATCTTTAGTGTTCTTGATTCTTATCCGTTAAACCTCTTATTAACCACTTTAAACATGAACAAGAGAGTGTTTAGAAGCACTTACAACTAGCTCAAGGCTAAGGAAGAATCAAAGCGAAAACAAGGTGGATAAAAGCAACGCAGTGAGGTTCTTGAGATTCCGAAAGCACCGGGTCTCCTCGTATGATCTCTTGAACCTTGGGATGTAAGTGGAATAGCAAGATCAAACTTGAATGATGGGTGGAGGATGGATGACGGTTTCGGCCGATTACAAGGAGAGGGAGAGAGAGCAATGTTTTGTGTTGGTGTTTTGAAGTGAATGATGGTTAACCTCTAAGCATACTTATAGCCCATGTTATATGTTTAACCAATAGGTAAAATGTCATCAAGATATTAGACAAGCCTCATTATAATAATAAAAAATTTATGGAGGGTGTCCCCCTTGGGGAACCGTTCGGTTAGGGGGGGGGGGTTATGGTTTGATTTCAACCATATAGTTAGTAACTAGTTAAGTTCCAAGGGTGTTAATTAGTGTTATGTGTGTTATGAGTTATAAAGGGTGTTAGGGTATTCGGGGACCCTAACTAGCTCAGAAAAGGGCAAACAATGTCATTGACAATATTTTTATGTTCCGAGTAAAGTCCGGTTGTTCGGTTGGATATTAATCCATTAAAGTGCTAATTAAGCATTTAGAGTGTCTTTAATATTATTTTTAGTGACACAATGAATTCCCGACACTTTGGAAAGTGCCTAGTATTATTTTCCCATGCTTTTGCACCTTACTAGTTAAATTAAATGCTGAATTTTGTAATAAAGTGCAGAATTTTATATTTAACACATGTTTTGGGCACATCCGGTCACTATAACTATCACCTAGTGACGCAGTTTTACAATCCTCACCTCCCTACACTCCCTACTAGTGTAGTGATCTATTCCCGGCTCATACTGGCCTTAGAGACAATGTCTGTCTAGTGATGGCTATGTCAGCATGTTTACTGGGTTATCCGTTCATTGTGCTATTGTGCTTTTGTGCATCAAGTTTGTCACTATAGTTCTGTGTAATAAATGGAGTGACAGTAATAAAGTATGATGCATGAATATGTATGTATCAGAAATCAAGAAGTAGTTTATTCACAACTGTAAGCAAGCACAATAATTAAGCATTAATTAAATATTAATTAATTCGTACGGATACCTGATTTGGTGAGGGTTGTCACATTCTCCCCCCCGTTAAGAAAATTTCGTCCCGAAATTTTAGGCTCTGCTTCTAGTTGCAGGGGTCTTTGGAAACAAGTGGGGGTACTTTTCTTTCATTCGGTCCTCACGTTCCCAGGTGTATTCTGGACCATGTCTTGCGTTCCAACGAACTTTGACGAGTTTGACACTGCTCCTGCGGGTTTTGTTAATCTTCCAATCTGTAACCTCAACCGGTTCTTCGACAAAATGGAGCGTGTCGTCAATATGAATCTCGTCTACGGGAATGAAAACAGTTTCTTGCGTTGGACTCTTCTTTAGATTTGATACATGAAATGTATCGTGAACACCATTCAGCTCGGCAGGTAAGTCCAATTTGTATGCCACTAACCCAATTCTCTCCAGAATCTTGAATGGACCAATATATTGCGGATTCAACTTCCCACGCTTCCCGAAGCGTGCCACACCCTTCCAGGGTGATACTTTCAACAATACCATGTCTCCTACCTCAAACTCCAGAGGTTTCCTTCTTCGGTCCGCATAGCATTTTTGTCGATCGCGAGCCGCCTTGATGCGATCTTGGATCTGTGCAATCTTATCTGTGGTTTCCTGGACCACATCTGGACCAACCAATTGTCTATCACCTGCATCAGACCAACAAAGCGGTGATCTGCACTTGCGGCCATATAAAGCTTCAAATGGCGCGGCTCCAGTACTGGTGTGATAGCTGTTGTTGTATGAAAATTCGACCAAGGGTAAATGTTTATCCCAGCTACCATCCAAATCCATAACACATGCTCTCAGCATATCTTCCAATGTCTGGATCGTTCTCTCACTCTGGCCATCAGTTTACGGGTGAAACGCAGTGCTCAGATTCAATTGTGAGCCAAATGCTTCTTGGAAAGACTGCTAAATCCTTACAAGAAACCTTCCGTCTCTATCAGAGATGATCGAGAGAGGCACTCCATGACGTGCAACAATTTCTCTCATGTATATTTCGGCCAACTTGCTCGTGTTATCTTTCTCCCTGATAGGTAAGAAGTGCGCAGATTTCTTTAATCGGTCTACTATTACCCAAATAGTGTCATGACCTCTTGGCGTTCTTGGCAACTTTGTTATGAAATCCATTGAAATTTGTTCCCATTTCCACTTGGGAATCTCCGGTTGTTGCAGAAGTCCTAAAGGCTTCTAGTATTCTGCTTTTACCTTGGCGCACGTCAAACACTTGCTGACATAAACAACAACGTCACCTTTCATCCTAGGCCACCAATAATAATTCCTTAAGGTCCTGGTACACCTTGTCCGCTCCTGGATGGTTAGAGTACCGTGATTTGTGAGCTTCATCAAAAATAACTTTTCTCAAACCACCAAACAGAGGAACCCAAATCCGTTTCATGAAACACAACGTTCCTTCCTCGTTTGGCACTAACTGTTTCTCCATTCCACGGAGATATTCCTCTTCAATGTTCTTTTCCTTAAGCACCTCTTTCTGCGCGACACGAATGCGCAGTGACAGATCTGTCTGAATAATCATCTCCAAAGCCCTAACCCTTATAGGCTTGATCCTTTCTTTTCGACTTAGGGCGTCGGCAAGCACATTCGCCTTCCCTGGATGATACTTGATCTCGCAGTCGTAATCGTTCAACAATTCGACGCAACGTCTTTGTCTCATATTCAGCTCTTTCTGGTCGAATATGTGTTGCAGGCTCTTATGATCCATGAAAATTGTACACTTCGTACCATATAAATAATGTCTCCAAATCTTCAACGCAAATGCCACTGCGCCTAGCTCCAAATCATGCGTGGTATAATTCTTCTCATGAACTTTCAACTGGCTTGACGCGTAAGCTATGACTTTCTGGCGTTGCATCAACACGCAACCCAAACCTTGACGTGAGGCGTCACAATATACCACGAAATCATCAGTTCCCTCTGGTAGCGCTAAGATCGGCGCATTGCACAGTTTGTCTTTCAACAGCTGAAACACTTCTTCCTGTTTGATTCCCCAATCAAACTTCTTATCCTTCTGCGTGAGGTAAGTTAATGGTTGAGCGATTTTTGAGAAATCCTCAATAAACCTTCGATAGTAACCAGCTAAACCTAAGAATTGTCGAATCTCGGTTGGCGTCTTTGGAGTCTCCCAATTCTTGATCGCTTCGATCTTTGTGGGGTCCACATGAATCCCATCTCCATTAACCACGTGTCCAAGAAATTGGACTTCGCGTAACCAAAATTCGCACTTTGAGAATTTGGCATACAACTTCTCCTTTTTCAGCAACTCCAAAATGGCTCTTAAATGTTGTTCGTGTTCATTCTTCGTCTTCGAATAAATCAAAATATCGTCGATAAACACAATCACACACTTGTCTAGATACGGTTTGCAGACTCGGTTCATTAGGTCCATGAAAACTGCAGGTGCGTTTGTCAACCCAAACGGCATTACCAGAAACACGTAATGTCCAAAGCGAGTTCTAAAGGCTGTCTTCGGGATACTTTCCTCTTGTATTCTCAGTTGATGGTAACCTGATCGCAAATCGATCTTCGAGTAAAAGCTTGAACCTTGCAGTTGGTCGAATAGATCATCAATACTTGGCAGAGGATATCTATTCTTGATAGTCAACTTGTTCAACTCCCGGTAGTCAATGCACAAACGGAAACTACCGTCTTTCTTCTTGACAAACAGAACTGGGGCTCCCCAAGGTGAAAAGCTTGGTCTGATGAACCCTTTGTCTAGCAACTCTTGAAGTTGTGTCGACAATTCCTGCATCTCAGACGAGGCAAGTCGATAAGGTGCCTTGGCTACAGGCACGGCACCTGGAACCAAGTCAATATGGAACTCCACTTGCCTTTGGGGTGGCAATCCTGGCAAGTCCTCTGGAAAGACTTCAGGATATTCCTTCACAACAGGGATGTCTTTGATCTTCGGCTTAGCAGCTTTCTTATCTACGATGTGTGCCAAGAAGGCAGCACATCCCTTCTGTAAACATTTTCGGGCTTTCAAACAGCTGATGATTCTTAGAGGTGTATCGTGCTTTCTCCATGAACTACGATCGTTTCTCCATCTTCTGTTGGGATGCGAATGATCTTTTCATGACAGACAATCTCAGCCTTGTTGCTTGACAACCAATCCATCCCTACTACCACGTCGAAGCTTCCCAACTTGACTGGTAGTAGATCCAAAGTGAACTCACGCTCTCCCAACTCGATCACACAACCTCTGACAACTTCATTAGCTTCAACCAGCTTTCCATTAGCCAGTTCAATTGAGTAGGGGATATCTAATTTACTAGCAGCTAACCCAAGCATATTCTTAAATTCTAACGACACGAAGCTATAATCGGCACCAGTATCAAACAAAACGGATGCAAAGTATTGATTTATAGGGAACGTACCAGGAACAACATTGGGATCCTGGCACGCTTCCCTCGCCTCGATGTTAAACACTCTTCCGCGGGCTTGATTCAGCTGCGGGCATTCCTTCTTGAAATGCCCAACATCCCCACAGTTAAAATAGCCCAATCTCTGACCATTACCACCTCCGTTCCCAGCTTGATTGTTGTTTTGATTTCGGTTCACATTACCAGCTTGATTCGCGTTGTTTCCTCGGTTTGCATTGCCTCCATTATTCCCATGTGAACGATTCCCATTACCACCACGGTTATTGTTCATATTACCAAAACCTCCTTGGCCTCCCCGGCTAGCACTGGCCCAGCAAGAATCCTTCAGGTGGCCAACTTTTCCACAAGCTTCACATACTTTCGGCCCACACCGGCCAAAATGATGACGCTGGCAGGTGTTACACTTGGGTAGTGACCCCATATAACCTTTTCCTTTCTTTCCAGCACCGGTTGCAGCTTGGACCAGTGAGCTTGATTCTCCTTTCTTGCTAACACTGCTTGTACCCTGTTTGAAGTTCGAGAATTTCCTCTTATTCTCACCAGACGACTCTACGTGAGTCTCTTTCTTTTTCTGTTCAGCATTTGAAAACTTGTTTAGGCGGATGGCTTCCTCAGTAAGAGCTACGCTCAGATCGATGGCCTCTGTGATTGTCGCAGGCTTAGAAGTAGTGACCCTACTCATGATCTGAGGAGCTAAACCCCAAATAAAGCGCTCGATTCGCTTGAATTCTGGTGTAACCATATAAGGTACCACATGTGACAGATCGTGGAATCTCTGAACATATTCCGCGATTTTGGGACCTTCCATTTTCAAGTGCCAGAATTCCGTTTCCAGTTTCTGAATCTCCGCACGTGAGAAGTACTTTCTTCGCATGAGCTCTTTTAGCTCATTCCATGTCATCGCATAAGCAGCGGCTTCACCAAGAGTTTGCACTTGTAAGTTCCACCAGGACAGGGCTCCGTCCAAAAATAGCCCAGAAATGTAAGTTACTTGTTGGTCTGGAGCGCACTTGCTCATTCTGAGAACAGACTCAGTCTTTTCCGCCCATCTTACAAAAGCAACAGCACCTACGGTGCCGTCGAAATTCACGGGCTTGCAGCCGAGGAACTACTTGTAAGTGCACCCTGCACATATGTTAGAATATACAAATGGTATTAGCGAACATGCTATAAATATCCAAATGTATCGTAGTATGTCTCAACGACTTAACATTACCATGAGGTGGATTGTTATTGCCGTTGTTGTTCGAATTACTTCCACTGGTTCCTCCTTGCGAGGCTGCATACTGTGCAATGGCGGCAGCAATGATTTGCTGGAGTTCTGCCTCGTTGGTAGGCATGCGTGTCTGGCGTCTTGGAGGCATCTTCTAAAAGATGTGTTCACGTAGGTCAGGTTATAGTGAATAAAGTGTACGTATGTATTCATCAATATCAACACATAACATCTCATGTTATAAATAAATCAACCACATAACATCTCATGTTATAGCACATAAATAATCGATCCAACATCACATATAATGAGAATACTGCGATTGCGCTGTCATAAATCAAGACCACAATGTAAAGTTTACAAGTTCATAACTGTATCTTACAACATCAATGACTAAGGGCCACATCGCCCTAGTCCAAACTATCAAATCAGTGACATCAACAACCAATATACAAAACTTCAAAAGTCATAATCATTCAAAATGAGGTATCCAAAAAGGCTGTATAGTCTGCACAATCGCGGTCCTCTCATCAAAAGTCTACCCGTGTCGTATAAAATGGCCTAAGCTGATGGCGGTGGAGGAGGGGGAAACGAGAAAAGAGCAAACGACGCATATGAGGCCAATCCTCCTCCATAGCGCGATGAGAGCGCATCAAGTATGCTATCTGCTACTCAGGAGTCAAAAAACGAGCGGCAGAGTCGGGTGAAAGTGGACGCGGAGGGTGTGATACAGCAGGTGGAGTCTGGCACTGGCACGGGAGTTGCTGAGCTCTCTCTAGCTCCTGTACGCAACGGGTCAGCGCCTCCTGCTGTATCATGAAAGATGTGAGAATATCCTCTGTAGAATACCCCATGTGATATGGGTGATACGGATCAGATGGTGGCATAATGGGGGGCGTGGTCCAGAGGAACGGCTCACTAGATGGCGTGAAGGATGGTACGGTAAACGGTGCAACAGTGGGAACAACAGTGGGATGAGAAATCTGGGGCACAAACTGATCTCCTCCTGACATGAAAGGTGTATGACCAAAAGGCTGACGAGATGAAGCCTCCCTAGGACGTGATGGAGGTATGTCCTGAAGAAATGTAACAGGTAAGTCGGTGCGGTGAACATCTGTAGTATGTGTGGGAATTAAAGGAACATCAATAGGAACTGAAACAGGGGCTGAAACAGGGGCTACAGGTGGTGTAACAGGTACCACGAAAGGTGGGTAATCATCATCACCGTCTATCTACCCATTGTGGGTGTGAGCGTATCGTGGGTCAATATGGGTCGCAAAAGGTGCTCGGTCGAACATCACCGGCACTGGATCAGGAAGTGGTGCGACAACAGGATCCTCTAATAACAGTGGGGCATCAACATGGGCATCAACAGCATGATCATCCACCAATGGCGGAGCAACAACAGGATGATCATCAACAGGTAAATCATGAACGAGAGGAGCAACAGCAGGTGCATCGGCATGAACAGGGTCATACGCAAATGCGGGGTCAGGAGCAACAACTGGCTCAGGGGCCACAGCAGGCTCCGGATCAACAAACTCCATCTCAAAATCAGCTGGATCAGCAAACAAGGGATCGACAGGGGCTACAGGATCCTCCAGGGGCTGGTCTAAGTGAATGAACTCAATATCATGGTCTGGATCAAAACCAGGTGGAAAAACAGGATCTGAATCATCATCAACATCATGATCGAACTCAAAGCTGTGCGCAGGAACCGGTGCAGCTGATGACGCCATGTCCGGGTCGGCGTCGTGTGAATGGTGCTGCACTCCCTGGGTGTGCGAAGGTGCGGATGCCACAGACTCAAAGGAGTCTGGAACAGGTGAATGAATGGGAGCCTCCTCTACAGGAGCGTCAGCAAGAAGTAAGATATCACCAGCAGCAATAAGGGCCTCACCCTGAACGTCATCCTCAAGTGGGTCCTCCTCAAACAAGTCGACGTCGTCGTCGGAAACAATAGCGATGGGCATATCAACAACAGGATACGCAGCAAGGGGCACAGGAGCAGGGATCACCGCGAGTGGTATATCCCCAGCGAGATGGCCATCAGCAGGCTCTGCTATAACATCAGGCAGCGCAAAGGGCTGGAAGTCATCATCGTCCGTGCTGGTAGTATCGGAAGTGTACACCTCGTGCTCTGATGAAACTATGTCGTCTGATACTATAACCATGGGATCTGTAGTGTCTGACTCTCCAGTATCTGATGAAGGCATGATGTCTGTAACACAATCACACATATGCACAAACAATCAATCATATAATCAAATAAGCATGTTAGTCACCAATAAACAATCAAGTAATCCTCCTAGTCCCACTAGACTACCTCCCAGCCTCTCAGACTGAATCTCCTAGTCTCTTAGACTACCCTCCCAGCCTCTCAGACTGAATCTCCTAGTCTCTCAGACTAACTCCCTCAGTCTCCCCGACTGAATCCCTGGTCTCCCCGACCAACCTCCCAGCCTTTAGGGCTGAACTCTCTCAGTCTCCCCCACTGAATCCCTGGTCTCCCCGACCAAACCATAAATTTTAAGAAAAAGTGCTCAACTTTTGTTTGTAAAAATGTTTTTTTATCCGGGATCTGGACGTAATGTATGCAGTGTATAAATGTTTTTGTGAGAGCCCTAATGATCATAGTCTAGACTCGAGAAGGAATCCTAGTTCGCTATAATCAAAGCTCTGATACCAAGCTGTCACACCCTGGCTTTGCAGAAGCGTGGGTTTATTTTGTGTGACTTCTTAATACCATAGCTTAACCACAACAAAGCTATATGAAAATAAAGCCATGATGTTCATCCATTGATTCAAGTTTTAAAAAACAAAATACCACAACATTGTTTTCAAATGTCGACACATGGAACGATAATACAACACATCTAAATAAAACCTTGTTCAAAAGACACAACCACAAACATGAAATAAACACAGCTTAAGACTTGTGACTCGTCCAGGTAAAAGTCACAACCCCTAAACTTGGATGACATCACCCTTCTTACGCAGCTTGAAAACATAGCATACCTCGCTAGATCCCTAATTCCCTGAAATACATGTAAGTTGGAAAAATCAACAAAAATTGATGAGCGAGTTCATGTAATATGAGTACGTAAAACCTTTGTAAAACATTTGTAAGTATAAACATCCCTGGTATGTAGCAAATAAGGAAATAAAGAGATCACCAATGGTTTGCAAGGCCATTGATATGTGTGAAGTGCAGTAGGAAGACTCAAACCTAGCAGATTTTTGTGTCGGGCTCAAAGTCACCCCGAGGTCCGTTCTGTTGGGCCTGGAGTTGGGCTCGCTACACCCAGATAGATCTACCGCTAATGACCCTCGGTCCTACAATGAGGATTAATGGCCCCGAGTTTCCGCCTACCCACTCACATGATCTAAGTAGTAACCCTCCTTACGCTAACCATACCATGTAAAAAGTATTCGTAATCATAGTAACATGTATTTCCCCCCGAAGTATAAAAACTGAAAACAGTTAAGGGAAAAGGGGGAGATGAACTCACAGAAGTGCGTCTCGAAATAGTATCTCCCAATCAACCTGCTGCGTGACGACCTACACGTACTAACCTCTATTAGACGGACGGCCGTCCCTTGTCTTAAGGTTTAACGTCTTTGGGAAATTGTTAGGCAACTATTTCGTATTTACACTTCTTAATTGTTTATTAATTATATTCCTTCCCAAGGATGGGAGTTTTAATACATGCGCGTTTTTATAACTTCGAAAATATATTATTAAGTCTCACTTAATAAAATATATTTTAATTCACTTGTCTAAAATATTCTATCTCCAAAATATACATATTTTTCCCAAAAATATTATATTTTATTCCATACAATTTCCAAAATAATACTTTTATCAAAATACGCATTTAAGAGTATTTTTCCAAAAATACATAAGTTACATTTAAAGTTCGGGTGGTAATAATAATACCGGTGTAACTTAGATATTTATTTGTAAAGGCGTTGGTATTATTTTGGAGGTCGTAACTTCATGATATTTTCCAGGTTATATTATTTTTACTCTAAAAATAATATATAGTTCACAAAATAATCATAAAATCACACAAGCGTTTTACTATGAAATATATATTCTAAATATATATTTAACAAGTTTTATTTACGAAAATCCACCTCCGACACTTGGAAATTTTGTAATAAAAATCATGGCGAATTTTATTTGGAAAAACAAGTTAAAAATATATTTTTAACCATTTGTCACAAAATATTTCTAAGTGTTATTTTCTGGAAAAATTTCGCCAGAGTTTCCTCTGTAACCGGAGGTGGCCACGCTTACAAGCGTATCATTTTCTTTTCAAAATTCAATGAACATCTTTTCAATCACCAATATACAATATTCAAACATCCAACTTGCCAAAAATAAGTATAAATCGCAAACACATGAACGTGTAAGTCATGTAAAATTATGTAGTAACCTTCCAACATTTATAGTAGATCTTTCTATCTTTAAAAAAAAATTAGTTTCTTGAAAAACTTTATTTTTAAAGAAAATGTAATTTTACAACTTCTAGTCCAAAAATTACGAAATCATTCCTTTGTTAAACCTTTTGTCACACTAGTGTTTACACACTTGTTTGTTTGCAAAAATGCTTTTAGTTGTGTAAGATCCGGCTTTTAAACAAGATTTGCATCTTACACTTGGTTCTTCGAAAATACCACTTGTAGATCTTTAGATCTACTAGTTTAGAACTGTATTTTACAAGAAAAATCACTTTTACACAAATTCATGTTCATGTGTGGAGGGGTTCATCATCTTGCTACTTATACACTTAACATATTGCTAGTTCATGTTCCATGAACATGATCTAGCTTGGTTAGATGACGATCCGATCCACTACTAGCAACAAACAACATAAGATAATCATTTCTAAACAAGATTCACAAGATTTACACCAATAGTTACTCTTTATCCATCAAGTTTATCTTTCATTCAAGACTTTATGTTTTGATCTTTAGTGTTCTTGATTCTTATCCGTTAAACCTCTTATTAACCACTTTAAACATGAACAAGAGAGTGTTTAGAAGCACTTACAACTAGCTCAAGGCTAGGGAAGAATCAAAGCGAAAACAAGGTGGATAAAAGCAACGTAGTGAGGTTCTTGAGATTCCGAAAGCACCGGGTCTCCTCGTATGATCTCTTGCACCTTGGGATGTAAGTGGAATAGCAAGATCAAACTTGAGTGATGGGTGGAGGATGGATGATGGTTTCGGCCGATTACAAGGAGAGGGAGAGAGAGCAATGTTTTGTGTTGGTGTTTTGAAGTGAATGATGGTTAACCTCTAAGCATACTTATAGCCCATGTTATATGTTTAACCAATAGGTAAAATGTCATCAAGATATTAGACAAGCCTCATTATAATAATCAAAAATTTGTGGAGGGTGTCCCCCTTGGGGAACCGTTCGGTTAGGGGGGGGGGGGTTATGGTTTGATTTCAACCATATAGTTAGTAACTAGTTAAGTTCCAAGGGTGTTAATTAGTGTATTATGTGTGTTATGAGTTATCAAGGGTGTTAGGGTATTTGGGGACCCTAACTAGCTCAGAAAAGGGCAAACAATGTCATTGACAATATTTTTATGTTCCGAGTAAAGTCCGATTGTTCGGTTGGATATTAATCCGTTAAAGTGCTAATTAAGCATTTAGAGTGTCTTTAATATTATTTTTAGTGACACAATGAATTCCCGACACTTTGGAAAGTGTCTAGTATTATTTTCCCATGCTTTTGCACCTTACTAGTTAAATTAAATGCTGAATTATGTAATAAAGTGCAGAATTTTATATTTAACACATGTTTTGGGCACATCCGGTCACTATAACTATCACCTAGTGACGCAGTTTTACAATCCTCACCTCCCTACACTCCCTACTAGTGTAGTGATCTATTCCTGGCTCATACTGGCCTTAGAGACAGTGTCTGTCTAGTGCTGGCTATGTCAGCATGTTTACTGGGTTATCCGTTCATTGTGCTACTGTGCTTTTGTGCATCAAGTTTGTCACTATAGTTCTGTGTAATAAATGGAGTGATAGTAATAAAGTATGATGCATGAATATGTATGTATCAGAAATCAAGAAGCAGTTTATTCACAACTATAAGGAAGCACAGTAATTAAGCATTAATTAAATATTAATTAATTCATATGGATACCTGATTTGGTGAGGGTTGTCACACCTCGGATCTTGCAACTTTGATAGAAGTGCACCCAAAAGAATCGAACTCATATTTTCGGTTAAATCAAGTTTCTTAAGAAACTCGTGAGTTCGCCTTTGGTGCCTAAATCTTTCAAGTACTTAGCATATGAGGGTACTTATTTGATGGAATCTAAGAGTGGTAAGTTGATTTTTACTTGTTTGAAAATTTCCCACATCTCTTCTTGATGTTGGCCACCTTTCATTACCACTTTCTTAGATGGTCCCAACAAAGCTTTGGGATCTGGAGCGGTATTAACCTCCACAAGCTTTTCCTTAGGTTTTGGGATGGGGATGGTCACAACAGGGGTATTTTTATCAATGTAAGAAACATTTTTATTTTGACCCGTTTGACCATCATCAACCTCCTCATCACTAACATCTTCCACCACCCCTTCAACAAACTGGGGTGGTGGTAACTTGACACCATTATGAATGACTCGACCACTATGTAAAGAGATTTTATTAATGGATACCTCACATGCGTTTTTTCTGTCGAACCTTAATGTTTCGGATTGATGGTGGTGTCTGATGTGCATAAAATACAACATATAAATTATATCAAATACGACATAAAATCAATCCTTTTTCAGTACTAATGTTAGAAAAGCTTGTTTTTGTGTTCGTTTTTAATTTACAGGGTCAAAAGAGCTTAAACGTGCAAAAGGAGCAAAATAACAGCAAAACCAACATAAATACAAAGAAGGAGGATTGACACAATTCGCCAAGCTCCAATCCACATCCAAACCAACAAAATAGCAAGATCATAAGACCTGACACGGGGCCATACCCACCAGGCACGGGCCGTGTCCAAGACTGGATTCTCTGTAGAAGAAAAGACAACAGCAAAGGACAAATTAGACAACCAACACGGGGCCGTGCTAAGGCTACACGGGGCATGGTCAACTCTAAGATTCACAGTATCTGAGATCGTACAGCAAGTACTTTGGCCATGGGTCGTGCCGTTGACACACGGTGTTGTGTTAGTACAAGACCTGACACTGCAGTTAATGAGGAAGAGAGAGAGAGAGAGAGAGAGAGAGAGAGATGGCCACATGGCCGTGCCAGGCGGGCACGGGCCGTGGTGAACGTCTGTCTTAAGCTATAAATAGGGGTGCTTGGTTCCATTCCAATCCATCCCTTGGCAAACCACTTCTCTCATACTTGCCACCATTCCACCACCCTACAACACCATCATCCACCACCAACATCCATCTTCGATCATTTAGAGTGTGTAGTAGTCTCGAGATCCAAGATCAATCGTCAGAGTTCATGTCAAACAAAGGCCATGCTTGGCTAAACTCTCACATCACTTGGTGAAGACAAATCTTTTATGTATTACTTTTTGATTTCCAATCTTTGCCTCCTTTTTAATTGGGTATGTATTAATGTCTTTACTAACTTGTTTTTTATATAAAAGGCGAATTTATCTAACCATTCTTTATATGTTGTTGATTCACATATTTGTCACACTCCAACCGATGACGGAAACATCGGGGCGCGGCACTGAGCGAAACAGATTGTCCATGAGTTTCCATAACAACTACGATTACCAATTATTTAAGCATCACGTCCCATACCATGACATAACAAGTAGCATAATTATTACAGACAATTCCAAGACAAATAATTCTGTTTCGACAACTCAAATATAAATAAATTGTTCGTTGGTTTCTAGACTCCATCCTACTAGATTCCACAAAAGCAGATAAAGCACATCATCCTAGGCACCTGTCACATACGTTAAAATAGAGGTCAATACATATAGTGTAAAGGTGAGCATACAAGTTTAACAGTATAATAGAGTTCGAAATCTTTTACGCGTAACCAACATGTAACATGTACAAAGTGAAGGCAAGTAGGTTATCGACAGAGAAATATGCACAGACGTGACTACGAGTTGTAGAATGAACAACACATATCCCTACTGGGACACGTGAAGGAAAGCCCTTAACAACCCCTGTCCATGATAGGTGCTGAGTCCAAACTAAAGTACTATCGTTGCTAAGGTGTCAGGCAACAATCACTTTGTTAACATAACATACAAGCGTTCATCGAATAACATGTAGCATGCAATAACGGCAGCGTATAAATAGTGTTTGCGTTGTGTGTCGATTTTGATTTAGAATAAGTAACGTATGTAACACCCAAAAGTGCGTAAAGCAAAAAAGGTTCGAGTATACTCATAGATAGCGTTTACGTTAATAAACACTGTCTTGGATTGAAGGGAGTGCTGAGAAATTTGCCTGAACAGTTAACGATAGCATAAACGATGAGCGGTGCGTTAAACGGTGAAAAGGACTAAGTGTCAGATGGTAATCCGATCAGATGGCTATCCGATCAGTTGTCCATTCGATCGGATGTCGATCCGCTCGGATGGTCACCCGATCGGATGGCCATTTGATTGGATTGACATTCGTTTGGTAAAGATGTGTTTGTGTATGATGGCTTTGAAGTTTTTGTTGTAGCATTTTGAAAACAGAGAAGTATCTCTACCCTTCAGGTCGATCGATCGAACGGTCACTCGATCCGATAGCGATCCGATTGGTAGGACACTTAGTGAGAACAAGTTCACAGAAGGATTGTCACTCGATCGGATAGTCTACCGATGGGATGGTAATCCGTTAGAACTGACTATGCATTGATCATGTTGAAAATTGTTTAAGTGTTTGAAGACTAAGTTGCAATCCGGTCGGATTGCGGTTCGATCGGATGGCAATCCGATCGGACGGCGATCCGTCCCGCGATCTGATCTTTCTGCAAACTCGAAAGTTGTTAAGTTTTGAAGGTTTTGTGGTTTGATCAAGACGGTGTGACAACGTGCTAGACAACAGAAACCCCATCAGGACCCAAGTTATCCGATTGAACAGGAATCACCCAAATCCGATTAGTTACTGGTTCATGACGGTTGTTCATGTTTAACCCGAAATCGGTTGTCTCTTTGATAGAAACCAGACCTTGAACCAACACATCACTAAGAAAGAGTAGAAGGTAAGTACAAGCTCCAATTCGATCGGTTTTGAGTGCATTGAGTGTAAAAGATTTGAAAGAAAGTTAGAAAACCATCTTTCAATCCTTTTAACCATGAATGTGTGTAGATCTATGTGAAAACATTGTTTAATCATGTGGAAATCCTTCAGATCTGGGTTGTTCTTGGTGGAATGAGGCCAAAACTTGAAGTTCATAAGAACTCCATGATGACATCATCCTTAAACACCTCAAATCCACTGATTTCATGGTTAAAAGTTAAGATTTAAAAGAGAAAATGATGAAGAAGTGTGTGTACATCATAGAAGTATAAGATTTAGGTTGAAAACTTACAAGAATCGCGAGAAATCGAGAGAAAGAAGGTCTGGAACGCTGCTGGTCGAATGAGGAAGCTGTCACATCAAGTGATGTGACAGGAAGGGTATTTATAGGTTGCCAAATAGGGAAAGTGCAAAGGTGTCAGATAGGCCACCGATCGGATGGTGCTTCGATCGGATGGCAATCTGATCGGATGGCAATCCGATCGGATGGCCATTCGATCGATCGACCATTCGACCGTGGTTGTCTGACGAGTTGAGTTTCGGCGTTTCGTTTCGCGTGTTGGGTTTTGTGATGCGTTTGAACGAGTTTCGATTAAGCGATGCGATAGATTGATAATGAACACACAAATACTATATCTAACATACAATCATTATAAATAACTTTTGTTTAGCGGTTGCGATTAAGTTGCGTTGCGATAGAGTTGCGATTTGCGTATCGATTAATCCACCACAAACATAAAGTAAACATGCACAAGTAACACATAGGTAACACACACACGTAAAACAATATTCAGAATCTACTAATCAGACTGCGAGCGTGATAGCGATACGATTAGCGATTAAACGATAAAACATGCGATAAACATCGATTAAATCTGGATTATTAATAAATACTCCACATAATACAACTAAAGCGATTAAATAAAAGATTTGATTATGTCACACCCCAAAAACGTCGCAGTGGAATATTAAGCGTAGTGGTGACAGAAGTTGGTGCCCATTTCTTTCTTGATGTTTGATGCATTATAGTGTTGGACATTATTACTAATTTAAAACATAAATTTTAAACTTAACTTCCCAAAACACGACATAAACATGACATAATAACGTTGTCTTTGATCCTCACGGATCTTATTACATTGTCCCAGAAAGTTTAAAGGTTAGTCCAACATTTTTAAGAGACAAAACATGCATCAACAAACACAAGATACGCCATAGTTCCCGAAGCCGAACTCAAGTACCTGTAGAACACGTTAAAATCAAATGTCAACACAAAGGAAGGTGAGTTCACATATTCACATACAAACAATTCATTCCAAAGGAAAACTTTCTGATTATGTGTTTATTAGAAAACATCCATATAATTTTTAGAAAGTCCGTTTTACTTCCTTAATAAAATCTATGGGTCCTCCGTCGCGGTTCCAAAAACCCGACAATATAGCTCTTACCCAGGTTTTGTATATTAAATTCATAGCGTCAATTTTCAGACTCGTATGTTAGCTAGACAATACGAACTATATATTTACTATGCACGGATAATCAATGCTAGACAATAAATAGAATATCAATTCGTCGTTTGACTTGACACGGAGCGACCGGTCACGACGGGGTTGTCAAACCGATAGATCTACCAACAATTCCTCGTGTGCAATACTTAACTGATTAATCGACATCATGGGCGCAGGGTCCATTTTGAGACCAATATGATGTCTGCCTCACGTACAATATATATATATATCCTACTAATATGACAAATTTAATACACGAAGTTGTACGAATCCCCTGAATCCCCTTCCCTTGAGACCAGGCCGGCATCCGTCCCAACTTTACGGTCTGTTTCGCCTCGGAAACACCGTACCAACCCAATTTCCTCCAAACATTCATTCATCAAAAACGTTTATCTCGAAACGTATGATTTATCAAACTCCATTTATTTTCAACGAAAATATATACTTTATATTAAAAGGTATGTTTTTATCCAAAAACATTCTTAAACCCTTTTATTGGCGTGTTCTAGCCCCAAAATATATACAAAGCAGTAAAAAGAGGGGTTTAGTGACACTCACCTTTGGGTGCGTATTTTAAATAGCGCAATCCCAGAGATTGATTACTACACGTCCTATTATATATATATAGGAACAATTTTAAATCAATATTTATAACACAAAAATCCTTTGAGATTTTCACATAAAGTTATCATTCTTGATTATGTTGGCATGTTAATATATATATATATATATATATATATATATATATATATATATATAGGGAGAGGATCATGAGAAAACTAAATATAAATGAGAAAACTAGAAAACTAACTAAAATCCACTAAAAAGGAGGGGGAGGGAGACTTTTATTGAAGGAGGGTGGACTTTTAATGAAGGAGGGGTAAAATTGGAAAAAAAAATATATAACTTTTCAAACATTTCCCATTTCTCCATACGTTATCATTTTAAAACAAAAATGGCACCATAAGATCACAAATTTTCTTATCTTTCATTCAAGTATATTCGAGCATAATTTTATGACATAAAAAAAGATTTATGGTGTCGTCTTGTTTTCAACACTATTATTATAGTAGTGCACTTGTGCAATATAACATGTAGTATAATTGCATTACATGCTTAAAATTAGCTTTTTGAGTCTAGTTTAGCTTTTAGGGTTAGTTTTTTTGGAGGTTTAGGATTAGGATTAGGTTTTTGGGTGTGGGGGGGGGGGGGGTTTAGGTTTTTTTTTTTTTGGGGGGGGGGGTGGGGTGGGGGGTTTAGGTTTTTTTCGGGTTTATGTTTAGGGTTTAGTTTTAGGTTTTTTTTTGGGGGGGGGGGGGGTGGGGGGGGTTTAGGTTTTTGGGGGGTGGGGGGAGGGGGGTTTAGGTTTTTTTTGGTGGGGGGTGGGGTGGGGGGTTTAGGTTTTTTTCAGGTTTATGTTTAGGGTTTAGTTTTAGGTTTTTTGGGGGTGGGGGTGGGGGGTTTAGGTTTTTGGGGGGTGGGGGGGTTAGGCTTTTGGTGGGAGGGTGAATTTAGGTTTTTGGGGGGTGGGGGGTGGGTTAAGTGGTTTAGGCTTTCCGTATTAGTGCACATGTGCAGTACAACAATTTTGTTTTTTTTTTAAATTTTTTTTCCATACATAAAAAGTAGCGATTTTTCTTTAAAAAATTGTAAAAAAAAAAAAATTGGTATTTTTTTAGGTTTTTTTAGTTAGTTTTTTGGTTTTCTCATTTAAACTAGTTTTCTCATGATCCATCCCCTATATATATATATATATATATATATATATATATATATATATATATATATATATATATATATATATATATATATATATATATATATATATACTAGCCATTTACCCGCGCGATGCAGCGGGAGTAGCGATTTACAATAGGATACTCGTTTAGCGTTAGTTTATCAGTCGTCTCACAACATGAAGATCTCGATCAATTTTTTCCATATCGTCAAGTATGGTTTAGTTCAGAACGTAAAAGTGAAAGCGACCAAGTCATGATCCCACTCGCAATTCAGATTAACCATTTCGAATGTGGAGGAGTGGCGGTGGCCGTATCAATATCACACAAGGTAGTATATAACATTGAAAACCTGTTAAGGGTGTCCGAGGCGCCATCAAATTGAGGAGTAAAAATGCATCATTATAAATTCATTAGCATTTAGTTAATAAGATCCCTATAACACACCAACCGAAACATTCAACATTTAAGAAAGCAACACTCAAGCCTGACTAAGACAACAAACTTAACCTAAGACATACACATATACCCACATCACATATCATTTCATGCTTCTTCCTCGTACTCGCCACCATCATCTTCCTCGTACTCACCTTCGTCATCAGCAGTAGCATCTTGATACTGTTGATACTCTGAAACCAGATCATTTATGTTACTTTCGGCTTCAGCGAACTCCATTTCATCCATTCCTTCACCCGTGTACCAATGCAAGAAAGCCTTCCTTCTAAACATAGGCATAAAATGCTCGCTCACACGCCTAAACATTTCCTGATCGACGTTGAGTTTCCAATAAACGTGGACGCCATTTTCAGACCAGTCGGTGGAATGTCATAGACGGTTCCACTTCCTTTGTGCTTATTTTACCACGGAACATGGCTGAGGCGGTGAGGTAGCGCCCGTGTCGGGATGGAAGGGATCAATTTCCACTTTTGAAGTCTTTTATAGAAGCTGGATTTTTTGGAAACAACAAAAAACACTGCACCCATAAATAATAACGATAATATTCGTATTAGCTCGAATAGTTATCATACGAAGTCTCTTACAAGTCGGTTTAAGCAGAATCATCAGAGGAGTAAAAATGCATCGTTATAAATCTCATGGTTAACATTGAACAAGAAACAAATCATGTAAAACTGCATCATAGATTAAGGTGGTATAACTTAACCCATGTATCATGAAATCAACAAAAAGAAATTAGCTTTGAACATTAGTGTTCGGCTAACCAAATCTATTCATTTTTCTAACTTAGACGTGAAAGAAAGCAATTTTAACCAACCCGACCCGACCCGAAACCCGTTCTGACCCGGACCTGTTTCGATCCGAACCCGTTCCGACCCAAACCCGTTTCGACCCGAACCAAAACAACCCTTTTTTGTAATTGGCCCGTTTTGACCCGAACCCGTTTTGACCCATGACCCGAACCGACCTGTTTGCCAAGTCTATCTGTACGTGATAACTGATAAGTAATGTTGAGTATGCAATATGCATCATAGAAATTGTTTATTCAAAACTGCTTTATTCAAAAATTCAAGCAGATAAAGCAAATTTAGTTAAAAGAAATCCCAAAAAAACTCCCCAAGTATCCATCAAAACAAGAACAAAATAAAAGATCACTAAACTCCTTTTATAACTTTGAATTCATAAAAAACGATCAACACAATAGTATTACACTACTGAACGCACGTCCAATAGTTTAACAGTTTATAGATCAAATAAATATTAGCAAAATAGAAAAATTCGGTTTACAAGTTGAGTAATTATAGAAGAATTACAAATATAAAAAAACTGATGCTTACCAGACAGACCACCTTGGTACCCACGACCGCCATACCTACCACGAAGCCTGTCATCGGGGAAGCCAGGCCTGCCACCCATATCACGATCATAACCACCAGGGTAATCATATCCAAACCTGTATCAACAATAGCTGACATTATAAAAACAAACAAAACATTGTTGTTGCAATGATTTTTTTATCAAAAAGCTGTTGACTTGAAAAAATATAACATGAATATTAGCTTTACCAGAAAAATAGTACACCCTAACTTACAAATGCCAACTATAACAACCTTCATATTGTTGATAACATTCAAGTTTCATTCCACACTTTTAGAGCCGCATTCAATCAAATCAAAAAACTTAATATTACACCGTCTGCTTTGATTCAGGCGAATAACCGTCTCCGGTCTCCCTGTTTCTAAACATTACCAGTGCCTCCTCTTTCAACTTCGAGTCTCCCCTTCAATTAATACTCCTCCCCTTCCAAATTATAAAAGCACTTTCCTATGTACTTAAATGATTAGACCAGGAAAGTGCTCCTGTAATTTAGAACGGATGGAGTAAAACTCTCTCTCAAAATCAATCATATAGAACAGATGGAATGCAACACTCACTCACAATCAAGTATTTGGTCAAGTATTTGGAATAGTAGAAGTAATACCCTCGCTCAAAATCAACTATATAGAACTGGTGAATGAATACTCTCAGTCTCATACTTACTCATAATCTACTAACTCACAATCTTCCTGCATCTCTTCACAAAGGTAGCAGACCATTCAAACAATCCCATTATACTCCCCGATAGAAGCTCAAACCTTTTCAAGCCAATGCCACTAAAAAACAAAACAAATGTACCAGCACATATAAAACATCATATCAAATCTGAAAAATACAAAAAAAAAATCAGCAAGGTTCTAGTTTTGGACAGAACCGGGCCACAAACCAGACAAAATGAAATCAGTCACATAAATTGCATGACCTCGAAACATATAAAAACATACAGTTGATAAATTTACAGCGTTGGTGTTTGGTTGGAATAATATGGTCTCCTTTGGCTTTTAAAAAAAAGGTTGGTTAAGTGACGGGTCAGAACCACTTCGGGTTAAATGTGTAGTGTTTAATGTGGTTCAAACGGGTTGTAGAAAAGGCAACTGTTCTTTTACAAAGTCAAAACCAGTAGGGCTGTAGAGAAGAGAAACCACTCCACATTAACAAAAAAACGATTTCCTCTCATCATGTACAGGCTCTTCTTTACCTGCAAAATATTTGTAATCGTCTATCAACAACTTATAATATACCAAATTATTTTCTTGATAATTCTAACCCTTTTGCCCATTTAACATGTTTAGAATTCAAAGCAACTCAAATTGACCCATGGATTTAAATTCACTTACAGGCACATTGAAACTTATATCGACACCAGCATTATATAACAGTTCTTTCATGGCTACCCTCATGCATCCGACTTTTTTCTATAGGGTTTTTTCCTGTGTTTTATCTTTTTTCTGCTAGGTGATGAAATAAAACTCCTGTAATCAAGCATCAAAGATTCCATCAGTGTAGAATTGAAACAATAAAAGAAATATTAATTTTGTTATTTACAATTTCAGCGATAATTCCACTGACAAAGCACAAATTAAGAACCCTAGTTGTTTCTTGTTCTCATCTGAAAACTATGTTCTTCCAATCCAAAAAATTTTCAAAACAAGCGTTTAACAACTACAAAATACAAGTTAAAACCTAAAAATCATGAAACCGAAACAAATTTGCCCTAATTTGTGCATACCTGGTGAGACCTAACGGCGAAGCGAGCAACAACGCCGGTCGCCGGAGTATCAGCGGCGGAAATTTCAAGCAGCTCAACAGATATGGGAGGAAGTGTGCGGATTACTCTTGATGGATCTGGATTTTTGTCTATGAGAAGTATAAATGGTTGAGCGGATTACTCTAGATAGATCTGAATTTTGTCTCTGAGAAGGATTAATGGTTTCTTGAGAGAAAATGGGTGGCCAGATTTGATTTCTAATTCAAAATTTGAAATTGTATAGAGAAAGGAATACTTAGCGATAGGTTTTTGGAAGCTTTTGGTGTCAGAGGGAGTTCAAAATTTGAATAAACAAGATCTGGCCGCCCAAATTTTGTTTGGCCGCTCAAATTTTTGTTGCTTTATCAGATTCAACATTTGTGCTTAAGGTGGTTGTACAATATGCTTTAAAGGCTTGTAAAGTGGCAAATGACCATTTCTGCCCTTCCTATATGCTTATTAATATAGTATAGATATATATATTTTATGATTTTGTGACTTGAACGATTTTATTGGTGACCATTATTGTGTAAATCCGTTAACTCTCCCGTTTATACGCAATATATCTACGATTTGCGCGTCGTAATATATATACATAAATGTTCACATAATATAACACTGTAACACACGTAATCTCGTTAACTTATCTATTTTGTCATTTTTAAAGCAAATATACATAAAATATCTCATATGTATCAAATTTCATGCTCGACAAACAAGTTACACATTTAACGCGATTTTTACCGTTTCTACCGCACAAAACGCACAAATATACATGCATAATCCGAATCTTTAAAATCATGTTAAAACTTAACATATTTTCACATTCTCATGTTTAAATTACATAACACATTTTAACACATAAGGTTCACCCAAGATTTTACCCATACTAGTGTACATTGAAAAATGCGTATTTTAGCGAAAGTCACGTATGACTAACCAAACACCAAGTAAACTTAAAATTAGTTATAATACTTATTTTTAAACTAAAAACATCAGTTTACTTACTGATCTAAATCAGTTTTGTAAAAATCACTCGAAAAACCGATTTTTGACCGTTTTAACGCATAGTTTTGCGTTAAACGTTACTATAATCATCCCAACTTGAAACGACTTGATGTTTTAACAAAATACATGTTATTTACTAATTGGTTTTAATCAGATTAGTGCAGTTTTTGTGTAAGTCACATAAATCATGCGATTTCACGTATTTTACAACTTTTAATGCACCAAGTACAACATGCAAAGCTAGCAAACATCATGACAAAGTTATATGTCATTAAACACTTTAAAATAACTTTATTTTAGTGTTTATAATCTGCTTATAACTGATTTTTACTAAATCATACTCAAATCACCTTTTTATGATCACATATCATCATGCAAGATCTAGTTAGTGCATCTAATGCATCCACAACATGTTCTAATCATTTTGTATGAACTTGAATGCACTTAGATCTTCATTTATTTCATGTTTCTCTTACTCAAACATTCCAACATTCTTATGATCATCATACAATCATTTCTTATAAATGCAACACATACACCTTCTTACATATTTAAATCTTTTGATCATCAAAATTTACATGCATGTGTACATATACATATATACATACACGACACATATACACACATGCATAAACTTCCAATGTTTTACTTTTTAACATATTTATTTCAAATCATAGAAACCTTTTTAAGAACATTGTTTTATGACATCTTTTCAACACATGCATGAACCCATCTTTCAAAGATCAACTCAAATTAATCAAGAACATGAAATCAAAACACAACTAAATACACACACCCTTACAACTTTCGGCCATACATACACACATAAGTACACTCACTTTTACTTTGATTAAAATCTCATTCATTGTTTGTGTGACACCTGTGTCACTTCAACCATCATCTGTTCATCTGTTCTAGGATGATTGATTGTTTGTGTGACACCAGGCCATAAATTTCAAAACCGCTTTGAAAACTAATCATCTGTTCTAGGATGATTGATTACTAGGTTTTGAACCCTCTAAGTTTTCAAAATCTCATCAAAGTTTGGGCCTTATAATGTGAACACGTGCAAACTGGAAGGGTGAATGCCTTTACTCTGAGTTTTCTGTCTAAGGCTAGAGTGTTCGTACAAATCCGCAGAATCGGACCAGTCACTCTTACCTGGGAGCTCGAGTGTTCACTTATAGGCGAGCATGTCTTCAGTGATACATTAATATGACCCGTTTACTTTGATTCGTCACCATCTCATTTGTTTGCCTTAGGTAACAAACAAATGATAGCAATTTTTATGCGTTGCCATTCTGTTTTGATTATCCGATAACCTTTCACTTGTTTCTTCCTATGTCTTTCATTCTCTCCTAGAATGTCTCTTTATCTCAGCAACGGTCGGATGTCCGAGCAAACAGCCAAATTTGCCCAGCAAATAGGCGAAGTAATTCTGAAGTCCGTGGATTTAGGTATTGCCATGTCTCGTCTCAAAAATTGTGACACCTGTGTCGCCGCGACCCTCAAACAAATATCAAGCCGATGAAGTATTGTATTTCATGCTTGGGATCTTGTATAAATATGTGTATCTTTTGCACATATCAATTCTTGTTCAATTTCAAACTTTACATCGCTTTCTGGAGAATTATACGCAAACTGGCACGTAAACGTACTCAGTTTAATGCGACAAATACTCCGGAACATCAACACATACTCAACATACCTTAAATAACCTTTACATAACTTAGAAATAAGTTTTGAAGGCTTTGGTATGGCAAAAACAAGTTAATTCGCTTACAGGGACTAAACTTGACAAACTGCGAAAGTATGCCAATTTGAACTGTAACAGACATTCCGGAACATGTCCATAAGTTAAACATACCATAAATATCCTTTACATAGCTTAGAAATAGGCTTTGAGGTGCTTGGTGTGTTAAAACAAACTTTTGGATCATTCAGGGACTAAAAGTGTCAAAAAGTGCATAAGTTCGCACTTTCACGCATAACTTACGTTCTGAATACATCCGGACATCCCAAAATTTATGTAAACATCCTTATATTATGCCTTAGTGTATGGCATGAGAAAAATCCATTCGTCGCGCAATTTGGATCGTCTTTCGCGCTTATGCGCATTCCGTCGTAATTAACCGAACATCGCGACCGTACGACCAAACGAACCGACATCCGAGATATTTTTGAGCACATTTTAAGTTCCCTATATTTTAACTTCATTTAGAGCTTTGAAATGGGGTTAACGGGGCTTAAACATGTCAAAAATGCATCAAATACCAAGTTTTGGCACAACAGGGACCAAAACTTTAAATCTGCCAAGCTAGGGGCTTACGGACCGTAAGCCAAAACCCATACGGTCCGTAAGGCCTCCCCAGAACAGCAGATTCAACATTTAATGCTGTTGCCTCTTCAAGTAGTGAAAGATCAAAGCTCCATTGTCTCTTCCAGCCAATAAGGGGCAAGAACAGAGGTACCACAACATTGTGACAAGTGTACGGGCGAGAACGTGGCACGTTATTCAAGAAACGATCCTAATGGTTTTGCTTTTCGTATAACTACCACCCCCTATTTTGCTAAAAACTCACACAATCTGATCTAAAGGCTCTAAGTTGGAACCATTGTTTCATACCTGAGCCATTTTGATCTAGATTAGCATTCGGGGACCCTCCGTAAGTATTCTTTCATTCTTTTATTCGCTTTTCGAGTCCGAAAGTCAACATTTTGTTGGCTTTCTGCGTTGACCAGCCTATGGTCAACACGAAGTTCGTTGGAACTTCATAACGTGAGCGTGATCACGATGGTTATAGTCCGTAGTGACTATACCTACTGATTACCACGTTATCTAGGCTCAATGATGAGTCGTAGTTTCGGCCAAAATGCGCATTTTTGCGTATTTTGTAACCAAACTACTCATGGGCATCAAAGCCGTTTGTTTTGATGCCAAACCTATTTTCTAAACTTAGTTAAGCATGTTCTAACATGCATAGCTCGTCACTTTTAGTATAGTGCTTATATAGGGTCGTAAGGTAAGCGATCTAAACCATCGCTTATACTTTCGAACCCGACCCATTTGGTCGATCGTTAGGATCCGACCAAACACATTAGGTAACCATAGCTATAACCTTCCGAGGTTATACCTTGTGGTCACGATGCTAGGCGTTCCAAACGCGTTATACGCGAACGACGCGTTAAGGTCACGATGCTAGTACATTGTTTCACATTGCATTTATGTTGCATATGCTCATCCAGCATATGAACACATTATACTACATTTTGAACCGTTGTAACCATTTGACTATGTGAACCGTCTTAACCCTTCGATTATATGAACCGTTTGTAACCATTGAACCGTGTAAACCAGTTGTATCCGTTGACATGACTTACAGTTGACAATAGACATTTGACTATACATAAACATTTCTACCGTTGTTAAACATTTCATCTTGATGGTTTGGTTTGAGTAAGTGATTTAAGTAACGAGGCGTGTGTAAAATGATACAAGCATGGTGGATACGCCGCTGGTACTTCCTATATATAAGTGTTTGTATGGTATTACATATCGTAGCGTTATTTAAATCATTTCAATTTGATACATAGAACATTTTATACAAATAACACGCTTTTCACAAGACACTGAATGACAAACAACATATCTTATACAAACTCATTTTTACATGGTTATTCAGGTAACCATGCATTGTTCTCTTATTTATACATATCATCTGATCTTACCGTTTTTCAAATGATTTACAAGACAAAGCAAATTACAAGGTTCATGAATAAACAATTTCTCAAACATAAGTCATGAATTCCGTTTTCACAAAACCAATGTATTTCACAGGCATTTTTATGCTGACGTACCTTGTCACACCCCCAAAATCCACACGCGGAGTATCACCGCTTGGAGGCGTGACATGACCAGGATCCTAACCACCAATCATATTGAACATGTAATATAGTTAAGTATAGCGGAAGCATTTTAAGTAACCCAAACAATAGCATGCATGATTTATCATAAGTGTTGAAATATCATTCACGACCCTTTGCCCACAACGACCTGCTCCTCCCTGTGCAAGCTCCATAATGTACCTAAGGTCCTGCAAGGCATGCAGCAAATAATCAACAAACTAGTTGAGCGAGTTCACAGAAAGTAAGTTCAGTAATGGAGTAGTATAGCAAGCATTGCGTTCGTTTATCTAATCATGCATCGTACTAGTTCGTTCATTGTTCATGTATAGTATTGGTTCGTATCGCGGGCCATTTCGGCATGTATGCGAAGATTGGGGAAAGTTCTCAAGTATTCTAGACTATGTATATTTGTATCGCGGCCACCCTGGCATGTGTGCGAAGTTTTAGTATCTATAGTTCGCGGCCTTTCCAAGGCATGTGTGCGAAGATCAGTCATAATATCGCGGCCAACCCCTGGCGTGTATGCGAAGATCAGTTCAATTGGTATACTAGTCTAGCCGTATCTTATCATTCACCACCCTCACCCTGAGGACTCATATCATTATGTTCTGTTAACTAAGTATGTACGTATAGTTTATTCAATCCCATTCCCACCCTGGGAACCCCATGCCTTGGCTGTGTGAACTCACCTTGGTTTGCTCGGCAGATGCACAAAGAGTACAGGTAGCAAGTAAATGATCAACCACGTCCTAACAGGGTTATCACATAAGTCAGGTTCGTATATAGCACACATACTGTATCACATAGGTTAACACGTTGCAAGCATGCAAGGATCATGGTAAACATGTACACGTATCAGCAATCCGATAACAATCTAAGTATTCGGCCCAAACATAACCCGGCCCAATGACAATAATAGCCCAACCAGATAAGCAGTCCAATAAGCAGCGATGTAAACAAGTCCAATTATCCGGCCCAATTAATTGGGCTCGTGTCAGTGTGCAAGTCCAATCATGTGCACGTGCATGGTCCCGACTCGCAACAGAGATTACGAGTCGCAACAAGGGAGATCTTGACAGACGCATATCCTTCGAGACTAGGTGGTTTCGAGTCCGGTCTCGAGTCGCAACGGGGTTACGAGTCGTAACTACTGGTCTCGGCTCATCATGGTTTGGTTACGAGTCGCAACCGGGACTCACAACCACGGTTTCGGCTCATGCTGTTGTGTGAGGTTCCGAGTCGCAACAAGACTCGCAATCTCGGTCTCGACTCGCAATCCGTGTGCCTAACAACTTGTAACAGTTTCCATGTTTCATGCAATCAGTTATGCCAATCAATTATCAATTTCCATAATTCAAACCAACTAACAGTTTCTCATGAATCCTACCGAGTTTTATCGATCAAACATGCAATAACAACATACATTCTCATAAACCCTAGTATGAATAACGTGAATAACCAAATCACCCAATTTATGAACAACAACATCAAACATCATATCCGATTTCGTAATCATGTAACCAACTTAACAAGAATATTATCATTAACATTATCAAACATTATCCGATTATATAACCTGTCCGGCTGATCGAACAAAGCCCAAACAAACATGCAATTATCTAATCATATATAGCAAATCAACAATTTATCAGACATCGATTCCTATCCATCAAACATATCCGGTCGATCAGTTCTACATGTCCGACCGATTCAACAACACATTCAGCCAAATAACACACAAATCAAGTAAAGCAATTCAATTAAAACACTAACCGATCGGTCGAGGGTAATCCAAATCGGGATCAATTTCCGGTTGCTTGTGCCGTCCGGTTATGCGTGAGAAAGAGAGAGATGTTTTTGCTAGGGTTTTGTGTGTGTTTTTTTTCTAAATTGCCAAGTTGTAAAACTAGAACCCTAAAGGTGTGCATGTATATATGTATACGTACAAGGGATGTGGGCCGAAATCCCACATGGGTTTTCTCATGGTCTCGAGTCCACTAAATGGACCGAGTGGGTTTTCGTGAAATCAAATACTATTCGGTTTAAGCAACATGTCACACAATCACATAATCACATAACATATCATGTATTCGTTCAATTAACATAGATCACGTGAGCATATAACGTCACACAAGATAAGTCTAAAGTACGGGTTGTCACATTATCCCCAACTAATTGGAAATTTCGTCCCGAAATTTGGTATGCACTCACTGAGGAAGCTAGGTAAGTTCAATCGTTCCCTGGTTTTTCCTGGGGTGTCACATCCTCCCCCCGTTGATCTGGAATTTCGTCCCGAAATTCCGAAGTAGTAGCTTCAGCCTCAGTAGTGGTTGTATTTGTTTCGAATAACTGGGGTACTTTTCTGTCATCCTGTCTTCGCGTTCCCAGGTGTACTCTGGGCCACGTTGGAGTTCCAACGAACTCGAACAAGAGGGATTCTCTTGTGTTTGAGGACCTTCACATCCTGGTCCGTGATTTCAACTGGTTTCCCGACGAACTGCAACCGCTCGTCGATAGTTCGATACCTGAAAGACATTGTGAACTGCCCCGAGTTCAGCTGGTAGGTTCAATCTATAGGCTATCCTGCCTGTACGTTCTATGATCCCGAATGGTCCCCGACCTGATATTCCAATGGCTTTCTACGCTTGTCCGCGTAGGCTTTCTGACGGTCGCGTGCTGCCGCCATGCGTTGTCGTATCTGTGCAATCTTTTTCCGTGGCATCCATTACAATCTCTGGACCCGTAATCTGACTATCCCCCACCTCTGCCCAACAAAGAGGTGACCGGCATCTACGCTCGTACAATGCCTCGAATGGAGCGGTTTGTATGCTGCTGTGCTCATGTTTAATCGTGAGTTGGATGGTTTGTGCATTGCTTGCCAAAGTTCTGGCGTGAATCGTGCATCGTGGTCCGAAATGATGGACGTGGGCACCCCGTGCCTCGAACAATCTTCTTTAAGATAGATGTCTGCGAGAGTGGAGAACTTGTCCGTTTCCTTAATCGGTAGGAAGTGTGCAGACTTGGTGAGTCGATCCACGATCACCCATATGGTATCGTTCCCATGCTGGGATCGAGGTAGGCCTGTAACGAAATCCATGGAAATTTCTTCCCATTTCCACTGAGGTATCTTAAGCTGCTGAAGTAGGCCCGTTGGTTTCCGATATTCAACCTTGACTCCCACACAGGTCAAGCATTTTCCAACGTACGTAGCGATGTGGGCCTTCATACTAGGCCACCAATAAGTAGTGCTGATGTCGTAGTACGTTCTATCCGACCCTGGATGTACTGAGTGGTAAGACTTGTGAGCTTCATCCATCACAAGTTCGCATAGACCGTCGTTAAGTGAGACCCAAATATGCCCCGTTACAAAGTAGGCGCCGTCTGCCTTCTGTCCTAATCGTTGTTGTGTGCCGCGTAAGGCTCCAGCCTTGACGTTTTCGGGCTTCTGTGCTTCTATCTGAGCAGTTCGTATCTGTGCTGGAAGGCTAGATTGGATCGTAGCAGTAGCGCTCGCACGCGCTAAGGTAGAGTGTCCTTCCGACTGAGGGCGTCCGCCACAACATTGGCCTTGCCTGGATGGTACTTGATGGCGCATTCGTAGTCGCTATGTAGTTCAACCCATCATCGTTGACGCATGTTCAAATCCTTCTGCCTAAGGATATGCTCGAGACTCCTGTGATCGGTGTAAATCGTGCACCTGGTACCGTACAGGTAGTGTCGCCATATCTTAAGCGCGAAAACGACAGCTCCCAGCTCTAAGTCGTACGTTGTGTAGTTGCGTCTATGAATCTTAAGTTAACGTGAAGCAAAAGCGATAACCTTGTCGCGCTGAAAGCAGTCTCCTGGGGCTCTCCCAGCAATAGGTGACACCCTTCTGTGTCAGTAGCGTAAGTGGCTGAGCAATCTCTGAGAAATCCCTGCATAAACCGTCTGTAGTATGTGGTGTAGGCCTGATTTCTGGTCGAGTCTACCTTGGATGGATCGACACGGATCCCATCCTTGCTCACTATATGGCCTAAGAAGTGGACTTCACGAATACTATGACGAACTTGTCTAGGTAGGGTTTGCACACCCTGTTCATGAGGTTCTCAAATACAGCAGGTGCGTTCAAATAATATCAAACCATCCATCATATCAAACACAAAGTATAGTAACTAAAATAGTCCATAAAACCCAGTACGAATCAGGTTCAAACCAAACTTTGTTTGAGTAACAGAGACATAATAAAGAAAATCCCAAAACGAGTTATAACTTCAAGCAGCGTCTCCTTGTCCTAGCATGAAAGCTCGACCCCTTGCCTCGTTGCCATTGTTGTTGTTGTTGTTCCCATTGCCCTGGTTATTATTGTTGTTCAGATTCTGGTTCAACTGTGGGCAATCGCGCTTGTAATGACCTTCTGCCCCACACTGGAAACATCCCCGATTTCTACGCTGTGGCTGCTGCTGCTGCTGTGGGTTCTGAGGAACTGGTGGTGGAAGTTGCTGATTCTGGTTTGCAGGTCGTGAGCTCCTGCAATCTTTGGCTTCGTGCCCTATCTTGAACATCTCTGGCAACGTTCCTTGCGACACCTTCCACTGTGGTGCTTGTTACACTTGTTACATAGTGGGTGTACTCCCCTGTATCCACCCTGCTCCTGACTGCCAGATGATTGCTGACTCGGGTTCTGGTAGTCGTTCGTTCTGCGCTGCTGTGCTTGAGACTGATCGGAATCCCCATCCCATTTCCGTTTGTTGTCGTTGGGTGTAGCAGAAGTAGCAGCTGGGGTGACTGTAGCAGTAGCGTTGACACGCTTTGGTAGTTTATTCTGATCCACTGCCTGGTCGGTAATGCGATGAGCGAGGCGTTGGATTTCCTGGATGTTTTCGAGATTAGCCGAAGTCACGTGGCTCTGAATTTCTGGCGCCAATCCCTTGAGATACAACTCAATGCGCTTGTATGGAGGGTCCACCATAGTTGGACACAGAACGGCCAACTCATTCGACCGTTTGGTATACGCTTCGATCTCAGAGCCCACCATCCTTAGATTATACAACTCGTCTCCCAGCTTGTGAATATCTTCACGCGTGCAATACTCACGCTTGATGAGTTCCTTAAAGTCGTTCCAGGGTGTGGCGTTAGCAGCTGCCAACCCTAAGATTTGAACTTGGGCGTTCCACCAAGTCAGTGCTATTCCCTCTAGCGTGCCAGTGGCAAACTTGACCTTGCGAGCCTCAGGGCACTCGCACATTTCGAATACGGATTCTAGCTTCTCAAACCAGTGGAGGAGTCCCACTGCCCCCTCTGTACCGCTGAAGGAATTTGGACGACAGTCCATGAAGTTCTTAAAGGTGCAAACTTGCTGCGCTGGTTGACCTGCTTGAGCAGCTGCAAGTGCCGCAGCAACTTGAGCTTGAACGAGGGCCTCTAGCTGGGCTTGAGTCATGTTGATTCGTCCAGACATGATCTTCATAGTAAAAGTAACGTAAGCAAGAGTGGTTCGCGAGTAGGGCGATGACAGAAAAGTGTAAGCACATAGGTGTTCTCATGTAATCAAAGTCATGTGTATCTAAACATAATGCGAGCAAAGATCTAAGCAGTTCTAGCAAACAGGCAATAACATAAACCTTATTACCTAAGATGTCGAGTCTTGCACGTGGAGCGAAGCGTCGTTGTGGATCGTTGAGAGCACTGTTCTGGTTATAGTCTGGTTTTAATAAAAACGTTTTCCCATATTAAAACCTAGTTCTCTATAACCTGGCTCTGATACCAATCTGTCACACCCCCAAAATCCACACGCGGAGTATCACCGCTTGGAGGCGTGACATGACCAGGATCCTAACCACCAATCATATTGAACATGTAATATAGTTAAGTATAGCGGAAGCATTTTAAGTAACCCAAACAATAGCATGCATGATTTATCATAAGTGTTGAAATATCATTCACGACCCTTTGCCCACAACGACCTGCTCCTCCCTGTGCAAGCTCCATAATGTACCTAAGGTCCTGCAAGGCATGCAGCAAATAATCAACAAACTAGTTGAGCGAGTTCACAGAAAGTAAGTTCAGTAATGGAGTAGTATAGCAAGCATTGCGTTCGTTTATCTAATCATGCATCGTACTAGTTCGTTCATTGTTCATGTATAGTATTGGTTCGTATCGCGGGCCATTTCGGCATGTATGCGAAGATTGGGGAAAGTTCTCAAGTATTCTAGACTATGTATATTTGTATCGCGGCCACCCTGGCATGTGTGCGAAGTTTTAGTATCTATAGTTCGCGGCCTTTCCAAGGCATGTGTGCGAAGATCAGTCATAATATCGCGGCCAACCCCTGGCGTGTATGCGAAGATCAGTTCAATTGGTATACTAGTCTAGCCGTATCTTATCATTCACCACCCTCACCCTGAGGACTCATATCATTATGTTCTGTTAACTAAGTATGTACGTATAGTTTATTCAATCCCATTCCCACCCTGGGAACCCCATGCCTTGGCTGTGTGAACTCACCTTGGTTTGCTCGGCAGATGCACAAAGAGTACAGGTAGCAAGTAAATGATCAACCACGTCCTAACAGGGTTATCACATAAGTCAGGTTCGTATATAGCACACATACTGTATCACATAGGTTAACACGTTGCAAGCATGCAAGGATCATGGTAAACATGTACACGTATCAGCAATCCGATAACAATCTAAGTATTCGGCCCAAACATAACCCGGCCCAATGACAATAATAGCCCAACCAGATAAGCAGTCCAATAAGCAGCGATGTAAACAAGTCCAATTATCCGGCCCAATTAATTGGGCTCGTGTCAGTGTGCAAGTCCAATCATGTGCACGTGCATGGTCCCGACTCGCAACAGAGATTACGAGTCGCAACAAGGGAGATCTTGACAGACGCATATCCTTCGAGACTAGGTGGTTTCGAGTCCGGTCTCGAGTCGCAACGGGGTTACGAGTCGTAACTACTGGTCTCGGCTCATCATGGTTTGGTTACGAGTCGCAACCGGGACTCACAACCACGGTTTCGGCTCATGCTGTTGTGTGAGGTTCCGAGTCGCAACAAGACTCGCAATCTCGGTCTCGACTCGCAATCCGTGTGCCTAACAACTTGTAACAGTTTCCATGTTTCATGCAATCAGTTATGCCAATCAATTATCAATTTCCATAATTCAAACCAACTAACAGTTTCTCATGAATCCTACCGAGTTTTATCGATCAAACATGCAATAACAACATACATTCTCATAAACCCTAGTATGAATAACGTGAATAACCAAATCACCCAATTTATGAACAACAACATCAAACATCATATCCGATTTCGTAATCATGTAACCAACTTAACAAGAATATTATCATTAACATTATCAAACATTATCCGATTATATAACCTGTCCGGCTGATCGAACAAAGCCCAAACAAACATGCAATTATCTAATCATATATAGCAAATCAACAATTTATCAGACATCGATTCCTATCCATCAAACATATCCGGTCGATCAGTTCTACATGTCCGACCGATTCAACAACACATTCAGCCAAATAACACACAAATCAAGTAAAGCAATTCAATTAAAACACTAACCGATCGGTCGAGGGTAATCCAAATCGGGATCAATTTCCGGTTGCTTGTGCCGTCCGGTTATGCGTGAGAAAGAGAGAGATGTTTTTGCTAGGGTTTTGTGTGTGTTTTTTTTCTAAATTGCCAAGTTGTAAAACTAGAACCCTAAAGGTGTGCATGTATATATGTATACGTACAAGGGATGTGGGCCGAAATCCCACATGGGTTTTCTCATGGTCTCGAGTCCACTAAATGGACCGAGTGGGTTTTCGTGAAATCAAATACTATTCGGTTTAAGCAACATGTCACACAATCACATAATCACATAACATATCATGTATTCGTTCAATTAACATAGATCACGTGAGCATATAACGTCACACAAGATAAGTCTAAAGTACGGGTTGTCACATACCTATTTTCACATGTGTTTTCAGGAGATGATGCATAGGACTTATCAAGACATACTTAGGCGGACCTGTGCCTTAGTGACTTAAAACGAGACAAGAACTAGTTAATTTATGTTATGTATTCTTTGGTTCTTGTTTAAGACAATGTAAACTTTCATGTTTGATTAATAAAACGAAACTTCGTTTACCATGGATTTGAAACAATTGATTCTGTTACAACACTCCCCGACATTTCCGCCACGTTTTGTATGTTCTACGTGGTCGGGGTGTGACAGAAAAGATGGTATCAGAGCCAATGGTTATAGGGAATTAGGTTATTAGTAATACTTTGACCTAGTCGATAACCTTCCTAGGAACCTAACGCGAGTTTACTTGCGTTTAGTCACAAAACAATACCGTCACCTATCCTTAGGCGACGACCACAAGTACATAAATTTCAAAACCGCTTTGAAAACTAATCATCTGTTCTAGGATGATTGATTACTAGGTTTTGAACCCTCTGTTATAAGGTTTTGAACCCCTTTGGGTTTTCAAAATCTCGTCAAGGTTTTGGGTCCTAAATAGTGTGAACACGTGCGAACTGGAAGAGTGAATGCCTGTACCCTGGGATTTCTGTCTAAGGTTAGAGTGTTCGTACAAATCCACATAATCGGACCAGTCACTCTTACCTGGGAACTCTTGGGGTGAGTGTCCACTTATAGGCGAGCATGTCTTCGCGATGCACTATGAGGATCTATTTGCTTTGACTCAACCTTGGTGTTGTTTGTTTGCTTCGTGGATTCAAACAAATGACCCTCAACCATGATTATGGCCGGTAATTGTAACATCCTATTCTTACCCAATGCCATTTCATTTGTTTTCTTTCTTGTCTCTCATTTAGAATGCCTCCTCGACGCGAAAACCAGATAGCGACTGCCGAACTGGCAGAGATCATTGTGCAACAAATGGCTGCTCAATTCGCAAACCTCTTTGCTCAATGGAACCAAGCCAACAACAACAATAATGCCCCCTGCAACTTCAAGACGTTCAACTCGGCTAAGCCATCAAAGTTTTCTGGGTCTCAAGGAGCGACTGCACTTCTACAATGGTTCGAGAGTTTAGAGAACACCTTCAGACATGTTCAATGTCCAAACGAGCGAAAGGTAGAATTCGCATCTAGCGTCTTTGAGAAACGAGCTTTGACATGGTGGAATGGTGAGATGAGAGATAGGGGTGCCGATGTGGCACTGGCTCAAACATGGCAGGAGCTTCGAGCTCTGATGATGAAGGAATTCTGTCCTCGTCACGAGATCAGGGCCTTGGAAACGGAGTTCGACGATCTTAAGCAAGTTAGCGGTGAGCATCGATCCTACACGGACCGTTATGAGGAGTTATGTTTGTTATGCCCGGATATGGTTACACCTTTGGATAAAGCAATCGAAAAGTACATTGATGGCTTCCCTGACTCAATACAAGACATTGTGACTGGTAGCAACCCTACTACAGTTAGACAGGCCATTGAGCTATCTGCAACCTTGACTGAATCAAAGATCAGGAAAGGTAAACTTTTCCGAAAAGGTGACAAGAAACCGGTCGGGGAATCGAACCCAATCGAGGAATCAAAGATCATGGATGAACAAACTGAATCTCCTAAGAAGTCAAAGAAGCGAAAGGCTTCTCAGAACTTCGCCGTGGTCGCTCACAATGGTCAAGCCGTCCCCAACCAACCAGCTCAACCCCCTGCTAGAAAACCATACAATGGAACTGCACCCTTGTGCAACCAATGTAGTCTCCATCATCACGCCAATGTGTAGTGCCGCAAATGCCAAACTTGTGGACTTATAGGCCACACAGCAAGAGTCTGCCCAGCTGCAGCTACACCAAACCAAGCTGGCAACAATCCTACTCAAGGTCGTTTTCTACCAGGCTCTTGTTTCAACTATGGCGAGATGGGTCATTTCCAAAGAAATTGCCCAAAGCTTGCTAATGCAAATCCAGCACAGGGATGAGCACCTGACTGACTAGAAGACAACATCGTTTAGAAATAATCGCGTCTTATGTATTATTTTTCTTTTGTTGTCAAGATCCAAGAAACAGTTGTTATCGTTGTTTATAAATAAATCTTTTATTTGCATTGCAATGTATTTCTGTGGTTGCATGTATAAACGAGATATCCCTTACAATACCGACAATCAAGGAACCGTATTCCTTGAAGAACAAACTACCCCCAAAATTCTCCCATTCTATAATCGCTTGCGTCTTCCACGAAATTCCTAAGTACCCATTTATTCTAAGGAAACGAAGTACAAGGCGCAGGTTACAACATAAGACGAATACCCAAAGTACCACTATAAATCCTTAATAGGGTACCTAAGGACTTCCCGTAAGTCTTTAATTGTTGTATACCTTAATTCGAATGTGGTGATTCCTTGTAATCAAAAATCGAATTTTGGGAGATCTTTCTATCTTCTCAGATAGATCCCAGTGAACATTGAGACCCGTCGATTGGTTTCCATATCCGTATTCAATCAATAACAAGTTAATAACAAATTATAATCAAGTTAAACAATTATGTGACTTTGTGCATATGTGTTCCCTTATGTGTTGTTGTGTGATCCAAATTATGTTATCCAAATCCTCGTAGAATCTTACATATCCTTGTACAAGAGATTCATAGTAGGATACCCAAAGGTATTACTTAAAATCCTCAATGGACTTCTATGTTATAGTTAAGTCCCTTGGATTATAAAGTACTACTTCATAATTAGACCCCTTGAGTAGTCTAGATAAACAGATTGATCCAAAAATCTGGCTAGGGATATCATGTGATGATATAGCTGAAAGGACTCCTTGGTGGCCTAACTAAGAAGATCCCCTATCGATCTAATTAAAAAGGAACCGATGGAAGTCTAGTCACCCTCATCACAAGTTTGATATCCTTCCCCAAAACATTACAAAACAAACTGTGCGGATTGTGCAAGGGATTACGTAATTATGGATGCATACATAATTATGGAATTTAGTGCACAGAAATCACAGCAAGTTCTGTCATGTGTCTAGAGTTAACCCTATTCATTTCCAACTCTGATGAAGCAACCGTTGAAAATGACTCCGTTAGTTCATTTTCGTTTCTGAAGATTTATCCGTTGGGGAAAATGAATATCCGTTGTGTAATCCTTCATTTCCAACTCGGATAAAGCAATCGTAGAAAATGACTCCGTTAGTTCATTTTCGTTTCTGATGATTTATCCGTTGGGGAAATGAATATCCGTTGTGTAATCCTTCATTTCCAACTCTGATGAAGCAACCGTTGAAAATGATTCCGTTAGTTCATTTTCATTTCTGGTGATTTATCCGTTGGGGAAATGAATATCCGTTGTGTAATCCTTCATTTCCAACTCTGATAAAGCAACCGATGAAAATGATTCCGTTAGTTCATTTTCGTTTCTGATGATTTAGCCGTTGGGGAAATGAATATCCGTTGTGTAATCCTTCATTTCCAACTCTGATGAAGCAACCGTTGAAAATGACTCTGTTAGTTCATTTTCGTTTCTGATGATTTATCCGTTGGGGAAATGAATATCCGTTGTGTAATCCTTCATTTCCAACTCTGATGAAGCAACCGTTGAAAATGACTCCGTTAGTTCATTTTCGTTTCTGATGATTTATCCGTTGGGGAAATGAATATCCGTTGTGTAATCCTTCATTTCCAACTCTGATGAAGCAACCGTTGAAAATGACTCCGTTAGTTCATTTTCGTTTCTGATGATTTATCCGTTGGGGAAACGAATATCCGTTGTGTAATCCTTCATTTCCAACTCTGATGAAGCAACCGTTTAAAATGACTCCGTTAGTTCATTTTCGTTTCTGATGATTTATCCGTTGGGGAAATGAATATCCGTTGTGTAATCCTTCATTTCCAACTCTGATGAAGCAACCGTTGAAAATGATTCCGTTAGTTCATTTTCGTTTCAGAAGATTTATCCGTTGAGGAAATCAATATCCGTTGTGTAATCCTTCATTTCCATTTCTGATGAAGCAACCATTGAAAATGACTCCGTCTGTTCATTTTTCGTTTCTGAAGATTTGTCCGATGAGGAAATGAACATCCGTTTGCTTATTCCGTCATTTCCATTTCTGAAGAATACTCGATGAGGAAAATGACTCCGTCTGTTCATTTTCGTTTCTGAAGAATGAACCGTCAAGGAAATGACAGGATATTGCCTTGCATATCGCTGGTGGTTATTTGGCAAAGTCACAAATAGACTCCTACGAATAAATTTCGGGACGGAATTTCCTAAAGTAGGGAGACCGTGACACCTGTGTCACTGCGACCCTCAAACAAATATCAAGCCGATGAAATATTGTATTTCATACTTGGGATCTTGTATAAATATGTGTATCTTTTGCACATATCAATTCTTGTTCAATTTCAAACTTTACATTGCTTTCTAGAGAATTATACGCAAACTGGTGCGTAAACATACTCAGTTTAATGCGGCAAATACTCCGGAATATCAACATATACTCAACATACCTTAAATAACCTTTACATAACTTAGAAATAAGTTTTGAAGGTTTTGGTATGGCAAATACAAGTTAATTCGCTTACAGGGACTAAACTTGACAAACTGCGAAAGTATGCCAATTTGAACTGTTACAGACATTCCCGAATATGTGCATAAGTTAAACATACCATAAATATCCTTTACATAGCTTAGAAATAGGCTTTGAGGTGCTTGGTGTGTTAAAACAAACTTTTGGATCATTCAGGGACTAAAAGTGTCAAAAAGTGCATAAGTTCGCACTTTCACGCATAACTTACGTTCTGAATACATCCGGACATCCCAAAATTTATGTAAACATCCTTATATTATGCCTTAGTGTATGGCATGAGAAAAATCCATTCGTCGCGCAATTTGGATCGTCTTTCGCGCTTATGCGCATTCCGTCGTAATTAACCGAACATCGCGACCGTACGACCAAACGAACCGACATCCGAGATATTTTTGAGCACATTTTAAGTTCCCTATACTTTAACTTCATTTTAGAGCTTTGAAATGGGGTTAACAGGGCTTAAACATGTCAAAAATGCATTAAATACCAAGTTTTGGCACAACAGGGACCAAAACTATAAATCTGCCAAACTAGGGGCTTACGGACCGTAAGCCAAAACCCATACGGTCCGTAAGGCCTCCCCAGAACAGCAGATTCAACATTTAATGTTGTTGCCTCTTCAAGTAGTGAAAGATCAAAGCTCCCTTGTCTCTTCCAGCCAATAAGGGGCAAGAACAGAGGTACCACAACATTGTGACAAGTGTACGGGAGAGATCGTGGCACGTTATTCAAGAAACGATCCTAACGGTTTTGCTTTTCCTATAAATACCTCCCCCCCATTTTGCTAAAAACTCACACAATCTGATCTAAATGCTCTAAGTTGGAACCATTGTTTCATACCTGAGCCATTTTGATCTAGATTAGCATTCGGGGACCCTCCGTAAGTATTCTTTCATTCTTTTATTCGCTTTTCGGGTCCGAAAGTGAACATTTTGTTGACTTTCTGCGTTGACCAGCCTATGGTCAACACGAAGTTCGTTGGAACTTCATAACGTGAGCGTGATCACGATGGTTATAGTCCGTAGTGACTATACCTACTGATTACCACGTTATCTAGGCTCAATGACGAGTCGTAGTTTCGGCCAAAATGCGCATTTTTGCGTATTTTGTAACCAAACTACACGTGGGCATCAAAGCCGTTTGTTTTGATGCCAAACCTGTTTTCTAAACTTAGTTAAGCATGTTCTAACATGCTTAGCTCATCACTTTTAGTATAGTGCTTATATAGGGTCGTAAGGTAAGCGATCTAAACCATCTCTTATACTTTCGAACCCGACCCATTTGGTCGATCGTTAGGATCTGACCAAACACATTAGGTAACCATAGCTATAACCTTCCGAGGTTATACCTTGTGGTCACGATGCTAGGCGTTCCAAACGCGTTATACGCGAACGACGCGTTAAGGTAGCATAAGCTACCTAAACGGGTCGTAATGGGCCGTAAGCACTTAGGTTAGGTTTCATTGTAGTATGTAGGATTTGTTAAACCATATTACACGAGTCTCCATACTCGTTTGGTTTACGAACCCGCATACTATCCGATCCTTACGATTTTGGTCTGATATATTAACCTAGTTACCTATATTAGGTGTCGTTGATATCCGTGATCCCTAGCATTATTCGGTTATTATACAAGAGTTTCAAAGCAATCTTAAGTGAGTACATTGAACCCCTCTTTTACTGTTTTCCAAACTGTTTTGGGGTGAAACACATGTGCCTACATGTTACTTTCATGTTTTCCATGTTTTCACATCATATACCTGCTACGTTCATTAGTACATATTAGTACATGATTTCACTACATTTCATGCTATGTATGCCCATTGTGTGCGTACTTAGTACATTGCTTTACAATACATTTCATGCTATGTATGCCCATTGTGTGCGTACTTAGTACATTGCTTTACAATAGATTTCATGCTATGTATGCCCATTGTGTGCGTACTTAGTACATTGCTTTACAATACATTTCATGCTACGTACGCCCATTGTGTGCATACGTAGTACATTGTTACACATTGCATTTCTGTTGCATATGCTCATCCAGCATATAAACACATTATACTACATTTTGAACCGTTGTACTCTACAATACATTTCATGCTACGTACGCCCATTGTGTGCATACGTAGTACATTGTTTCACATTGCATTTCTGTTGCATATGCTCATCCAGCATATGAACACATTATACCACATTTTGAACCGTTGTAACCATTTGACTATGTGAACCGTCTTAACCCTTCGATTATATGAACCATTTGTAACCATTGAACCGTGTAAACCAGTTGTATCCGTTGACATGACTTACAGTTGACAATAGACATTTGACTATACATAAACATTTCTATCGTTGTTAAACATTTCATCTTGATGGTTTGGTTTGAGTAAGTGATTTAAGTAACGAGGCGTGTGTAATATGATACAAGCATGGTGGATACGCCGCTGGTACTTCCTATATATAAGTGTTTGTATGGTATTACATATCGTAGCGTTATTTAAATCATTTCAATTTGATACATAGAACATTTTATACAAATAACACGCTTTTCACAAGACACTGAATTACAAACAACATATCTTATACAAACTCATTTTTACATGGTTATTCAGTTAACCATGCATTGTTCTCTTATTTATACATATCATCTGATCTTACCGTTTTTCAAATGATTTACAAGACAAAGCAAATTACAAGGTTCATGACTAAACAATTTCTCAAACATAAGTCATGAATTCCGTTTTCACAAAACCAATGTATCTCACAGGCATTTTTATGCTGACGTACCTATTTTCACATGTGTTTTCAGGAGATGATGCATAGGACTTATCAAGACATACTTAGGCGGACCTGTGCCTTAGTGACTTAAAACGAGACAAGAACTAGTTAATTTATGTTATGTATTCTTTGGTTCTTGTTTAAGACAATGTAAACTTTCATATTTGATTAATAAAACGAAACTTCGTTTACCATGGATTTGAAACAATTGATTCTGTTACAACACTCCCCGACATTTCCGCCACGTTTTGTATGTTCTACGTGGTCGGGGTGTGACAAAAATGGAGCCACTCAAGAGTCACTGAAGAAAGTAGAAGTCAAGCCTGCACCAAAATCAAGGAAGCGCAAGGCTTCAAAGAAACCCGTAGCAGTTGCAGCTAATCCAGCAGGACCTAGCCAGGAGGCAACACCACCTGCTAAGAAGCAATACAAGGGAACGATACCACTATGCAAAAAATGTAATGGGCATCACCAAGCTCACTTACAGTGTCGTCTGTGTGTATCATGTGGGCGAGTTGGTCACCTGGCAAGTGTTTGTCGAACTAACCCAAACCAAGGTGGTCTAAATCAACCACAAGCCAATCCTGCTCAAGCTCGCTTTCCCCCCTGGATCGTGCTACAACTGTGGCAAGATAGGTCATTTCATGAACAAATGCCCAAAGCTTGCTAAGGCAAATCCAACCCACGGATGAGCAGTTGGCTGATTAGAAGATGTTGTTGTCTTATGCTTTTGTTTCTTCTGTTCTCTTGTAATGTGAAACGACCTATTTTATTTATAAATAAATTGTTGTTCACAATTCTAATATACAAGTGTAGTTACATGTGTGTATGGCATTTTCCTATGATACCTACGATAAGGGACTGCGTTCTTACAAACTACTCTTGTGATTCTCTCTTTCAAGTGATTGCTCATAATTTCCTCGAAAGTTCTAAGTACTTGTTTCATTCTAAGAAATGAAGTACATGAAATGAAGTGACATTATGAGTAATCGTGCTTTTTCACACATCTGTACCTTTGAATCCTTGGTTAGATAACTAAGGTATTTTTCAATCTCATACCCATTACGTTCTGATTTTTCAACATGCATAACATAAGTTTTCAAAAACAACCTTCATGATTTCAAAAACATTTTATATAGTCGAAAACATTTTTAATATAGTGTATTTACTTAATATATCAAATGCATGATTTCAAAAACATTGTCTATATTTTCAAAAACAACCTTCATGATTTCAAAATGTTTCATATAGTTTGAAAACAATATTAACACAATATAATTACTTATATCCCGTGCATGATTTCAAAAGCATCATTCATGTTTTCAAAAACCTTATACATAATTTCAAAATTCATCTCGCATGATTTTAATATTTTATAAATATATTTATCTAATACACCTACTTTATGATTTCAAAAGTATTATGTAAGTTTTCAAAAACATTAAACCCATTTTAAAAAGAACACTATGCATAGTTTTCAAAAATATTTTTCCTCATACATTGACTTAACCTTCAAATTCGTCTTAGTATGTCGCCTTGGCATATCTAGCACCTCAACTTCATAAGCATTTTACCTCATGTTTTGACTTAAGCACGTCTAGTGCAAGGTTTTGGAACGCCTCCTGCTTTTCAAATTCCCAAAATCCGTATGGGATCTTTTTACAATTAGATCCTTGTGGATAATTGTCATTCAAATCAGAAGCCTTCATTGGATTCCTTGTATGCCTTAATTCGAACATTTCGATTCCTTAGAATCGAAATCGAATTTTCTTCTTTAATCTTTCTATCTTTATAGTTAGATTCTTGGAAATATTTAAAGCACCAATCAAAATCCACTGATTGGATACCTGGTGTGCTTTAAAAACATGTGCACAGTTAGCAGAACAAATTAACAAAATGATAACAAATCTAAAATCAAGTTAAACAATTATGTGATTATGTGTTTATGCATTTTTTGTTTTCTTTTGTGCATTTTGTATTTTTGTATACTCTGGATATTCGTTATCCAAATCCTCGTAGAATCTTTCATATCTTCATATGAGGGATTCGTAGAATGATATTCAAAAAGGTACTACCTTAAATCCTTATTGGGCTTCTACATGATGGTTAAGACCCTTGGATTATATAGTACTACTCCATGATTCAAAAGAGACTCCTTTGAGTGGTCTAGTCAAAAGATTGATTCAGAATCTGGTTAAGAATGACATGTGGCGATATAGCTGAACAGACTCCTTGGTAGTCTATCTAAATCATTTATTGATTTAATTAAAAGGACCCTATGGTGGTCTAGTCACAATCATCACAAGTTTGTTCATTACTTTCTTCCCCTACACATTATAAGATGCACTATGTGACTATGCAAGGAATTACGTAATTATGGATGCATACATAATTACGAAGTTCAGTGCACGGAAACCACAGTAAGACTTATTATGTGTAAGAACCGATAGTGGCAACAATAACGAAATGTGAACAATGTAATGGAGGTACGGTGGATGCACCAATAAAGCTTTATATGCTTGTATATAAGTGTCCCTCTTACATTGCGAGCATGATGTTATTTAAAGTTACTAGAAGTTCAGGACTCTAACCGGTATTGTTTGATCTTTTCAACTTCATATTTCAAGCTCTCACAAGTTTACTCTAAATAAATTTCGGGACGAAATTTCCTGAAGTAGGGGAGACTGTGACACCTGTGTCACTTCAACCGTCAAACAAATACCAAACCAATGAAATATTGTGTTTCATACTTGGGATTTGTATAAATATGTGTATCATTTGCACATATCAATTCTTGTTCGATTTCGGGCTCTAAATCGCTTTCTGGAAGGTTATACGCGCACTGATGCGTAAATATAACTAGTTTAACGCAACAAATACTCCAGAATAGTGACATAGGCTTAACATACCTTAAATAACCTCTACATAACTTAGAAATAAGTTTTGGATAGTTTGGTGTGCTGAAATCAGGTTTATTCGCTTACGTGGACTAATTTCGACAAACTGCGAAAGTATGTCGATTCGTACAGTGACGGACATTTCGGAACTTGATCATAAGTTAAACATACCCTAAATATCCTTTACATAGCTTAGAAATAGGCTTTGAGGGGTTCGGTATGCTAAAATAAACTTTATGCTCATTCAGGGACTAAAAGCGTTAAAAAGTGCATAAGTTTGCATTTTCGCGCACATCTTACGTTCTGAATACATCCGGACATCCAAAAATTTATGTAATCATTAAAATATTATGTTTTAGTGATTGTCTTGATAAAAATCCATTCGTCGCGTAATTTGGATCGTTTTTGCGTCCGTTACGACTTCCGTCGTAATTAACCAAACAACGCAACCATACGGCCAAACGAACCGTCATCCGAGATATTTTTGAGCATTTCAAGTTCCCTATACTTTAACTTCACTTTAGAGCCTTGAAATGGGGTTAACAGGGCTTAAACGTGCAAAAATGCATCAAAATGCAAGATTCTCAAGTGCAGGGGCTAAACTATCAACTTTTGAAAGTTGCTGGTCTGCAGACCACATACGGTCCGTAAGGGATGGTCCATATGGTCCGTAAGGCCTTCCCAGACCAGCAGAAAGTTGATTCCAGCTTGATCCAGCTATTACCCACTTGTGCAAATGGTTTTGAGCATTTCTAGGGGCTCCCCTGGTTTTGTAAATCAGTGGGCTTGATGTGTACGGCCTAGATTGAAGCTCGGATAACAAGGAACGATCTTAACGGCTCTACAAAATCTATAAATACCCCCTCCATGTTGCACTTCAAACCCACACCTTTGAATCTGAATTGGTTCTCTAAGTTGATGTGATTAATCACTTCGTTTAAGTAGTTGTATGATAGGTAGTATATATGCCTTAGGAAATTACCAAAATGCCCTTTTTGCACCAAAATTCATTTTAAGCATATGTAACATAATTTTTGACATCTAAACTGATTAGGCAAGATAATTAGACATGTTAAGGCATATGTTACCTGTTATAGGACTAGTTAGGCGGTCCGAATGCGTTTTACGCAAACGACACATTAAAGTAGCGTAAGCTACCTAAATGGGTCGTAATGGGTCATAAGCACTTAGGTTAGGTTTCATTCAAGTATGTTGGCGTTATTAAACCATATCATATGAGTTCCAACACTCATTTGGTTTACGAAACCTCATACTATCCAACCTCCTGATTTAGGTCCTGTTAATTATGTAGTTATCTATATAGGGTACCGTCTGATTCCGTGATCCCTCTAGCTTTGCTTGGTTGTTGTTCAAGACTTCTAAGCACCCTCAAGTGAGTACATAGTCCCCTCTTTTACTGGTTTTCAAACATTTTAGGGTGAAACACATGTGCCTACTTGTTACTTTCGTGCTTTTCATGTTTTCAAAATCATATACTTGCTATGTTCATTAGTACACTATTAGTACATGATTTCATTATGTTTTGCTATGTATGTTCACTCTTAGCATGCTAGCACATTGTTTTACATTACATCTTCTTTTGCTATGTATGTTCACTTAGCATGCTAGCACATTGTTTTACATTACATTTTATGCTATGTATGTCCATTTAATGCATACCAAGTACATTGTTTTACATTGCATCTCTGTTGCATATGTTCTCGTAACATATGGACACATTGTTTTACATCTCTACCTTGTATGTTCACTTAAGCATATTAGGTACTTTACTTTCATATAACATGTTTACATTTGGTATCACATTTGGTTTGTACTAACGGGACTTATATACATTCATTAACATTAGCTACGCCGCTCGGTAGTAAGTAATGGTACCATAGGACTTGACAAATCCCGTTCCTGACATCCTAGGTTTGTTTGGATGAAAGGAATGACTGAATCCGATAACATTTCTTTTGATAACCTTTACTCTAGGGTTATCCGTCTGTCTCAAGGCTTGAATGTATGCGTTTAACTTACCATATAAGTGTTTGTATCAGTAAAACATGCATTTATTTTGCAAAGCATAACTTTTAATTTATTCAAATAATTTGTTTTGTACATTTTTACATTTGGTTTAAGTAATCACATTTTACTTACCATGTTATTTACACATTACATGATTTACATTTGATGGTTTTCACATAAACATTTGACATTTGACTATAAAACATAAACATTTTACATTGGTGGTTTGTTTGGGTAAGTGACTTATGTAACAATGTGTGTGTAATATGATACAAGCATGGTGGATACGCCGCTGGTACTTCCTATATATAAGTGGTTGTATGATATTACACATCGTATTGTTATTTAAATCATTTCAATTTAGACATATAACATTTTATACAAATAACTTATTTTTTACAAGACATCATTTTACAAAACAACTTATTTTATACTAACTCATCTTACTTGGTTATTCATTTAACCTTACATTATTCTTTTACATATCATTTACTTTATCATCGTTTTTCAAATGAATTATAAAACAAAACATTTTACAAGGATCATGACTGACTTTTGTTAAACAACCTTTTTTTCTAAATTTATAAGTCATGAATCCTATTTTCACAAATCCTATGTATCTCACAGGCATTTTTATGCTGACGTACCTATTTTCACATGTGTTTCAGGATATGATGCATAGGATTTATCAAGATACACTTAGGCGGACTTGGGCCTTAGTGACAATAAAAAATGCAAGACTAGTTAATTATGTTATACTTCTTTGTTTGTTAAGACATTGTAACTCTTTTAATAAATAAAACAAAATTTCAATTTTTCATGTGTTATGAAACAATGATTCTGTTACAACACTCCCCGACGATTCTGTCACGTATTGTTGTTTTACGTGGTCGGGGTGTGACAGAAGAGTTGGTATCAGAGCTCATGGTTACAGGGAATTAGGTTATTAGTAATGCTTTGACCTAGTCTATAACCTTCCTAGGACCCTAACACAAGATCCTTGTGTTTAGATCATAAAACAATAACGTCACCTATCCTTAGGCGACAACCACAACAAGAACATAAATTTCAAAACCGCTTTGAAAACTAATCATCTGTTCTAGGATGATTGATTACTAGGTTTTGAACCCTCTATGTTTTCAAAATCTCGTCAAAGTTTGGGCCTTAAAATGTGAACACGTGCAAACGTGAAGGGTGAATGCCTGTACTCTGAGTTTTCTGTCTAAGGCTAAAGTGTTCGTACAAATCCGCAGAATCGGACCAGTCACTCTTACCTGGGAGCTCTTGGGGTGAGTGTTCACTTATAGGCGAGCATGTCTTCAGTGATACATTAATATGACCTGTTTATTTTGATTCGTCACCATCTCATTTGTTTGCCTTAGGTAACAAACAAATCATTGCAATCTTTATGCGTTGCCATTCTGTTTTGATTATCCGATAACCTTTCACTTGTTTCTTCCTATGTCTTTCATTTTCTCCTAGAATGTCTCTTTATCTCAGCAACGGTCAGATGTCCGAGCAAACAGCCAAATTTTCCCAGCAAATAGGAGAAGTAATTCTGAAGTCCATGGATTTAGGTATTGCCATGTCTCGTCTCAAAAATGGAGCCACTCAAGAGTCACTAAAGAAAGTAGAAGTCAAGCCTGCACCAAAATCAAGGAAGCGTAAGGCTTCAAAGAAACCCGCAGCAGTTGCACCTAATCCAGCAGGACCTAGCCAGGAGGCAACACCACCTGCTAAGAAGCAATACAAGGGAACGACACCACTATGCGACAAATGTAATGGGCATCACCAAGCTCACTTACAGTGTCTTCTGTGTGTATCATGTGGGCGAGTTGGTCACCTGGCAAGTGTTTGTCGAACTAACCCGAACCAAGGTGGTCCAAATCAACCACAAGCCAATCCTGCTCAAGCTCGCTTTCGCCCTGGATCGCGCTACAACTATGGCAAGATGGGTTATTTAATGAACAAATGCCCAAAGCTTGCTAAGGCAAATCCAACCCACGGATGAGCAGTTGGCTGATTAGAAGATGTTGTTGTCTTATGCTTTTGTTTCTTCTGTTCTCTTGTAATGTGAAACAATCTGTTTTATTTATAAATAAATTGTTGTTCACAATTCTAATATACAAGTGTAGTTACATGTGTGTATGGCATTTTCCTATGATACCTACGATAAGGGACTGCGTTCTTACAAACTACTCTTGTGATTCTCTCTTTCAAGTGATTGCTCATAATTTCCTCGAAAGTTCTAAGTATTTGTTTCATTCTAAGAAACGAAGTACATGAAATGAAGTGAGATTATGAGTAATCGTGCTTTTTCGCACATCTGTACCTTTGAATCCTTGGTTAGATAACTAAGGTATTTTTCAATCTCATACCCATTACGTTCTGATTTTTCAACATGCATAAAATAATTTTTCAAAAACAACCTTCAAGATTTCAAAATCATTTTATATAGTCGAAAACATTTATGATATAGTGTATTTACTTAATATATCAAATGTATGATTTCAAAAACATTGTCTATATTTTCAAAAACAACCTTCATGATTTCAAGATGTTTCATATAGTTTTGAAAACAATATTAACACAATATAATTACTTATATCTCGTGCAAGATTTCAAAAGGATCATTCATGTTTCCAAAAACCTTATACATAATTTCAAAATTCATCTCGCATGATTTTAATATTTTATAAATATACTTATCTAATACACCTACTTTATGATTTCAAAAGTATTATGTAAGTTTTCAAAAACGTTAAACCCATTTTAAAAAGAACCCTATGCATAGCTTTCAAAAATATTTTTCCTCATACATTGACTTAACCTTCAAATTCTGCTTCGTATGTCGCCTTGGCATATCTAGCACCTCAACTTCATAAGCATTTTACCTCATGTTTTGACTTAAGCATGTCCAGTGCAAGGTTTTGGAACGCCTCCCGCTTTTCAAATTCCCAAAATCCATATGGGATCTCTTTACAATTAGATCCTTGTGGATAATTGTCATTCAAATCAGAATCCTTCATTGGATTCCTTGTATGCCTTAATTCGAACATTTCGATTCCTTATAATCGAAATCGAATTTTCTTCTTTAATCTTTCTATCTTTATAGTTTGATTCTTGGAAATGTTTAAAGCACCAATCAAAATCCACTGATTGGATAACTGGTGTGCTTTAAATACATGTGTACAGTTAGCAGAACAAATTAACAAAATGATAACAAATCTAAAATCAAGTTAAACAATTATGTGATTATGTGTTTATGCATTTTGTGTTTTCTTTTGTGCATTTTGTATTTTTGTATACTCTGGATATTCGTTATCCAAATCCTCGTAGAATCTTTCATATCTTCATATGAGGGATTCGTAGAAGGATATTCAAAAAGGTACTACCTTAAATCCTTATTGGGCCTCTACATGATGGTTAAGACCCTTTGATTATATAGTACCACTCCATGATTCAAAAGATACTCCTTTGAGTGGTCTAGTTAAAAGATTGATTCAGAATCTGGTTAAGAATGATATGTGGTGATATAGCTGAACAGACTCCTTGGTAGTCTATTTAAATCATTTATTGATTTAATTAAAAGGACCCTATGGTGGTCTAGTCACAATCATCACAAGTTCGTTCATTACTTTCTTCCCCTACAAATTATAAGATGCACTACGTGACTATGCAAGGAATTACGTAATTATGGATGCATACATAATTACGAAGTTCAGTGCATGGAAACCACAGTAAGACTTATTATGTGTATGAACCGATAATGGCAACAATAACGAAATGTGAACAATGTAATGGAGGTACGGTGGACGCACCAATAACGCTTTATATGCTTGTATATAAGTGTCCCTCTTACATTGCAAGCATGATGTAATTTGAAGTTACTAGAAGTTCAGGACTCTAACCGGTATTGTTTGATCTTTTCAACTTCATATTTCAAGCTCTCACAAGTTTCCTCTAAATAAATTTCGGGACGAAATTTCCTGAAGTAGGGGAGACTGTGACACCTGTGTCACTTCAACCATCAAAAAAATACCAAACCAATGAAATATTGTGTTTCATACTTGGGATTTGTATAAATGTGTGTATCATTTGCACATATCAATTCTTGTTCGATTTCGGGCTCTAAATCGCTTTCTGGAAGGTTATACGCGCACTGATGCGTAAATATATCTAGTTTAATGCAACAAATACTCCGGAATAGTGACATATGCTTAACATACCTTAAATAACCTTTACATAACTTAGAAATCAGTTTTGGATAGTTTGGTATGCCGAAATCAGGTTTATTCGCTTACAGGGACTAAATTCGATAAACTGCGAAAGTATGTCGATTCGTACTGTAACGGACATTCCGGAACTTGATCATAAGTTAAACATACCCTAAATATCCTTTACATAGCTTAGAAATAGGCTTTGAGGGGTTCGGTATGCTAAAATAAACTTTATGCTCATTCAGGGACTAAAAGCGTCAAAAAGTGCATAAGTTTGCATTTTTGCGCATATCTTACGCTCTGAATACATCCGGACATCCAAAAATTTATGTAATCATTAAAATATTATGTTTTAGTGATTGGCTTGATAAAAATCCATTCGTCACTTAATTTGGATCGTTTTTGCGTCCGTTACGACTTCCGTCGTAATTAACCGAACAACGCAACCGTACGGCCAAACGAACTGACATCCGAGATATTTTTGAGCATGTTTCAAGTTCCCTATACTTTAACTTCATTTTAGAGCCTTGCAATGGGGTTAACGGGGCTTAAACGTGCCAAAAATGCATCAAAATGCAAGATTCTCAAGTGCAGGGGCTAAACTGTCAACTTTTGAAAGTTGCTGGTCTGCAGACCACATACGGTCCATAAGGGATGGAACATATGGTCTGTAAGGCCTCCCCAGATCAGCAGAAAGTTGATTCCAGCTTGATCCAGCTATTACCAACTTGTGCAAATGGTTTTGAGCATTTCTAGGAGCTCCCCTGGTTTTGTAAATCAGTGGGCTTGATGTGTACGGTCTAGATTGAAACTCGGATAATGAGGAACGATCTTAACGGCTCTACAAAATCTATAAATACCCCCTCCATGTTGCACTTCGAACCCACACCTTTGAATCTGAATTGGTTCTCTAAGTTGATGTGATTAATCACTTCATACCTGAGAATATTCGGATCAAAGCTTCCGTTCTTGGACCCTTTGTAAGTATTCTTTCGTTCTTTTACGTTTTAGCGTTAAAGTCAAACTTTGTTTGACTTTCTGCATTGACCAGTTTATGGTCAACGTGAAGTTCGTTTGAACTTCATAACGTTTCCGTAATCACGATGGTTATAGTCCTTAGTGACTATACCTACTGATTACCACGTTATCTAGGCTTAGTGACGAGTCGTAGTTTCGGCCAAAATGTGTATTCTTGCGTATTTTGTAACCAAACTACTTTTGGGTATCAAGACCCTTTGTCTTGATACCAAACCTGTTTTCAAACCTCGTTAAACATGTTTAGCTCGTCACTATTAGATTTGTGCTTATATAGGGTCGTAAAGGTAAGCGATCTAAACAATCGCTTGTAGTTTCGAACCCGACCCGTTTGGTCGATCATTAGGATCCGACCAAACACAGTAGGTAACCATAGTTGTATAGGGAATAACCTTCCGAGGTTATACCTTATGGTCACTTCGTTTAAGTAGTTGTATGATAGGTAGTATATATGCATTAGGAAAATTACCAAAATGCCCTTTTTGCACCAAAATTCATTTTAAGCATATGTAACACAATTTTTGACATCTAAACTGATTAGGCAAGATAATTAGGCATGTTAAGGCATATGTTACCTGTTATAGGACTAGTTAGGCGGTCTGAATGCTTTTTACGCAAATGACACATTAAAGTAGCGTAAGCTACCTAAACGAGTCGTAATGGGTCATAAGCACTTAGGTTAGGTTACATTCTAGTATGTAGGCGTTATTAAACCATATCATATGAGTTCCAACACTCATTTGGTTTACGAAACCTCATACTATCCAACCTCCCGATTTAGGGTTAATTATATAGTTATCTATATAGGGTACTGTCTGATTCCGTGATCCCTCTAGCTTTGCTTGGTTGTTGTTCAAGACTTCTAAGCACCCTCAAGTGAGTACATAGTCCCCACTTTTACTGTTTTTCAAACATTTTGGGGTGATACACATGTGCCTACTTGTTACTTTCGTGCTTTTCATATTTTCATATCATATACTTGCTATGTTCATTAGACTATGTATGTTCACTCTTAGCATACTAGCACATTGTTTTACATACATCTTCTTTTGCTATGTATGTTCACTTAGCATGCTAGCACATTGTTTTACATTACATGTTATGCTATGTATGTCCATTTAATGCATACCTAGTACATTGTTTTACATTGCATCTCTGTTGCATATGTTCTCGTAACATATGGACACATTGTTTTACATCTCTACCTTGTATGTTCACTTAAGCATATTAGGTACATTACTTTCATATAACATGTTTACATTTGATATAACATTTGGTTTGTACTAACGGGACTTATATACATTCATTAACATTAGCTACGCCGCTCGGTAGTAAGTAATGGTACCATAGGACTTGACAAATCCCGTTCCTGACATCCTAGGTTTGTTTGGATGAAAGGAATGACTGAATCCGATAACATTTCTTTTGATAACCTTTACGCTAGGGTTATCCGTCTGTCTCAAGGCTTGAATGTATGCGTTTAACTTACCATATAAGTGTTTGTATAAGTAAAACATGCATTTATTTTGCAAAGCATAACTTTTGATTTATTCAAATCTTTGTTTTGTACATTTTTACATTTGGTTTAAGTAATCACATTTTACTTACCATGTATAACATTTGTTTACACATTACATGATTTACATTTGATGGTTTTCACATAAACATTTGACATTTGACTATACATAAACATTTTACATTGGTGGTTTGTTTGGGTAAGTGACTTAAGTAACAAGGCGTGTGTAATATGATACAAGCATGGTGGGTACGCCGCTGGTACTTCCTATATATAAGTGCTTGTATGATATTACACATCGTAGTGTTATTTAAATCATTTCAATTTAGACATATGACATTTTATACAAATAACATATTTTTCACAAGACATCGTTTTACAAAACAACTTATTTTATACTAACTCATCTTACTTGGTTATTCATTTAACCTTACATTATTCTTTTACATATCATTTACTTTATCATCGTTTTTCAAATGAATTATAAAACAAAACATTTTACAAGGATCATGACTGACTTTTGTTAAACAACCTTTTTTCTAAACTTATAAGTCATGAATCCTATTTTCACAAATCCTATGTATCTCACAGGCATTTTTATGCTGACATACCTATTTTCACATGTGTTTCAGGATATGATGCATAGGATTTATCGAGATACACTTAGGCGGACTTGGGCCTTAGTGACAATAAAAGATGCAAGACTAGTTAATTATGTTATATTTCTTTGTTTGTTAAGACATTGTAACTCTTTTAATCAATAAAACAAAATTTCAATTTTTCATGTGTTATGAAACAATGATTCTGTTACAACACTCCCCGACGATTCCGCCACGTTTTGTTGTTTTACGTGATCGGGGTGTGACAGTTTTTCACAAGTTTGTGATTTATTCTATTGGTGCATTCATCTGTCGTCTTCGTCTTATATCGAGTCTCGGGTTCGTTGCGGTTCGAAACAAGGATTATCTCATCATATTTGATGATGACATCACAAGAGTGACATCATCATTGCAATATACACAAAATGATGCACATGAGACAAAACTGAATGTAAAGATGTTGACCGTTTGAATTGTAATCGTTTGAAAAGGATGTCCGTTTGAAGTAGCTTTAGTTTGAGATGGTGACCGTTTGAAGGCTTCCGTTTGAAGTTGTGACCGTTTGAAGACCTTCAAACGAAAGGGTCCTCACTATAAATAGCTTTCATGTTTATGTCATTTGTAACGAAAGGGCCAAGTGATACCGAGGTGCTGCCGGTATTTCCTCTGATTGTAAACATTGTTATTTCAATATATAAGAGGTTTAAAGTGTATTTCAAGCTGTTTTCACATCCGTTTCTTAGTTTCTGCCTCTGAAACGGACTAGAGCTCTTCCGACCGACTCATTCAGGTCGAAATCGATCCTACATATTCCAAGTTCAAAAGAAACCATCTATCATCTCCATTAACAGTAAAAATCAAGAATTTGATTTTTAAAATAAGTTTATACCTTCAAGATTTCTAAGTGGGTTTTTTTAGAAAAGATGGTGATATGATGCTTGTTCTTGCTTGAATCTTGCTTGAAATCACTTCCAAACCTCCTTACAAGCTTGAAATCACCTTGAAAAGCCCTTGAATCTTCATGGAAAGGTTTAAAATTTTTGAATGTGTATGTTTGAAGGGGTGTTCGGCCGTGAGGTTTCAAGAGAGAAGAGAGAGAGTTGTTTGATCTTGATTTATGTAAAATGAAGTGTGTGAAGAATGTTTAAATCATTAGCTCAAGACACAAGGTCCATTTGTCCAAATCTCACAATTCCAAGGTGGGTGGCACCCCTTCTAGCTGCCACCTATACTCTCTCTCTCCTAATACACACACAAAACACATATATATACATATACATCTGTAGATTGGTGATAAAAACAGGTATTTTACTAGATACCGGGTATTTATCTAGCGTTTTAGTTCCGTTTTAATGCATTTTAAATTATTTTAATCATTCTATTAAAATAATCACTCAAAATAATTACTAAAATAATTACCAGTTGTCTAACTGGCTGTGTTGACGGTATTTTGTTTCGCGTAGTATCGCACGGTATGCGCTCAAACTCGAAAAATAGAGTTTCTTAGCGTTTTAATTTATTTTTCCTCACGAATATTATTAAAATTATTATTCTTATCATAACAGATTATTTTTAGGATTTTAACACTGATCGGCTGGTCACCGACGTTCGTTTCGCATTTTAACCGTTACGCGATAAGCGTTTATCTTATCGTTGCCAACATAATTTTTACCAAAGCTTAAATTTACCAACTCATTAAATTCCACATATAAACAGCATAACCAGTCAAATACAGCCATGTTACCTATTCACAGCACGTGTTACAATTGTACGGTACGGCCTGAAAAGCCGGGTGTCACTGATTACAAGTCAAAGAAGTCAAATCAGTAATTAAGCAAGGAGTGACAGATCACAATTAGCAATCTTTTCTTCCTTTGACTTCAATCTTGACTTTGACTTTGAATTCCGTAACACGGGGTGTTACAGCCTCCCCCTCTTAATGGAATTTCATCCCGAAATTAGGCTGAAGCCGTAACAAACAACTATGGCTACTTCACCTTCATGTCGCTTTCGAGTTCCCAAGTGAACTCTGCGCCTCGTTTGCCTTCCCAGCGAACTTTCACAATGGGAATGCGTGAGCGCCTGAGCTTCTTGGTTTCTCGATCTATGATCTCGACAGGCTTCTCCACGAGGTGTAATGTTTCGTCCACTTGGAGATCCTCTAGTGAAACTTGTAAATCCTGCTCGGCTAGGCACTTTCAGAGGTTCGATACATGGAAAGCCGGGTGAACATTGCAAAGTTCCTCCAGTAGTTCGAGTCTGTAGGCCACCTTTCTGATCCTTCCCAGAATCTTAAAGGGTCCAACATATCGAGGCGCGAGCTTTCCTTTCTTGCCGAATCTGATCACACCCTTCCAAGGTGATACCTTTAGGAGTACGTGATCGCCAACGTCAAATTTAAGGGGCTTGCTGTCACACCCCCAAAATCCCACCTGCGGAGTACTACCGCTAGGAGGCGTGACTGACCAGGATCCAGCCACCAATCATACTGAACAAGCATATAAATAGTTATAAAAGTCTAACCAATACGATTGGTGTTCAAACAAAACGAGGTTTAAGTTGTAAGCGGAAGCATAAGTCTTAAAGTTAAAACATAAGTTCAAATGGTTTCAAGTTTAACGTAGTACGCAGCAATCCGTGTCCCACAACGACTCTCCTCCATGCAAGCTCCAGCTGAGTACCTATGGTCCTGCAAAGCATGTAGTAACGAGTCAACAACTAGTTGAGTGAGTTCACGGTTGGGTGTTCGTTTTAAGTTGTTTCGAAACAGTCTCTTTTATCTGGCATCCTGCCGTGGGGGTTACCCCATAGTTTAAAAACGTGACCTGTTTATTCCCGGTTACTCTGGCATTCCAGCCGTGGGGGCTACCCCATGTTAGTTATCAGGCATTTCGGCCGTGGGGGCTACCCCATGCGTACACTAGACTCGTTACCATATCGACTGCTGACCGTAGTCATGTTTATGTGCCCTGAAACTGTCAATGTCTATCATCATTAACATGCCCCAGATCCATTAGTTCAGGCCCGTCCTCTGCGGCACGGTGTGAGGTTTGTCAGACCTAAATAGCGCTATCTAACTAATGACCCGCTCGCCATTGGCCCGGCGATTAAGTCGATACAAAAGGAGGGGCTTCGTGATAGAGTTTTGGTCTAGTACGAGTTGTCCGTCCATCCGGACGAGGAATCACATTCCTGAACCATTGTTGTCCTACCCAATGAGGACTAGGAACCCACGTTCCTTAACCCCATTCCCAACCTAGGGAATCCCATGCTTTGTAGAGGGTGTGAACTCACCTTGGTTTGCTCGGCAGTAACACAGAAAGGTCAATCAAGTTGCAAGTGGTCAACTATGTCCTAACATAGATACCATTTAAGTCAGGTTCAACCCAAGCAGTGCACGTACAAGTAGCAATCATGGCATACAAGTTCTAGCATGGCAGTTCATCAATAGTTCACAACAAGTTTCACAGTAACATTTACGTAATAGTCTAAGGGTGACCCAAACGGTTGGTCTCGTAATGGTGTGCAAGCCCAAGACACGCATTAAACAGTAGCACGAGGAGTCCATAAGGCCGGCCCATTTACTTAGGCCCGTAACTAAGCAAGCCCAATAATCATGGTCTCGAGTCGAGACTGTGCGGTCTCTACTCGAGACTGTGCGGTCTCGAGTGTGGCTGACAGGGTCTCGAGTCGCAATCGGAGGAGGTCTCGGGTCATGCATGTGTTGGTCTCGAGTCGCAACCGGACTCGCAGGCATGGTCTCGAGTCATGCTGTTTGTGTTGATCATATGTGGTCTCGAGTCGAGACTAGGGATTCTCGACTCGCAACGGGGGTCGAAATCATGAGGTCTCGGCTTGTCATGCTATGGTCTCGCGTCGAAACCAGGGGTCTCGACTCCCCAGCACCTGCTGATCCTTCACAGTTTGTACTATCCAATGAAATTCATGCAGAATTATGTACTATCCACTAAACATGTTTTGTTGTCTAACATTTACCCAAAATGGATCAAACAAATCAGATTTCAAATATTCAAAGCACCTTCAAAGCACATTCAAGTTGTTCTTCATATATTCAAAACACATTCATCAAGTTCTTCAACATTCATAGCATAAATAACCCTTATTCAAACAAGATTATGAACAACCATCATAACACTCAAGCATAACACCACAAGCTCGGCTCTATACTAAGCCTATTACATGACATATGTAAACCGGTTTCATGAACATCAACAACTAGTAGTTTAAACTTCATTTAAACACAAGATATCATAACCTATCATGCAATATATCCAAAATCAAGACATGTTAACCGATTTATCACAATCATGCATATAATATCATCATTTGACAACAAGTAGCTATTTTCTATCAAGCAAACATCTTGATAAACAATCATTCCTCATGTGCAAACTTAGCAAGCAAACATAATGTCATAACCATCAATCCAAACACAAAACACAACATGAATCACTAATATTCAACAATAAACATCAAGAAACACTAACCGGTTGATGGGTTTCAAAGGTGTGTATGAATCTTCCAACCGAGTGTGTGTGTGGGCCGATCCAAGAGTCCAAATCCGAGAATGAGGGAGTGTGTTTGTGAGAGAAAGTAGGAGAGTGTGTATGTAGAGGAGTATGTGTGTTGTCAAAGGAAATGGTAAATGTGGCCATGAGTGTAGCATATATACTAGTTCCTCATGGTTCACCCTAATGGGTTTACAAGCCGGCTAAAGGGGTTTACGGCCCAAATGGCCCAACCGGTTACTGTTCACTCGAGACCACATGGTCTCGAGTCGGGTCCTTGTTGTTCTCGAGTCGCATACATACACGCATACGTATACACATAGCACATAGTCACATAGAATGTACACACATAAATCATATAATTTAACGATTCAATTAGTCATATATGTTCAAACACGTTACATCAAGATACATCGAAGGTTCTAAATTTTGAGTTGTCACATCATCCCCAAGTTGAAAGAAATTTCGTCCCGAAATTTGATGGCACTCACTGAGGAAGCTAGTTAAGTTGTATGGTTTTCCCGGTTTTCCTGGGGTGTCACATCCTCCCCCTGTTGATCTGGAATTTCGTCCCGAAATTCCGTAGCTTCAGCCTCAGTAGTGGTCGTACTGTTTGCAAACAGTTGGGGATACTTTTGTTTCATCCGATCTTCGCGCTCCCAGGTGAACTCTGGGCCGCGACGTGAGTTCCAACGAACTCGAACGAGAGGTATTCTAGTGCTCTTGAGGACCTTAACATCCTGGTCCGTGATTTCAACCGGTTCCTCGACGAATCGTAACTGTTCGTCAATAGTGAGTTCCTTCAGAGGAACTACGTGGGTCTCATCTGACAGACACTTCTTCAGATTCGACACGTGAAAAACGTTGTGAACTGCACCGAGTTCTGCTGGTAAGTTTAGTCTGTAGGCCACCTTGCCTATTTTCTCAATGATTTCAAAAGGTCCAACGTATCGTGGGTTAAGTTTGCCTCGTTTACCAAAACGAACCACACCCTTCCAGGGTGAAACTTTGAGTAGTACCCGCTCCCCAACCTGGAGCTCAAGTGGTTTCCTGCCCTTATCGGCGTAGGCTTTCTGACGATCACGAGCGGCCGCCATGCGTTGTCGTATTTGAGCAATCCGCTCAGTAGTGTCTACCACATGCTCTGGACCAGTGATTTGACTATCCCCCACCTCTGCCCAACAAAGAGGTGACCGGCATTTACGTCCGTACAATGCCTCGAACGGAGCAGCTTTAATGCTGGTGTGGTAGCTGTTATTGTATGAGAATTCCACAAGTGGTAGATGCTTCTCCCAGCTGTTGCCAAAGTCGATTACACATGCACGAAGCATGTCTTCTAAGGTCTGAATAGTGCGCTCGGACTGCCCGTCCGTCTGTGGGTGATACGCTGTGCTCATATCTAATCGTGAGCCAAAGGACTTGTGCATTGCTTGCCACAGCTCTGAAGTAAAACGCGCATCCCGATCAGAGATGATAGAGGTGGGCACCCCGTGCCTCGAAACAACTTCCTTGAGGTATATCTCCGCTAGAGTGGAGAATTTATCCGTTTCTTTAATCGCCAAAAAGTGTGCGGATTTCGTGAGTCGATCCACGATCACCCAAATAGTATCGTTTCCGCGCTGAGATCTAGGTAGGCCAGTAACGAAATCCATGGAAATTTGTTCCCACTTCCATTGTGGTATCTCTGGTTGTTGAAGTAGGCCTGAGGGTTTCTGATATTCCGTCTTGACTCGCGCACAAGTCAAACACTTGCTGACGTAAGTTGTTATGTGGGCCTTCATGCTAGGCCACCAATACGTAGTTTTAATATCGTGGTACATTTTATCTGAACCAGGGTGTACCGAGTAGCGAGATTTGTGTGCTTCATCCATCACAAGTTCTCGTAGGTTGCCATGGAGTGGGACCCAAATGCGTCCTCTTACGTAGTAAGCACCGTCTTCCTTCTGTTCTAAGCGTTGTCTTGACCCGCGTAGGGCCTCAGCCTTGACGTTTTCTGGTTTCAGTGCTTCTATCTGAGCAGCTCGTATTTGAGAAGGGAGACTAGAATGTATAGTGAGTTGTAAAGCTCTCATGCGCTTAGGCGCTGTGTCCTTTCGACTGAGGGCGTCAGCCACAACATTGGCCTTGCCCGGGTGATACCTGATGGAGCACTCGTAGTCATTTAGTAGTTCGACCCATCGTCGTTGCCGCATATTCAGTTCCTTCTGCTTGAATATGTGCTCTAGGCTCCTGTGGTCGGTGTAGATGGCGCACTTGGTTCCGTACAGGTAGTGTCGCCATAACTTAAGTGCGAAAACAACAGCTCCTAGTTCCAAATTGTGTGTAGTGTAGTTCTTCTCATGAACTTTGAGTTGGCATGAGGCGTAGGCTATGACTTTATCTCGTTGCATCAATACACAACCAAGACCTTGAATTGATGCATCACAGTAAACCACAAAATCGTCTGTGCCCTCTGGCAGTGAAAGGATAGGTGCACTACAAAGTCTATCCTTCAGATGCTGAAAAGCTAACTCTTGTGCATTTCCCCAATGATAAACAACGCCTTTCTGCGTTAGCGAGGTGAGAGGCTGTGCGATCTTAGAGAAATCCTTAATAAATCTCCTGTAGTAACCTGCCAATCCCAAGAATTGGCGAATTTCCTTTGGTGTGCGAGGTGCAGGCCAGTTCTTAATAGAGTCTACCTTGGATGGATCAACGTGAATCCCATCCTTGTTTACCACGTGGCCTAGGAAATGGACCTCATGAAGCCAGAAGTCGCATTTCGAGAACTTTGCGTAAAGCTGTTCGGTTCGAAGGAGTTCCAAAATAAGTCGTAGATGCTGCTCGTGCTCCTCCTGACTCTTAGAATAGATCAGGATGTCGTCGATGAAGACTATAACGAACTTGTCCAGATAAGGCTTGCACACTCGATTCATCAAGTCCATGAAAACTGCAGGTGCGTTTGTCAGCCCAAACGGCATGACCAAAAACTCATAGTGCCCATAACGAATTCTAAAGGCTGTCTTAGAGACATCCTCTTCCCGAACTCTCAGCTGGTGATATCCCGATCTCAGATCGATCTTTGAATAGTAGCTCGACCCTTGCAACTGGTCGAACAAGTCGTCAATACGTGGTAGAGGATAACGGTTCTTCACCGTTACCTTGTTGAGTTCACGATAGTCGATACACATTCTGAAGGTACCGTCCTTCTTCTTCACAAATAGTACTGGAGCTCCCCAGGGCGATGAACTAGGACGAATAAAACCCTTATCCAGGAGTTCTTGTAGTTGCGTAGAGAGTTCTTCCAACTCTGATGGAGCTAAATGATAAGGTGCACGGGCTATAGGCGCAGCTCCAGGAGCTAGTTCAATCTGAAACTCGACTTGGCGATGGGGTGGAAGACCAGGTAATTCCTCAGGGAATACCTCAGGATAGTCACGTACAACTGGAAAATCTTCTAGCTTCTTCTCCTTCTCTGAGGTATCAGTAACTAGAGCCAAAATCGCAGTGTGGCCCTTTCGTAAGCACTTTTGGGCCTTAAGGAGAGAGATGATGTTCTCAACAGCACTTCTCTTGTCGCCACGAATCATGAGTGGTTCATTACCAGAACCAGGGATACGAACGATCTTCTCATTGCAAAGAATCTCTGCTCGGTGTTGGGATAACCAATCCATCCCAATGACAACGTCGAAGCTACCCAAGATGATAGGAATAAGGTCAATAGAGAAGGTCTGGTTAGCGAGGACAAGTTTGCAACCTTTGACTACGTGCGAGGCCTCCAAACTCTTACCATTAGCTAGCTCTACAGTGTGCTTGTTGCTCAGGGGTGTTGGAATACGCTTAAGCATTTTACTAACTTCTAGTGACACATAGCTAGTATCGGCACCCGAATCAAATAAAACTGTAACATAAAAGTCGTCGAGAAGGAACTTACCCGTCACCACGTTGGGGTCATTCCTTGCTTCACCTTGACTAATCACGAACACTCGCCCCCTGGCACCATTGTTGTTGTTGTGGTTCCCATTATTGCCATTCCCCTGATTGTTGTTGTTGTTGCTCTGGTTCAGTTGGGGACAATCTTTCTTGAAGTGGCCTTCAGCTCCACACTGAAAGCACCCTTTGTTGTTACCCTGTTGCTGCCGCTGGTTCTGTTGAGGTTGCTGACGATTCTGATTGGCGGGGTATGCGCTCCTGCAATCCTTTGCAACATGACCAGGCTTGTTGCACCGATGACAGTTGCCCCTGGTGCATGGCCCACTGTGGTGCAGGTTGCAGCGATTGCATTTGGGGTGATTCCCCTTGTACCCACCATGACTTTGTCCACCAGACGATTGCTGACTGGGGCTCTTGTGGTCGTCAGTCTTTCTCTGCTGAGACTGAGATTGCACAAAAGTTGAACCCTTGCTTGAAGTTCCATCCCATTTCCGTTTGCTGTCGCTAGAGGTACCCGAAGTAGTTGCAGCACCTATGCGCTTTGGTAACTTGTTCTGCTCCACCGCGTGATCAGTAAGACGGTGAGCCAACTGGACAACCTGCTGGATAGTGGCCAAGTTTGCTGAAGTCACATGACTTTGGATCTCTGGCACCAAGCCCTTGAGATACAGCTCAATTCGCTTATACGGAGGGTCCACCATAGTAGGACACAATAAGGCAAGCTCATGCGATCTCTTAGTATACGCCTCAATCTCTGACCCCGTCATCTTGAGGTTGTAGAACTCGTCTTCCAACTTATGAATGTCATCGCGACTGCAGTATTCCTCCCTGATCATTTCCTTGAAAGTTTCCCATGGGGTGGCGTTGGCAGCAGCCAACCCTAGCATTTGAACTTGAGCGTTCCACCATGTGAGGGCTAAACCCTCGAGAGTACCGGTAGCGTACTTCACCCTGCGCGCTTCAGGGCATTCACACATTTCGAACACAGATTCTAGTTTCTCAAACCAGTGGAGGAGACCTACTGCTCCTTCAGTTCCGCTAAAAGTAGTGGGTCGGCAGTCCATAAAGGTCTTAAAAGTGCACACCGGTGCCTGAGCATGTTGACCTAAGGTAGGTGAAATAAAGACAGAGTTTAACACAAAGGTTGGTTCACGAGAGTAGGATCCTAAAGATCCTAGAATAAGTTCGGACTGCAGGATATACCTCCTGCGTATGCAGCTGCAAGTGCTGCGGCAACTCGTTCGTTGATCAGTGCTGTCAACTGGGCTTGTGTCATGTTAACACGTCCAGACATGATTCTTCATATCAAGAGTAACACGAGTGAGAGAGGTTCGCGAAAGTACGATGGTAGGATAGAGTAAGCACGCACACGTTCAAGCAACAGTAATTATACTAATCAAGCATACCATGGGCAATGTACTATGTAACTAACAAGTAGGCAATATACACATATCATATCACCTAGAATGTCGAGCCTTGCATGTGGAGTGGAGCGTCGTTGTGGACCGTTGAGCATTATACCGGTTATAGTCTGGTTTTAACAAAAAACGTTTCTCCTTTATTAAAACTTAGTTCACTATAACCAATGGCTCTGATACCAATCTGTCACACCCCCAAAATCCCACCTGCGGAGTACTACCGCTAGGAGGCGTGACTGACCAGGATCCAGCCACCAATCATACTGAACAAGCATATAAATAGTTATAAAAGTCTAACCAATACGATTGGTGTTCAAACAAAACGAGGTTTAAGTTGTAAGCGGAAGCATAAGTCTTAAAGTTAAAACATAAGTTCAAATGGTTTCAAGTTTAACGTAGTACGCAGCAATCCGTGTCCCACAACGACTCTCCTCCATGCAAGCTCCAGCTGAGTACCTATGGTCCTGCAAAGCATGTAGTAACGAGTCAACAACTAGTTGAGTGAGTTCACGGTTGGGTGTTCGTTTTAAGTTGTTTCGAAAACAGTCTCTTTTATCTGGCATCCTGCCGTGGGGGTTACCCCATAGTTTAAAAACGTGACCTGTTTATTCCCGGTTACTCTGGCATTCCAGCTGTGGGGGCTACCCCATGTTAGTTATCAGGCATTTCGGCCGTGGGGGCTACCCCATGCGTACACTAGACTCGTTACCATATCGACTGCTGACTGTAGTCATGTTTATGTGCCCTGAAACTGTCAATGTCTATCATCATTGACGTGCCCCAGATCCATTAGTTCACGCCCGTCCTCTGCGGCACGGTGTGAGGTTTGTCAGACCTAAACAGCGCTATCTAACTAATGACCCGCTCGCCATTGGCCCGGCGATTAAGTCGATACAAACGGAGGGACTTCGTGATAGAGTTTTGGTCTAGTACGAGTTTTCCTTCCATCCGGACGAGGAATCACATTCCTGAACCATTGCTGTCCTACCCAAGGAGGACGAGGAACCCACGTTCCTTAACCCCATTCCCAACCTAGGGAATCCCATGCTTTGTAGAGGGTGTGAACTCACCTTGGTTTGCTCGGCAGTAACACAGAAAGGTCAATCAAGTTGCAAGTGGTCAACTATGTCCTAACATAGATACCATTTAAGTCAGGTTCAACCCAAGCAGTGCACGTACAAGTAGCAATCATGGCATACAAGTTCTAGCATGGCAGTTCATCAATAGTTCACAACAAGTTTCACAGTAACATTTACGTAATAGTCTAAGGGTGACCCAAACGGTTGGTCTCGTAATGGTGTGCAAGCCCAAGACACGCATTAAACAGTAGCACGAGGAGTCCATAAGGCCGGCCCATTTACTTAGGCCCGTAACTAAGCAAGCCCAATAATCGTGGTCTCGAGTCGAGACTGTGCGGTCTCTACTCGAGACTGTGCGGTCTCGAGTGTGGCTGACAGGGTCTCGAGTCGCAATCGGAGGAGGTCTCGGGTCATGCATGTGTTGGTCTCGAGTCGCAACCGGACTCGCAGGCATGGTCTCGAGTCATGCTGTTTGTGTTGATCATATGTGGTCTCGAGTCGAGACTAGGGATTCTCGACTCGCAACGGGGGTCGAAATCATGAGGTCTCGGCTTGTCATGCTATGGTCTCGAGTCGAAACCAGGGGTCTCGACTCCCCAGCACCTGCTGATCCTTCACAGTTTGTACTATCCAATGAAATTCATGCAGAATTATGTACTATCCACTAAACATGTTTTGTTGTCTAACATTTACCCAAAATGGATCAAACAAATCAGATTTCAAATATTCAAAGCACCTTCAAAGCACATTCAAGTTGTTCTTCATATATTCAAAACACATTCATCAAGTTCTTCAACATTCATAGCATAAATAACCCTTATTCAAACAAGATTATGAACAACCATCATAACACTCAAGCATAACACCACAAGCTCGGCTCTATACTAAGCCGATTACATGACATATGTAAACCGGTTTCATGAACATCAACAACTAGTAGTTTAAACTTCATTTAAACACAAGATATCATAACCCATCATGCAATATATCCGAAATCAAGACATGTTAACCGATTTATCACAATCATGCATATAATATCATCATTTGACAACAAGTAGCTATTTTCTATCAAGCAAACATCTTGATAAACAATCATTCCTCATCTGCAAACTTAGCAAGCAAACATAATGTCATAACCATCAATCCAAACACAAAACACAACATGAATCACTAATATTCAACACTAAACATCAAGAAACACTAACCGGTTGATGGGTTTCAAAGGTGTGTATGAATCTTCCAACCGAGTGTGTGTGTGAGCCGATCCAAGAGTCCAAATCCGAGAATGAGGGAGTGTGTTTGTGAGAGAAAGTAGGAGAGTGTGTATGTAGAGGAGTATGTGTGTTGTCAAAGGAAATGGTAAATGTGGCCATGAGTGTAGCATATATACTAGTTCCCCATGGTTCACCCTAATGGGTTTACAAGCCGGCTAAAGGGGTTTACGGCCCAAATGGCCCAACCGGTTACTGTTCACTCGAGACCACATGGTCTCGAGTCGGGTCCTTGTTGTTCTCGAGTCGCATACATACACGCATACGTATACACATAGCACATAGTCACATAGAATGTACACACATAAATCATATAATTTAACGATTCAATTAGTCATATATGTTCAAACACGTTACATCAAGATACATCGAAGGTTCTAAATTTCGAGTTGTCACACTTGCATCGTCTATCGGCGTAACTTTTCTGACGACTACCAGCTTTCAGCAGATTGTCTCGAATTTGGAGGATTTTGTCAGTCGTTTCTTATAGTAGCTCGGGACCGGTTAGTTGCGCATCTCCGATCTCATGCCACACAATCGGCGATCGACATTTTCTTCCGTATAATGCCTCAAATGGTGCCATTTGTATGCTAGAGTGATAACTGTTATTGTATGAGAATTCGACTAAAGGTAAGTGAGCGTCCCAATTACCATCGAAATCGATGACACACGAGCGAGCATGTCTTCGAGAGTACGAATCGTTCTTTCAGTCTGACCATCGGTTTGGGGATGAAAAGCGGTACTTAGATTAAGCGTAGTACCAACAGCAGAATGAAACGTTTCCCACAGACGCGAGGTAAACCGACCATCGCGGTCTGAGATGATGTTACGAGGTGTACCTTGTCGAGAGATAACTTCGTCGGTGTAGATTCGGGCTAATTTTTCTACCTTGAAGTCTTCTCGTATCGGCATGAAATGAGCAGATTTAGTCAAACGGTCAACGATAACCCAGATGCTATCGTGACTTGAAGTCAAACGCGGGAGTTTCGTGATAATGTCCATGGCTATGCTTTCCCATTTCCACATCGGGATCCCAGGTTGCTCAAGCAAGCCAGAGGGTCTTTGTTATTCGGCCTTGACTTTCGAGCAAGTCATGATATCCTTCTTGTCGATATCCTTCTTCATTCCAGGCCACCAGTATCGTAGACGAAGGTCATGATACATCTTGTCAGCACCAGGATGAATGGAATATCGAGACTCGTGGGCTTCATCCAACAGGATTTGTCGCAAGTTAGTGCATTTAGGAATCCAAATTTGGTCCAAATAATGGAATATCCCATTTGATTTATTCACGAACTGTTCGCCGTTATTGTGAATCCTTTCCTTCTTCAGGATGCGTTCTGTTGTTGGTGCATCCGTCTGTCGTCTGCGTCTTGCATCGAGTCTAGAGTAGAATAGGCTAGAATAGGGCACAGAATCCAAAATATTGTTCTTAGGAAGTGATTCCGCTCCAAATGACATCTTGTCATTTGGAGCGAAACCTCATATGTTTCTGATTCCGCCCGTAGTGGTTTAGCCTGATTCCGCCCGAAATGTGTTATTGTTGGTGCACTGAATGTCTGTTGACTGCATTTGTATTGAGTCTTAGGTCTAGATAGGTTGTACAGAGTCGAAAAACAGGATTTGAGATGTTAGAGGTGATTTCGCTCATAATGACATATGTGTCATTAGAAGCGAAATCAGTTCATGGGATTTCGCTCATATGTACATTGTTGGTATGGGTTTAGCTCATAGGTACATTAGGTGATTTCGCTCTTGAGTCACATGGGGGTTTCGCTCATGCAGTTTGGAGCGAAATCAGCTTACTATAAATACCTATCATGTGATCTCATTTGTAATCATTGGAACGAAATCAGGTCATGCTATAGGTGTCGAAACTCTGTCAAAATCTACTCAGAAAGCATTAATAGAGAAGGAAATTGAAAGGAAAAGCTGTTGTTACTTTGTTTACACTGATTCCGCCTTTGTACGCAAAGATGAACTGCCTTAACTGACTTTTTCGGGTAATAGAACGGTCCAACAAGTGGTATCAGAGCTCAGGACAAGGAGTTCATACTACTACAGCTTGATTCTACCAAATTCTCTTACTTCTACTCACTTCTACTCATACTTTTCTGATTTGAACTGGTTCCTACGGTTGAAATGGACTGAATTTCGAGTATGACGTGTAAAACATAGAAATAACAAATCCTAGAAAGAATCAGGTTAAAATTCGGACTATAAATGGTGAAAATTTGCTAAAAACTTGATTTCGCTTTTACGGTCATCGAAGGGGTTTCGCTTGTAATTGCTTGATTTCGCTCATAAGGACATAAATTTTCTGATTTCGCTCTTAGATACATCCTAATTTCGCTTGTAGGGACACAAGTTGCTGATTTCGCTTGAGTGTACATCTGATTTCGCTCAAATGTACATCTGATTTCGCTCGAGTGTACATCTGATTTCGCTCGAAATTGCTAATTTCGCTCGAAATCATAGTTTTTCAAAAATTTCGAAAATTTTTCGAAGTGTTTGCTGATCTTTCAGGTACATTCAAGATGGATGACATTTTCATGAACCCGTTTAGCGACATGTACGCATTTGCTGGAAATTCGGGAGATGATACATCTGCAAGCAACAACAATGAGAACCCGCCAAATGCCAAGAAGAAATTATCGGATGCTTTGGAGGTTGAAAGTGCTTTCGGAACTTACAACAAACCACCGAAGTTGATGGCTATCGAGGAGTATAGTCGGTGGGCAAAGAAATTCGAAGATTGGTTGATGGCTTTTGCGTTTCTGAGCTGGAAGAGTCTCAAAAATGGATACGATAATGGAGGCAAAGAGGGTGAAACTTTATCAACATCTGATGAGATAGAATCGTTTGTTGCTGAGCAGAAATGTATTGCGCTGCTGTTTCAATCTCTTCGTGAAGATATAATCTCTCTGATCGAATACTCTAGTGCAAAAGATCTCTGGATAAAGTTAGAAAAGAAATGTTTAGGAAGTACTGAAATCGTGAAAAACAAAAAGAAACTTCTTAGGAAAGAATTTGATTTGTTTGGGTGTTAAAAGAATGAATTAGTTTCAAAAATGATCGAGAGGTTTGGGCACCTGAAGCTGGAACTAGATAGACATGGAATTAAGTATCCTGAAGATGAGCTAGTAGACAAATTGTTCGATTCGTTGCCAGACGAGATGGATTGGCAATTGTCACACCCCCAAAATCCACCTGCGGAGTATCACCGCTTGGGAGCGTGACATGACCAGGATCCTAACCACCAGTCATATTGAACATGCAATATAGTTAAGTATAGCGGAAGCATTTAAGTAAACCCAAACATAAAGTATTAATGTGTGAAACATCATAAGTATTCAAATAGCATTCACGATCCTTTGCCCACAACGACCTGCTCCTCCCTGTGCAAGCTCCATAATGCACCTAAAGTCCTGCAAGGCATGCAGCAGAGAGTCAACAACTAGTTGAGCGAGTTCACAGAAAGTAAGTTCAGTAATAGAAATGGTATAGCAAGCATTGCGTTCGTTCATCTAATCATGTATCGTATTAGTTCGTTCGTTGTTCATGTATAGCATTGGTTTCCATCGCGGGCCCTTTTGGCATGTATGCGATGATTTGGGTTAATATTCCCAAATATCCTAGACTATGTATATTTGTATCGCTGGCCACCCTGGCATGTGTGCGAAGTTCTAATATGTTTAGTTCGCAGCCTTCCCGAGGCGTGTGTGCGAAGATCAGTCATAATTATCGCAGCCAACCCTTGGCGTGTGTGCGAAGATCTGTCCAAGTAGGTATACTAGTCTAGCCGTATCTTATCATTCGCCATCCTCACCCTGAGGACTCATATCATTAAGTTCCGTTAACTAAGTATGTACGTATAATTCATTCCATCCCATTCCCACCCTGGGAACCCCATGCCTTGGCTGTGTGAACTCACCTTGGGTTGCTCGGCAGATACACAAAGGAGAGGGTTCTTGAACTAAAGTGGTCAACCACGTCCGAATGGGGAAGGAACAGGAATTTATCCGAACAAGATGATGATTCGATGGGATGGATGCTTTGGCTGCCTTCGGTTCGTGAGAGAGAGGAAGAGATTAGCTAGGGTTTATGTGTGTTAAAGTGTATTTTGTAACAAATGAAATATGGTTACCACTTCCCTAATGTTATTCGGTTTGGGAAGGATGGGCCGAACCCATCACTTGGGCTGCCAACTAACCGGATACAAGTGACACGGCCCAAAGGCTTGTGCGGTTAAGTGTATAGGTGTTGTGCGGTCGGGTTATGGTGTGTGGTTCGGATTTATCAATATCTATACATTGTGCGATCGGGCCAATATATATACATACATGTAACACACATTGTACATAATATCCATTAATAATTCAGAGCTCATAAAATCATAGCACGTTCACATACGTTACACACAATACAAATACAGGTTCGAAGTACGAGTTGTCACAGCAATATTATGCGATGATGCTGAAAAATACTATCAAAGCACCAGAAGAGTTGACTGTAGATTTGCTGATTGAAAAACTCGAGAGTCATGATTGGAATTGAAGAAGACACACAAAGTCAATCACTCATCGTACCAACAGAACTTGGATTTGTATTATCCAAAGAGCATGATGCCAAAGAACAATTCTCCCAAAACTGCGTTTTCTGCTGAGAATGTCTCCACAACGAACAAAGAAAGTCAAAGCAGTGAATATCACAGTGGTTATCACAGTGGGTCGTCATCAAGTTCAAACCAGTCTGAGGCAAAGAACTTGTTTCACTGCAACATCTCTGTAGACATGAAGAATGCTAAGAATTTTAGCGAGGAGTCGGCTAAGCAGCAGATGGTTTTCCTAGCGTCAGTCTTAGAATCTTATGAAAGTCTTGTGCCTGGGAAGATTGGCAACACAAACCTAACAAAAGAGGACTATGATCAAATAGATCCTGAAGAAATGGAACTGATTGACATAAGGTGGTGCATGGCCAGTGTTGTTCGTCGAGCACAACGCTTCATGGAAATAACCGGCAGAAAGTCAATTGGTGGACCATCTACCAAGTTGGGGTTTGACAAGTCCAAGGTGACATGCTTCAAGTGTAAGCAAAAAGGTCACTTCAAGCGTGAATGCAAAAATGCGTATGCTGATGAGTCTGAGAACCCGTTCAGGGAAGATTACTACAAGAAGGCGATATATCATCAAAACAAATCGGAGCCGCCAAGAATGAAGCAGATTGAAGAGAACAAAGAGAAAGCTAGAGCTCTTGCGGTGATTTATGATGATGAGGTTATGACTGGAGTGAACTGCTACCAGAGGAAGATGCGGTTGGTTACGCTTTCATGGCAAAGAATGAACCTGTTCCATTGAAAGACAACAGAACTGAAGAACAGAAGTATAATTACAGAAGGTTGTTGGCCACAAACAGAATGATCAGAATTTCTGGTATCTTTTCGGAAGCAAAGAGAGCAAATAGATGGGATCCAGACAGAGAGTGTTATCTTGACCCATATGGAAACATTGCTATTAATCACAACACTCTTGATTTAGAGGCCATAATCAAAGAGTTAAAAGATGATGATGATTACTGGAAGAATAAATGGTGGGGAACTGGAGACGAGAAAGAAAAAGAAGAGAAAGAGGAGAAAGAGAAAGAAGAGAAAGAAAAGTCAACGAAGGTTGATACTGGGATCATTGACACTACTCAGGAGTTGACTGCTGAAAATCTCGGAAAGATGGCTGACTAGGTGCTGGCAGCTAAGGCGATTGAGGTAGATTCTAAATCCATCTCTGAGTCTAAAAGCCAGGTCAGTTCAAACACGTCAACGACTTAATCAGGTAAGAAAGTTAATGGGGTTGTTGATTGCAAAAATTGCATCAAAGAATGCAAATTTTGTAATACGATCACGTATCTCAATGGAAAGAAGGTTAAGGATCTTACAGCTAAGGTCAGAAGTGTTGAGAATCAAATTCTTGATCGTGACAAGATGGTTAAAGCTTCAACTGAATGGATAAAAGAGTTAACTAACAAAATTGAAAATGATAAAACTGATCATGAGAGGATTAGGCAAGAAAATGAGAAGTTAGTTCTTGAAAACCGTCAGATTACTGAAAAAATTGAGAAGCTTAAAAGTACAATGAAAGATAATGATGATCAAAATGGTAAAACTTATAAAGAAAATATTCAACTAAAAACCGTGCTTAGATTAAAAGAAGAATCAATCAACCAACAACTGGATGAAATCGCTAAATTGAAACTTAAAGTTCAAGAGGCTGGAATTGAAAATGAGCGAATCCAGTTGAAGCTTAACAGTTACAACTCTGCAAGCTTTGTTTTGCGACACATTGTTCCCAAACCCATCGGGAAAAACAAAGCAGGCGAAGATGTTTATTCTGATGGAACTGGGGCGGGTTTTCATAGAGTTACACCTCTGATTCTTGAAAATTATACAAAAAAGCAATCTGGGTTGGTTGAATTTGAGGAAGAAAATGAAGTTAAACTTCCGGAGAACATTGATGTTACTTTTTCTTCATCATCTGATGATAGTGTTCACACAGAGATTGTTAAGAGCACAGCTGAAAGTGTTTTGATGTCTGATTCAGCTGAAGATGATGGATGTTTTCTGGACAAATACATTCCGAAACAAAAATCCAAAAACAACTTAAATGATGAACCTACTCTTGTCATGTACAAGATGTCGGTATCTGATAAGTTGTATTCGGATTCTGAGTTTCCAATTGAGAATGTGAATGTGAAAAAGTTAACAAATGTTTTCAAGTTGGTCGAAGTTGAATTGTCAGAAGTGAACAGTTTGAGTCGAACAAAGAGACAAATGAATTTTGAAAAAGATAAATCATACTACAAGAAACCTGTTATTCCACCACGTTTTTATAACAACAAGATTCAAAACAATTGGTCGGGTGGTTATCAGGGTGGTAAGAATTATCACAGAAGAAATGTTCAAAACAAAAGGTTTGGTGAAAAGAAAAAGTTTGTGAACAGTTCAAGTTCACTTGCTGATGAAGAAAAAGAATTTTTTTTCAAAATTGAATGAAGAATTCTTTGAGAAGAGAGCTTCACAGGCTCAGTCTGAAGGCACAAGTCGAGTGGTTGATACTCGAACATGCTTCAGATGTAATCAAGTTGGTCACATTGCACGAAAGTGTACCAACGTGAAGCCTAAGACTGAAACTGTGAAGATTCAAAAGAAGAAAGTTGACGAGAAGGGTAAAGCACCAATGGTTGTTGAGAAAAAGAGTGTGAAAAATGACAACACCAAAGTGAAAAATGAACCCGTAAAGAAAGTGGTAACTAAAAATGACAAATTTTACAAACGGGTTGCGTTATCTCAACAAGTTTGGAAACCTAAAACTGAGAAAAAGATTTCACCTTCTGAGGATTCAATTCCAATTGATTACGATGCAAATTTTCCACCTTTGAAGGCTGAAAACTTTAAAATTCAAATTGCGAGAGTTAAAAGTCTCAAGGTTACACCCAAGGCTGATGAGGCTTGGGTGGACATAATGTTTGACTAAACAGTTTGAATTGCCGGAGCTTCCTTGATCGCGAAGCATGAATCGGCATCTTTATTGAAGTATTTAAATCATGTTGTGATATGTGCAGGATCTTCCGAGATTAGTCTCACACTGGATTATGGACAGTGGAGCGTCTCGACATATGACAGGGAAGACTGCATTGTTGTATGATGTGAAAAATATCAATGGAGGTTATGTTGGTTTTGCGGGTAATCAAGGGGGAAGGATTATTGGTGAAGGAACGTTATCCAACGGGATTGTGACGTTTGAGAGAGTTAACTACATTGCTGAGCTGGAGAACAATCTGCTGAGTATCTCGCAGATCTGTGACAGGATGTATACCACTCACTTCACTGATAAAGAATGTTTGATCTTGAAACCAGGAATTGTAATCCCTGAGGAATGGATTATCATGAGGGCACCGAGAGTTAATGATCTGTACGTGTTGGATATGAGCGTAGCTACTACAACCACGGGTCAGGCTCATTGTTTCGTGTCCAGAGCAACTGAAAAAGAATCGAGATTGTGGCACCGTAAGATGGGACATATACATCTTAGAAAAATGAATCACTTGGTGCACAATGATTTAGTTCTTGGAGTTCATGTCAAAGGTTTTCATCTGGAAGGGGAGTGCATTAGTTGTGTTAAAGGCAAGCAGAAGAAAAAGTCACACCCTGCAAAGCAAGTCAATTCAGTCTCAAGACCCCTGGAGAGACTTCACATGGATTTGTTTGGTCTGGCGAATGTCAAGAGTATTACAGGAGACAAATATTGTCTTGTGGTTACTGTTGATTATTCCAGATTTTCGTGGGTTTCTTTCTTGAAGACGAAAGACGAAACGTTTGACAGTTTGATGGCGTTGTTCAAGAAGATTGAGAATCTGTACCAAAGGCGTATCAAAAGAATTCGAAGTGATAATGGTACTGAATTCAAGAACAGCAAAATGGAGGAATTTTGTGATGAAAGAGGTATTTTGCATGAGTTTCGTGCTCCGTACACTCCGCAACAGAATGGAGTTGCAGAATGCAAAAATCGGACACTAATCGAGACGGCCAGAATGATGCTCGCAGATTCAAAGTTACCAATTAATTTTTGGGCTGAAGCTGTTTACGCCGCATGCTATACTCTCAACAGGGTTCTCACTATCAAGAAGTTCAACAAAACATGCTTTGAGTTGATCAATAACCGCAAACCTAATTTGAAGTATCTTGAACCGTTCGGGTCACCCTGTACTGTTCTAGAGCCTTACGGAAAGTTTGGTCCGAAGTGCATTGAGGGTATATTTGTTGGTTATTCAAGTCCTTCGCGACGTGTCTTCGTTCCAAGTGAGAAGCGGATTATTGAAGCTGCAAATGTTGAATGTCATGGTTATACTATGCTGCCACAAAATCCTGGAGATTCATGGCGTTATCATTATGACAAGTTGTGGGATTCGTTTGATATGAGAGAAGAAGAAGAAGAAGAAGAAGAAGATTTCTTTGATGAGTTGGATATTTTGTGCGAATATGAGTCACAACAAAGGTTCCCAGCTGAGTATTCGTGGCGACCACGGGAAACTTCAAATGACGATGAAGCAGGTCCGAGTAATGCTGGTGAACACGATGATGTCCAACAGAATGAAGTTGCTCAAGATAATCAGTCGGATTAGAATGATAATCAAGAAGCAAAAAACATGCCAATATTTGATCATGGAGATTCAGATTCTGAGGGGGAGCAGATTCAGGATTTATGTCAAATAAACCAAATGAGTGAACAAGGTGCAAATCAAAATGTTACTAATCTGGAAGGCGATGTGGATGTTCCAAGCGAAGCAATGCCGCGAACTCTTTCATATCATCCAGAGGAGTTGATCACAGGAGAATTGCAAGCAGGCGTTCGCACGAGACGTCAAATTGACCAGGGCCTTACATGTTTTTATTCTACAGTAGCACCTTTACAAACTGATTTTTCACTAAGTTGTTTTATCTCGCAGATCGAACCGAGAACTTACAAAGAGGCGCTTACTGAAGACTCTTGGGTCATTGCGATGCAAGAAGAGTTGAGTCAGTTTGAAAGGTTGGGAGTGTGGAAGTTAGTGGATTTGCCAGATGGTCACAGGAAAATCAATACGAAATGGGTATTTAAGTGTAAGAGAGACGACAGAGGAGTTGTTTTAAGGAACAAAGCTCGACTCGTTGTTCAGGGCTTTAGTCAACAAGAGGGGATTGATTTTACTGAAGTCTATGCTCCTGTGGCACGACTAGAGGAAATCAGAATTTTCCTTGCATTTGCGTCTTGGAAGAACTTCAAAGTATATCAGCTAGATGTAAAATCGGCGTTTCTTTATGGGAAGGTTAAAGAGGAGGTTTATGTCGGTCAGCCGCCGGGCTTCACCGACCCAATCCACAAAAACAAGGTCTACTTATTGGACAAAACGCTGTATGGTTAACACCAGGCCCCGAGAGCTTGGTACTAGACTTTGTCTCAACACCTACTAGCCAACAGTTTCATACGTGGAAAAGTGGATGCCACTCTCTTCACTAAAGAGGTCAACAGTCATCTTCTGATAGTTCAGATTTATGTGGACGATATAATCTTTGGGTCGACAAATGAGAATCTGTGCAAAGTTTTCGAACAGGTGATGAAGCAAAAATTCGAAATGTCATCAATGGGGGAGATGAAATTCTTTTTGGGTCTTCAAGTTGAACAACTACCTGAGGGAACTTTCATTCACCAGACGAAGTACGTGCATGATATTCTAGAGAAATTTGGAATGTCAAGTTCTACTCCAGCTGCTACCCCACTTGCAACAAATCATGGGATTTACCCAGATCTCACCGGAGACAGAGCTGATGAAACGTTCTACCGTTCCATGATAGGTTCTTTGATGTACCTAACTGCTTCACGTCCTGATATCATGTACCCAACGTGCCTCGCACCAAGATATCAATCTAACTCGAGAGCTTCGCACATGATTATTCTGAAAAGGATATTACGCTACCTGAAAGGAACTCCTTCATTGGGGTTGTGGTATCCTAGAAAAGGCGACTTTACGCTCGAAGGGTATTCCGATTCGGATTTCGGATGCTGCAAAGTCAATTCAAAATCAACAACTGCAGGATGCCAGTTCTTTGGACCTCGGTTAATAACCTGGCAGTGGAAGAAACAAACGTCTGTAGTGCTATCTACATGTGAAGCGGAGTACTTATCTGCTAGCAGTTGCTGCTCTCAGATCCTGTGGATACAGCAACAGATGCGCGACTATGGTTTGCAGTTTCTTAACACACCTCTTTTTGTTGATAATGAGGCCGCAATAAATATAACAAAGAATCCAGTACATCACGCTAAAACTAAACATATAGAAATTCGTCATCACTTTATTCGCGATTGTTTCAAGAAAAAGTTGATACGAATTGAGAAAATCCACACTGACGAACAGAAAGCTGATTTACATACCAAAGCTTTTGATAAAAATCGGTTTAAGTATTTGTTAAAACTGAATGGTATGAAGCTTCTTTCGGTGTCGGATGGTATTATTGGCGTTGATGAGAGTACTGTTGCGGATGAAGACGACAAATAATCTGCAATGGTTTGTCGAATTTTTACTTCTTTTGGTATTTAGGGGGAGTAGATGTAAATAGTTTATTTTCAAAAAATACAAAAACGGAAAAAAATGCAAAAATACAAAAACATGATAAAATTTTAAAGTCCAAAAACAATAGAAAACGGAAAAAGAGCTTGTGTAAAAAGGGAAAATGATAGTACATCGGCTGGACAATTACAGTATGCTAAAGAATTGTAAAGTTTAAATGAGTTAAACAGTCTCGCTGATGATGTGTTGATAGGTTTTCGCACATTTAGTAGATTTATTCGGGATATAAACTTAAAATTTCAAACTTGCGTAATTCGTGGGGAACACTACTTGGATATATAGGTAACCCCTGAAATCTCGTTTGAAAGGTCCCATATTCTGAGATACTAGGTCTTTATACTCAGTGATATCTGGGGTATTATTCCGGGACTTCTGCTGAATGGAAGTTCTGACCTAGTCCCCGAATAATACTTTCTGCAAATGCTTGAAACATAGCATCACCCTCAGCAAGCTGATGAAACAATAAAATTGATAGTCGCTGCTGTTGTAACTAAAAGATCCTCTAAAGGGGACACACCGAAAAGTCGAAGCCGTCATCTCTCTGCGTAAACGGAAGTATCGACCTGAGCTCTCACGGTCCTCGCATTTAACCCCTGACAGATATCATCTAAGGTATACTCACCTGTAAGACTGAATATTTGGGATTCTGGATACGGGAGTATATTCAAGAGGTGGGACACATGAATGAGCTAAGTTCATAAGACATCTAAATCGTATCCTGAGTAAATTGAAATTTGTGTGAGAATTTAAGATGGATCAGTATATCGACAAGCGAGGTGAGTTGTTTAAGTCTGAATATGAAATGAAGCTTAACGATACTTGTAATTTGTCTGAAAAGCTGATATGATTCCCTGACACGCTCACCAAAAATAAGTTTGTAAATAGTTTATTTTGTTTACATTCTACAATTTAAGTCTCTGTATTTCATTTCTTAGTTTAGAACACTTTATTAAAAATCCAAAAAGATTTTATTTCTGCTTTATTTTTGACAAACCAAAGTGGAGAGTTAATCGTTGGATTCTCGAAGATTGAATTAGATGTAGGAAAAGTTCTGAGCTAAAGAATGAGGAGAGTTTACTTTGACAAAGTTTGAGTGATTTTCAAGTTAAAACAAGTTCATTAGTTTGATGCTTGTTACATTTTTCAGAAAATGTTTGAAAATGTTTTACAAAATCAGTCTGTGTTGTCAAAAGATCAACCAAGGTAATTAAGTTGAACTTGGTAGATTGATTGAGTAATCAGGGTCATTAACTTGGACCTGAATACTTGAGTGGATTTCTAGTACTGATAGACTGTGTGTTTTTGTGAAAAGATAAGTTTGTAATGTTTGATGTTTGAGACACAGGTTTTGGACTTCATCATTTCCCACGGGAGCTAATTGTCAAAGCTTGAACCAGATCAAGACCTCAGATTCTAGCATATTGAGAGGGGGAGTCTGTGAAAGGGGGAGTCTGGATCAACAGTCAAAGGGAAGTCTGAAGATGGAGCTAGGAAGTGATTCTGATCCTGTGAAGATAGAGTTTTTACGATGAGAAGACAGAGTTGGATAAAAGACCAAGACTGAAGACTCAGAGCCGAAGACTTCGTCAACATCCAAGGGGGAGTCTAATGGTGTACTGAATGTCTGTTTACTGCGTTTGTATTGAGTCTTAGGTCTAGATAGGTTGTATGGAGTCGAAAAACAGGATTTGAGATGTTAGAGGTGATTTCGCTCATATGTACATTGTTGGTAGGGGTTTCGCTCATAGGTACATTCGGTGATTTCCCTCTTGAGTCACATGGGGGTTTCGCTCATGCAGTTTGGAGCGAAATCAGCTTACTGTAAATACCTATCATGTGATCTCATTTGTAATCATTGGAGCGAAATCAGGTCATGCTATAGGTGTCGAAACTCTGTCAAAATCTACTCAGAAAGCATTAATAGAGAAGGAAATTGAAAGGAAAAGCTGTTGTTACTTTGTTTACACTGATTCCGCCTTTGTACGCAAAGATGAACTGCCTTAACTGACTTTTTCGGGTCATAGAACGGTCCAACAGTTATGCCTGATTTCGCTCCAATGTGTATGAGGTGATTCCGCTCGAGAGTGTAAGGGCTATATATAGGTTGTAGTTTGGAGCGAAATTAGTTAGTTCTTAGGTGATTATCTTCCGGTGAGCCACGAAGTGCTGCCGAAGTGTTGAGTCGATTGTAAACGTCATCCAGATCAATAGAATCAACAGTTGAAAGTGAATACTCGGTGAATTGAACCTGATTTGTCTGTTTCCGCCGTTCAAATCAGGAATAGTTCTTCTAATAGACTCAATTGGGTACGAAACCGATCCTACATGTGGTATCAGAGCTAAGGAGGAAGAGCTCTTGCCAATTCAGCCGGAAATTCTGTTTTTCTACACCTTCTACACTATCCTTTGCAATTTGACCAGGAAAAAGTTGTCGAATTGATCTGTTTTTTGAACAGTATGCTCGGAACAGTAAACTAACAAAGCCTTAAAAGTAGCAGCAGTTAATTCGAACTAAAACTGAGCAATTTGCTAATTCCGCTTGAAACGAGTTCGAGAAATGATGACGTCACATGTGATTTCACTCCCGGATAGTTCTTGATTCCGCTCCAAACATCTGATTTCGCTCGAACTACAGATCCCGCTCCAAAGTTACATTGTGATTCCGCTCATAATTACATCATGATTCGTCTCCTAATTACATCGTGATTCCGCTCCTAATTACATTGTGATTCCGCTCCTGAATACTTTGTGATTCTACTCCAGGGTACTTGTTGATTTCACTCCTGATTACATAGTGATTCCGCTCTAGCTTAATTTCTGATTTCGCTCCAAACAGTGATCTTACTTAAATTGTTGATTTCGTTTGAACCAAGGGTGTTTTGTAAAATTTTTGAAATTTAAATATGGACGAAGAATTCTACAATGCATTTGCTACTCCAGTTACCCCGATCACTATTGCACAGAACACAATGCTAGAAAACGAAACGGGAACAATGCAAAAACCGCCCAAACTCATGAACATAGAAGAATATGAGGGTTGGGAAGGTCGTTTTGAAAACTGGGTACAGATGACAAAGTATGTTAGACCGTTAAATGATGATGAAGAGGAAGTTGCGATCAAGGATATGAGTGCAGATGACAAAAAGAAATACAAAAATGAGAAGATGATGTTAAGTCTGTTACAACAAGCTGTGAAAGAGGATATTATGGTCTTATTGCAGCATAACAGAAGTTCTTATTCTATCTGGAAAGCTCTTAGATCAGAGTTTGTTGGTAGTCAGGAAATGATCAAAAACAAGAAATCTTTGTTAAAGAAAGAATTTGACTTGTTTCGTGGATTGAAGAATGAGAGCACAAAGCAAATCATCGAAAGATATTGCAATTTGTTGGTGAATATGAAGAGGGTAAGCATCAAAAAAGACAATGAAGAACTGATAGAGAAGTTAGCAGATGCATTGCCACACGAAACATGGGGCACATTCTTGATGATGCTTAGAAACAAGAAAGGATTCAACACGTTCACATTGAGTAAATTCATTGAGAAGTTAGAAGCTCAAGAGATGGAGCAAAGAAAGATTGTTCGAATGAAAGATTTCGACGGTGAAGAGGATATCGGGTTATACTACAAAGCAGGGGTGAATGAGAAATCCACAAATTTATCTCCAAAAGTGGAAACTACTTACAATGCCAAGAGTTCATCTAGAAGTTCATCAACTGGATCAAACAGCAAAACAAGTTTCTCATCATTTCCATCTTTCGATCCAAACATTTCAGCGACAAAGAATGGGACAAAACTTCAGTGCAATATTGTTTTAAATCTTGTAAATGATCAAGATTATTCAGATGAAGTTACTAAAAATCAAATGTCTTTATTGGGAATGATTTTAGAATCTTACAGTAGTTTTGTTGCAGGTCGTATCGGGAATCCTATGCTTACAAAGGAGGATTACGACCAGATAGATGCTGAAGAGATGGAGTTGATGGACATAAAATGGTGTTTAGCCAGCGTGTTAAGGAGAGCTGAGAAATTTAAGCAGATTACGGGGAGAGATGATCTTTGTGAGGCTAATGTTTCTACTTTGGGTTTTGATAAATCTAAAGTCACTTGTTTTCGTTGCAGGGAAACAGGACACTTCAAGAGGGAGTGCACCAACCGCGAAGCAAGTGGAGCTCAGAATCCTTTCAACAACAACAATGATTACTACCGAAAAGCCATCTACCATCAAGTTGCTCAACAACCATCTTAACAAGATCAACATCAAGCTCAAACTGCACATGGAAGGAATGTGATTGAAAATTCTGGAAAGAGAGCTTGTATGGTTAATCAAGATGAAAAGAAGCCATTCAACTGGGATAAATATGTCTCAGCCGATGGAAAAGCTTGTGTGATTAATCAAGATGATGAGAAATTACCTGAGGGTTTTAGCTGGGAAAATTTTACTTGGGATGATTATATTCCTGACAACGCTTCAGTTCACAAAGCTTTTGTTGCAAGAATTGAAGAAGATAGTGACGATGATGGAACTGAGTATTATGCAAAAAGAATGGCAGAACATCTGAAGATGCTGGCTGAAAGTGATAGTGAAAATGAGAGAGGGCCAAGAAGAAAAAGAAAAAGGTAAAAACACCGGTGAGCAGTGATGATGAAGATGTATCGGTAGTGAGAAGAAAAGTGAAAGAAGTTCCAAAGTTTGAGATTAACGAAGAAGTCATTGCGAAAAAGTGTCCAGTGATGTGTGAAAATTGTGAAACAATGAAGAAACAAAACAGTTCGCTGATTCACAATATGAACAGGTTGAAGGAGTCATATGATGTGCTCAACAAAGCGATGAACATGTACAATGATACAAGTGAAGAGCAAGCAACAGCAATGAAGACACTTCAGGGAGCTTTCATGATCAAGCAGAAAGTTGTAAACAACTACATCGAGAAGTGTGCTGCTCTTGAACAGAAACTGGAACTTCAAAGAATCGAAACTGAAAGAGTTAATCGTTTATTGAAAAGTTACTCATGTACTTCTTATGTCATTGACATGATATATCCCATTGTTGAAGGTATGAAGGCATGGGAAGAAGATGAAGTAACTGAAGAAAAAGATACTGGAACAGAAGCTGTTGAAAAGAAGAGTGACACAAAGAAAAAGACTGACAAGAAGAATTCTGGTAAGAAACAAGGTGTCAGTTACAACAAGTGTCCACCCCCTCTGGAAAATGGATATTTAGCTAGAAATCCAAATGATGAAAGAGTGAAAAAGGCAACAAATTTGCAGTGGGAGTCGAAGTCGTCAGTAAACTTGCCAGATAGTATTGATGTCGTTTTTACACCGTCTGACACTGATTAACAATCTCAATTGATGAAGAAAGTAGTGGATCAAGTGTTAGATAACGATGAGACAGAGGAGTCAAAGTCGGAGTCTAGTTCAGAGTCAAAGTCTGGGTCAAGCACTCCGAGTCAAACAAAAAAACAGGACAAAATAGTTTATGATAGAAAATTCCTGTTATCAAAATCTAATTTGGATGATGAACCGTTTAAAGTTGCTTACACTTTGAATGATTCTGACAAATTATATTCAGATGGGGAATTTCCAATAAGAGGTGTCAAAACTGAAATGATTAAAAAGGTTTTCAAACTAACAGAAACTAATATTTCTGAAATAAAAGACTTATGTCTTAATGATAAACCTAAAAAATACACCTCAAGAGTTCAACAGAGATTAAACAAGAAAAAAGGTTACAGTTCTGGTTCAGGTTTTCAAAAGAAATCTAACCATAACGGTAATTTCAAAAAGAAAGGTTTAGGATTTACTCCAACAGAAAAACAGAAAAATGAAAAATATGTTCGTGATTTTAAATCCAAAATGACATTTGTTTCAGGAACGTCAGCAGATGAAGAAGAAAAGAAAGCATTCTGGAGGCAGTCAAACAATGAGTTCCTTGCAAAGAAGCAAGATGAAATGAAGAAGATGGCTAAGCAGAAGAAAGATACGAGAACATGTTTCCAATGCAACACTGTTGGACATATTGCCAGAGATTGTTCTAAGGCAATAGCATCAAAACAGGGAGTATCTCGTAAACTGAAGAACAAAGTTATTGAGTTTGAACCACCACTTGATAGAACCAAATTATTCAAAAATTCGATTTTTGAAATTGGTGAATGTTCAAACAAGTTTTACAGCAAAAGAGCTAAATCTGACAACCAGAAATGGGTTGTTAAGAAGTCTGTTGAAAGCTCTAGCGATGATTCTGATACGTCAAAATCAGAGGAGCTATTTCTGGCGATGAATCTGATTCCACAAAATCAGAGGAGCCACAGGTTGATTCAAAACGTGAAGCTATTTTGAAAGATGAAAAATCAGTTCCGACTGTGGATGATGACAATTTTCCATCACTTCGGGCTGAAAATTATAAGAAGAAAATTGGTAAAGTTGAAATTTCTAACCAATTTTATAATGATAAGCAGGTTTTTGATGTGGAGAAGGCCTTTAATCCCAAGGTAAAACGTATCTTTGGTAAGATGATTGACCGAAAAGTCAAAGGGGTTAAAGAGTTCTATGAGAAGAAGAGGAAAGGTAAGAAACCGAGTGATGGTGACTCGGTAACACCCAAGGCTGGTCAGGCTTGGGTGGATATTTTCTTCGACTAAAAACCTGACTTGCCGGAGATCCCAAGTTTGTAATCGTGGATCAGGTATCGGCATCTTTCTTGAGAAATTTAATTCGGTAATGTCATCATACAAACGGTAAAAAGGTTTGTTTGTGTTTTACTTACAAGTGGTAAGAATATTTGATTGTGCATTATTGCATATGGTAAATCAAGGACATTAATTTGTACTTGCATTTTACTACAAGTGATTGAAAGACAAGATGATGAACCACATCCCCGAACTTACTAATGGTATTCCTACAAGTGATAAAATCAACTAAACTCATTTTCCGGAAAAACCATTTTGATTAAAACAAACTTAAGTGTTTTGAAATCTAAAATGGGAAAATTGTTTGTTGATAGGGGGAGTTCTGATTGTTTATGTCAAGTGAATGGCGAATTGAGGCGATTTAATATCGGTTGTCATGTTTCTGTACAGTTTGTTTTCAAATTTTTTTAATGTGTTTGCATTTTAGGGGGATTAGATTTAGATTTTCAGAAAATCCAAAAACATTAGAAAATTTGAAAAAGCCAAAAACATGATAAAATCAAAAATGAGTTTTGTTGTGAAAAAGAGGAAATGATAGTACATCAGTGGACTGTCACAACATGCTAATGAAATGGAAAGTTAAAATCTGATAAACAATCTCACTGCGGATATGCCAGTAGGTTTTTGCACATTTAGTAGATTGTGACGAGATATAAAACTAAATTTCAAACTTGCTTATATCGTGGGTAACAACTTCTTGGATATATGGGTAACCCCCGAAATCTTGTTTAAAAGGTCCCTCTTTCTGAGATACTAGGTGTGACACCTGTGTCACCACGAACACCAAACAAATGCCAAACCTATGAAACATTGTGTTTCATACCTGGGATTTGTATAAATATGTGTATCCTTTGCACATATCAATTCTTGTTCAATTCCGAGCTTTAAATCGCTTTCTAGAAAGTTATATGCGCAATGGTGCGTAAACGTAATCAGTTTAGCGCGACAAACACACCGGAATAGTGAAATAGGCTTAACATACCTTAAATGACCTTTACATAACTTAGAAATAAGTTTTGGAAGGTTTGGTATGGCAAAAACAAGTTTATTCGATCGCAGGGACTATTTGCGTCAAACTGCGAAACTATACCGATTCGTAAGGTAACGAATAGTCCGGAACTTGATCATAAGCTAAACATACCATATATAACCTAAACATAGCTTAGAAATAAGCTTTGATAGGTTCGGTGTGCGAAAACATGCTTATATGATCTTACAGGGACTAAAAGTGTCAAAAATGGCATAAGTTTGCATTTTCGCGCGTATCTTACGTTCTGGACACATCTGGACATCCAAAATTTTTGTACACACTAAAATATTTTTATTTTAGTGATCGGCATGCAAAAAAAATTCCATTCGTCGCTTAATTTGGTTCGTTTTCGCATCCGTTTGAGTTCCGTCGTAATTAACCGAACAACGCGATCGTACGACCAAACGAACCGACATCCGAGATGTTTTCGAGCATGTTTTGAGTCCCCTATACTTTAACTTCATTTTAGAGCCTTAAAATGAGGTTAACGGGGTTTAAACGCATCGAAAAAGGCTTTAAAAACGTGCAGGGACCATTTCTGCCAAACTTTGAAAGTTCAGCCTACACCGTCGCGTAGCGCGACGACCATAAGGCTTTATGGTCGCGCTACGCGACCATCACATCTGGGCAGAAACATTGTTTTCAGCATTAGTTTGATAATTCAGGGACCTTTCTTGCAATTCCTTTGTGTGGTGACCAAGTTAGCACCTCTCTAAGCAAAGTATAGCTGTCAATAACACTTGTATGGTTGTGATTCATTGCTTAATGGCTAAACAAACCACTTGTCATGATCTTGTTGATCACCAACAAGTATAAATAGTTGGCCAAACTCCTCAATTCTTTGCTCATTCCTCTCATTTCTCATCTCTTATCTGATTTGGGAGCTTTCTAATCTGCTTGGAACTTTATTCTTTGTAGAAAAGATATCTAGGACCCTTTGTAAGTCTTCTTTCATGCTTGTTCTTTATGTTTAAGCAGAAAGTCAAACAGTTTGGCCAACAATTTGACTTTCGGTTTTGACCATCAATTGGTCAAGTCAAAGTTCAATTGAACTTTGAAACGTGATTGTAATCACGATAGTTATAATCCTTCGCGGTTATAGCTGCCGATTTCCACGTTAGCTAGTTGTAGTGTCGAGTCAAAGTTTCGGTCAAAATGCGTTTTAGCACGCATTTTGCAACGGAACTACTTTAGGGTATCAAAACGCTTTGTTTTGATACCAAATCAGTAGGTTAGACATGTTTTGACATGTTTAACTCGACACTATTAGATTAGTGCTTGTTTAGGGTCGTAAGGTAAGCGGTCTAAACAACCGCTTAGCCTTTCGAACCCGAACCATTTGGTCGATCGTTAAGATCCGACCAAGCTTAGTTAGTGATCATAGTTGCATAGGGAATAACCACTGAGGTTATACCTTATGATCACATAGGATTGGTTAGTCGTATGCTAGTTAGCTTGTATGCCCATAGGAAATGACCAAAATGCCCTTTTGAAGCTAAAATCCATATTTTGATTATGTGAACATATTTTTGACATATAATCTGAATTAGTAACATGTTTAGGGATAATTGGGCATGTAAGACTTGACATAGCACATAGTTAACCATCCGAACATAAGTTTTACGCAAACGACGCATTATAGTGGCTTATACTACCATAATGGGTCGAAACGGGTCAAAAGCACTTAGGTAAACTTCCAAATCAGAATGTTAGGTCTATTAAATCATGCCATATGAGTTGCAATACTCATTTGATTTATAGAACTTCATTCTATCCTATCTTCCGATTTAGGATCCGATTGTTTAACATAGTGATCCATACTAGGTGCCACTTGATTCCTTGATTTCCCGAGCTTTGTTAGGACACTTAATCAAGGATACTTGCAATCTCAAGTGAGTACATAGTCCCCTCTTTTACCGCTTTCAAATGTTTTGGAGTGAAACATATATGCCTATTTGTTATTTTCATGATTTTAAACTATATGATTACACATGCTTAATACATATTCTTTTGACAAATTAAACAACTACCTATGGTTTAAACACTGATTTTCCAAAACTTAATAAACACGTTGTTGGATTGTACCATTTTTATACATTCACCCAGCCGATTGGTAGTATGATATAGCGCTATAGGACTAGACACCCCATTCCTGTTGTATGGAATGTCAGAAACCAAATTTTAAACCAAATAGAAATTGCCTTCGTGGTATTTCTATAGTCTCCAAAGTGTAGTTTGATACACTAAGGCTTGATTGAATACCAAATCACACTCTTTTTGTATATGTTGATATACTACAAAAGTACAGTTTGATGTACTCTCAAATGTGATCTACCAAAGTATATTTTGATATACTAAGTACAAAATCCAACATATGTTTTAACATACTACTTTGTTAATTACCAAAAGCATAGTTTGATATGCTACTGTTTACCAAAGTATAGTTTGATATACTACCAATCTTGTTATTTTAAACCAAAGTATATTTTGATATACTATCCAAAGCATAGTTTGATATGCTACTGTTTACCAAAGTATAGTTTGATATACTACCTACTTTTTTATTTCATAAACTAAAGTATAATTTGATATACTACCAAAGCATAACTGATATGCTATTTTTTTTAAACCAAAGCATATTTGATATGCTATTTTCAAACCGAAGTATAATTTGATATACTACCAACACTTTTATCCTTAAACCAAAGTATATTTGAGATATACTACCAAAACTATTATTTTAATTACTAAAGTACATTTCGATATACTATCGATTTAACCATTTCAAAACTAAAGTATACTTTGTTATACTATTTATACAAGCGTTTCAAAACCAAAGTATATTTTTGTCTATACTATAAACTTTTTTCCAAAACGACACGTTTTCAGAAACAAAACTTTTACATTAGTTTCATGGCTATTTTGAAAACATAAAACCTTTTCTCACATTATCCAAAGCCATGAATCTAATACACAAAATCCTATGTTACTCACAGGCATTTTTATGCTGACGTACCTATTTTCATATATGTTTCAGGTACTGCTTTGTGATGATTGTTGATGCATGCTACACATAGGATGGACTTGTGCCTTAGCGACTTTAAAACTGAGAAACAATTATTTGTATTTATCTGAATTGTACCAAAACATTGAGTTCAATAAATTAAATAAAACAAAACTATTTGATCCATGGTTGTGAAACAATGATTCTGTTACAACACTCCCCGACGTTTCCGCCATGATTTGTTGTTTTACGTGGTCGGGGTGTGACAGAAAAGTTGGTATCAGAGCCAATGGTTATAGGGAATTAGGTTATTAGTAATGCTTTGACCTAGACTATAACCTTCCTAGGACCCTAACACAAGTTATCTTGTGTTTAGTCTTAAAACAATACACTTCACCTATCCTTAGGTGATTAACAAAAACAAAACACAATTCATTCTCCCGAGTCAAAATCTTTCAAAACCTCACAAGAAGTCATCTATCCTTAGATGATTTGTTTTTAGGCTTTTAAGCCTTTGGTGTTTTCAAAATCTCGTCAAAGTTTGGGTCTAAATAATGTGAACACGTGCAAACTGGAAGGGTGAATGCCTGTACCCTGAGTTTTCTGTCTAAGCCTAGATTGTTCGTACAAATCCGCAGTATCGGACCAGTCACTCTTACCTGGGAACTCTTGGGGTGAGTGTTCACTTATAGGCGAGCATGTCTTCAGTGATACATTATGTTGACCCATTTACTTTGATTTGTCACAGTGTCGTTTGTTTGTTTTAAGTAACGAACAAATGGTCACAATCCTTATGCCTTGTCGATATTCTTAACATCCAGTTTTGAATATCCAATGACATCTCACTTGTTTTTCCCTCGTGTTTCTTTGCTCTTTTAGAATATGCCTCCTCGACGTGATCAAGCTCAGGATGCCGCTTTGGCAGCCTTAATCGCTCAGCAATTCGCTGCTGTACTCCCGAACCTTATCGCCCAGATAAATGAGGCAAACAATAACAATAACAATGTTCAGTACACCTTTAAGACATTCAACTCAGCTAAGCCACTCACATTTACTGGGTCTGAAGGCGCCACGGGACTCCTACAGTGGTTTGAGAGTCTTGAAAGCACATTTCGTCATGTGCAATGCCCAAACGAGCGAAAAGTTGAGTTCGCGTCAAGTGTGTTCCAGAAAAGAGCACTCACATGGTGGAACGGCATAATGAGGGATCGAGGTGCCGATGTAGCAATGGCACAAACCTGGGAAGAGCTTCGGGCTCTAATGATGAAGGAATTCTGTCCTCGTCATGTGCTTAGAGCTTTGGAACGGGAATTCGATGATCTCAAACAAGACAGCGGTGAACATCGAGCCTACACTGATCGTTACGAGGAATTGAGTCTGTTATGTCCTACCATGGTTACGCCCTTGGATAAGGCGATTGAAAGATACATCGATGGTCTTCCTGACCCAGTTCAGGATATTGTTACTGGTAGCAACCCTACTACCGTCAGACAAGCCATTGAACTATCTGCCACCCTGACTGAATCTCAAATCAGGAAGGGTAAGCTTTTTCGAAAAGGCGATCCAAGACCATCTGACAAGACAACACAAGATAAACTAAAGGATAAACAGACCGAGTCCTCTAAGAAGTCGAAGAAGCGTAAGGCTTCACAAAACTTCGCAGTAGTCGCTCAGAATGATCAGGTTGCACCAAATCAGCCAGCATAGCCTCGTGCTAGGAAGAACTATATTGGTACTGCACCCTTGTGCAACAAATGCAACCGTCATCATGTGAATCAAACACCGTGTCTCAAGTGTACCCACTGTGGGCGATTGGGACACTTGGTCAATACATGTCGCTATGTTATCCAAAACCAAAATGCTGCAAATCCTGCCGCTGTTCAAGCACGGTTTCCACCTGGATCGTGCTATAACTATGGTGATCTTACTCACTACCGGAACAATTGCCCAAGACTTGTTAATACAAATCCAGCAAGTGGACGAGTATTCAACATAAACGAGGCAAATGCAAATGACAATGCAGCAGTGAATAACTAGACTTTTGTATTTCCTTTGTTTGTTATCTTTTGACATTTGAGACAATTCAGTTATTATAAATAAAATGGTTGTTCCAATTTTATTTCCAAAACTGATCCGATGGTGTGTGTGTTGACATACCCCTACGATATTCACGCCAAGGAACTGTGTTCCTAACAAAGCAAACTACTCGTGTGGTTCCTTCATTCTATGATCATTTGTGCTCTCCCCAAAAATCCTAAGTACTAATTTCTTTTAAGAAACAAAGTACAGGTGCAATTCTTAATCAGATACTTAAAGTACCATTTCAAATCTTTGATTTGATAAAGGTGCTATCGTAAGTCCTTGATTGGATTCTTTATTTATCCTAATACGAATGTTATAACACGACAGAAACAAATTCCAAATCCTTATAAGATCTTCCTATCTTCATAGTTAGATTCTTGAGGATATTTTAAAGTACTAATTGAAGTCCGTGATTGGATTTCTAGTGTACTTCAAATTCACAAAACGAGCTAATAACTAAATTTAACAAATACACAATTTTGTGATTTTGTGTTTACATGTAATCCTAAAGCTTGTTATCTAAGTCCTGGTGGAATCTTCCGTATTTTCATATGTTAGATTCTCAGAAGGATACTCAAAGTACTGTCTTAAATCCTTAAGGGGCTTCTATGCAAATAGTAAGAACCTTGGATTCCAAAGTGCTGATTCAAAACGATTATTTGGTTCCGATTTATAAAGATCCCTTAGATGGTCTATTTAAAGAGATCATACGACGATCTAGATAAGGAGATCATGTGTTGATCTAGTTAAAAAGATCGTTCGTTGATTTAATTAAAAAGATCTTTTGGTAATCTAGTCAAGTCATTTCATGTTTGTTCGATTGATTTTACCCCACACATTATGAAATGAACTGTGCGGACTGTGCAAGGAATTACGTAATTATGGATGCATACGTAATTATAGAATTCGGTGCACAGAAACCACAGCAAGTTTTGTCATGTGTTAAGACCTATAGTGATGAGAATAACGAGATGGGAGCAATGTAAAAGGGCATGGTGGATACGCCGCTGGTACTTCCTATATATAAGTGTTCCTTATTACATTGCGAAAGTAGCGTTATTTAAATTGCTAGAAGTCCTGGACCTTGACCAATGTCAATCTTATTTTGCATTCTCCGACTCTGATTTCGAGCACACACAATTCCTATAATAGTCTTCATAGGAAACATTCTCCTATCCGTTGTTCAAAACCCCATGTTTTTGGTACTACAACAACGACATTTTGGCAGTTAACAGATTCGCTAAGAATCCAAACGTGACCTAGAGTTCTACTTGGGAAACGAAGGATTCATTTGAAAGCGAAACGATCACAGTTGTCTTCACAAGTTTCCTCTAGAATTAAATTTTGGGACGAAATTTCCTAAAGTAGGGGAGACTGTGACACCTGTGTCACCACGAACACCAAACAAATGCCAAACCTATGAAACATTGTGTTTCATACCTGGGATTTGTATAAATATGTGTATCCTTTGCACATATCAATTCTTGTTCAATTCTGAGCTTTAAATCGCTTTCTGGAAAGTTATATGCGCACTGGTGCGTAAACGTAATCAGTTTAGCGCGACAAACACACCGGAATAGTGAAATAGGCTTAACATACCTTAAATGACCTTTACATAACTTAGAAATAAGTTTTGGAAGGTTTGGTATGGCAAAAACAAGTTTATTCGATCGTAGGGACTATTTGCGTCAAACTGCGAAACTATACCGATTCGTAAGGTAACGAATAGTCCGGAACTTGATCATAAGCTAAACATACCATATATAACCTAAACATAGCTTAGAAATAAGCTTTGATAGGTTCGATGTGCGAAAACATGCTTATATGATCTTACAGGGACTAAAAGTGTCAAAAATGGCATAAGTTTGCCTTTTCGCGCATATCTTACATTCTGGACACATCTGGACATCCAAAATTTTTGTACACACTAAAATATTTTTATTTTAGTGATCGGCATGCAAAAAAAATTCCATTCGTCGCTTAATTTGGTTCGTTTTCGCATCCGTTTGAGTTCCGTCGTAATTTACCGAACAACGCGATCGTACGACCAAACGAACCGACATCCGAGATGTTTTCGAGCATGTTTTGAGTCCCCTATACTTTAACTTCATTTTAGAGCCTTAAAATGAGGTTAACGTGGTTTAAACGCATCGAAAAAGGCTTTAAAAACGTGAAGGGACCATTTCTGCCAAACTTTGAAAGTTCAGCCTACACCGTCGCGTAGCGCGACGACCATAAGGCTTTATGGTCGCGCTACGCGACCATCACATCTGGGCAGAAACATTGTTTTCAGCATAGTTTGATAATTCAGGGACCTTTCTTGCAATTCCTTTGTGTGGTGACCAAGTTAGCACCTCTCCAAGCAAAGTATAGCTGTCAATAACACTTGTATGGTTGTGATTCATTGCTTAATGGCTAAACAAACCACTTGTCATGATCTTGTTGATCACCAACAAGTATAAATAGTTGGCCAAACTCCTCAATTTTTTGCTCATTCCTCTCATTTCTCATCTCTTATCTGATTTGGGAGCTTTCTAATCTGCTTGGAACTTTATTCTTTGTAGAAAAGATAGCTAGGACCCTTTGTAAGTCTTCTTTCATGCTTGTTCTTTATGTTTAAGCAGAAAGTCAAACAGTTTGGCCAACAGTTTGACTTTCGGTTTTGACCATCAATTGGTCAAGTCAAAGTTCAATTGAACTTTGAAACGTGATTGTAATCACGATAGTTATAATCCTTCGCGGTTATAGCTGCTGATTTCCACGTTAGCTAGTTGTAGTGTCGAGTCAAAGTTTCGGTCAAAATGCGTTTTAGCACGCATTTTGCAACGGAACTACTTTAGGGTATCAAAACGCTTTGTTTTGATACCAAATCAGTAGGTTAGACATGTTTTGACATGTTTAACTCGACACTATTAGATTAGTGCTTGTTTAGGGTCGTAAGGTAAGCGGTCTAAACAACCGCTTAGCCTTTCGAACCCGAACCATTCGGTCGATCTTTAAGATCCGACCAAGCTTAGTTAGTGATCATAGTTGCATAGGGAATAACCACTGAGGTTATACCTTATGATCACATAGGATTGGTTAGTCGTATGCTAGTTAGCTTGTATGCCCATAGGAAATGACCAAAATGCCCTTTTGAAGCTAAAATCCATATTTTGATTATGTGAACATATTTTTGACATATAATCTGAATTAGTAACATGTTTAGGGATAACTGGGCATGTAAGACTTGACATAGCACATAGTTAACCATCCGAACATAAGTTTTACGCAAACGACGCATTATAGTGGCTTATACTACCATAATGGGTCGAAACGGGTCAAAAGCACTTAGGTAAACTTCCAAATCAGAATGTTAGGTCTATTAAATCATGCCATATGAGTTGCAATACTCATTTGATTTATAGAACTTCATTCTATCCTATCTTCCGATTTAGGATCCGATTGTTTAACATAGTGATCCATACTAGGTGCCACTTGATTCCTTGATTTCCCGAGCTTTGTTAGGACACTTAATCAAGGATACTTGCAATCTCAAGTGAGTACATAGTCCCCTCTTTTACCGCTTTCAAATGTTTTGGGGTGAAACATATATGCCTATTTGTTATTTTCATGATTTTAAACTATATGATTACACATGCTTAATACATATTCTTTTGACAAATTAAACAACTACCTATGGTTTAAACACTGATTTTCCAAAACTTAATAAACACGTTGTTGGATTGTACCATTTTTATACATCCACCCAGCCGATTGGTAGTATGATATAGCGCTATAGGACTAGACACCCCATTCCTGTTGTATGGAATGTCAGAAACCAAATTTTAAACCAAATAGAAATTGCCTTCGTGGTATTTCTATAGTCTCCAAAGTGTAGTTTGATACACTAAGGCTTGATTGAATACCAAATCACACTCTTTTTGTATATGTTGATATACTACAAAAGTACAGTTTGATGTACTCTCAAATGTGATCTACCAAAGTATATTTTGATATACTAAGTACAAAATCCAACATATGTTTTAACATACTACTTTGTTAATTACCAAAAGCATAGTTTGATATGCTACTGTTTACCAAAGTATAGTTTGATATACTACCAATCTTGTTATTTTAAACCAAAGTATATTTTGATATACTATCCAAATCATAGTTTGATATGCTACTGTTTACCAAAGTATAGTTTGATATACTACCTACTTTGTTATTTCATAAACTAAAGTATAATTTGATATACTACCAAAGCATAACTGATATGCTATTTTTTTTAAACCAAAGCATATTTGATATGCTATTTTCAAATCGAAGTATAATTTGATATACTACCAACACTTTTATCCTTAAACCAAAGTATATTTGAGATATACTACCAAAACTATTATTTTAATTACTAAAGTATATTTCGATATACTATCCATTTAACCATTTCAAAACTAAAGTATACTTTGTTATACTATTTATACAAGCGTTTCAAAACCAAAGTATATTTTTGTCTATACTATAAACTTTTTTCCAAAACGACACGTTTTCAGAAGCAAAACTTTTACATTAGATTCATGGCTATTTTGAAAACATAAAACCTTTTCTCACATTATCCAAAGCCATGAATCTAATACACAAAATCCTATGTTACTCACAGGCATTTTTATGCTGACGTACCTATTTTTATATATGTTTCAGGTACTGCTTTGTGATGATTGTTGATGCATGCTACACATAGGATGGACTTGTGCCTTAGCGACTTTAAAACTGAGAAACAATTATTTGTATTTATCTGAATTGTACCAAAACATTGAGTTCAATAAATTAAATAAAACAAAACTATTTGATCCATGGTTGTGAAACAATGATTCTGTTACAACACTCCGAGACGTTTCCGCCACGATTTGTTGTTTTACGTGGTCGGGGTGTGACACTAGGTCTTTATGCTTAGTGATATCTGGGGTATTATCCCGGGACTTCTGCTGTATGGAAATACTGACCTAGTCCCCGTATAATACTTTCCACAAATGGTTGAAAAAGCGCAGCCCTCAGCAAATTGATGAAACAATAAAATTGATAGTAATTGCTGTTGTAACAAAAGATCCTCTAAAAGGGACACACCGAAAAGTCGAAGCCATCATCTCTCTGCGTATACGGAAGTATCGACCTGAGCTCTCACGGCCTCGCAATTTAACCCCTTTACAGATATCATCTAGGTATACTCACCTGTAAGACTGAATATTGGGATCTGGATACGGGAGTATATTCAAGTAGTGGGACACACGGATAAGTTTCAGTTCTTAAGACATTAATATTGTATCTCGGATCAGTTGAACTTTGTATGAAAATTTAAGTGGACCAGTATACTGACAATCTAGGTGAATTGTTTAGAACTTAAAATGAAATCAAGCTTAACGGTGTTGGTGATTTGTCTCATAAACTGATATGATCCTCTTACACAAACTCACAAAAATATTGTCTGTAAATAGTTTCTTTACTACATTTACTTTCTTTTAGAAAATCCAAAAAAGATTTTAGTGTGTTTTAGCATAAATTTTGTATTTTCGACAACTGGTGTTGAAAAGCTGATTTTCAAAATTCAAAGTGCTAAACTTGATGAATAGGTTTGGGAGAGAATGTGTGAAGAAATTATGATTACAATTGGTTTTCAGTGTAAAAATCATTATTGAAGTTTCTTGCAGAAGTTTCTTAAGATTAAAGGTTTAATCTTAGAAGAAACTTATGTGTTGGGTAGAGTTTTGCAGGATAAGAGCTAGGAAAAGATCCTAAATCTGTGAACGCCAGACTGTGATCCCAGCAGATTGAGAGGGGGAGTCTGAAGACAAAATTGAAGAAGCAGTTAGAGCCATTGCTGATCCTTAAACTGTATTTGCATTATAGAGATTGAAGAAAGTAATAGAGATTGAAGAAAAAGAAAGAAGATAGAGATTGAGGATGCTTACAGCGTCAAATACTTTGGAAAAGAGCGAAGACTGATAAAGACGGATAATGCGAAGACTCAACACTGAAGACTCCGTCAACATCCGAGGGGGAGTTTGTTGGTGCATCCGTCTATCGTCTACGTCTTATATCGAGTCTAGAGTAGAATATGTGACAACTCGAACTTTTGACTCGTTTTGATGTAATGTTCGTGCATAATATGTGATTTTATAAAACCCGAATGATTAGTTGATTTCATAATATATGTTATATTATATGTATTATGTGTGTATGTATGTCGTATGTATTGATAACCGGCCGAACCCACAAGTATAATACATGGTATGTCTGCCAACTTGTGTAAACATAATAAACTAAAAACCGGCCCAACTTGTGTAGTAAATGACCGGCCACTTAAAACATCCTCTCTAGACTTGAGCCCAACATCTTTTCTAACTTGTTAACAGGCCAATACCTTTACTGATTAAGTTAAATGGCCCAAACATCCCGTACGTATTGTATATCAAATACAATTCAATCTAGTTTAAATATATAACAAACCTCACCTTTTTTTTTTCTCTGAATAACATACGGCAGTAGACATCCCCTCGAGAACATCATATATCCGATCGACCTGTTATAGCTGGTTAGTAAATTCCTTTGTTTAAGTTCTATTGATAGCTTGTTTGTGAGATGACATATTATGTGATTACATGTGTTTCTCGGTCAGCGCATTCTTTTTCAGTAATACATGTGATGATGATTAATTTTGTGTCACTTCAAATTCTTGATCGATGTGATGGCATCATGACAAATCCCAAAACCAGCCATGTGCCGTGTCGGTTAGCGTGTGTAGTTTAAGGGGAGGTCCAATGAGAAGTTTGGTGGTGCAAGTAGTGGTTCAATGGGGTTGGACGGTGAGGGGTAAATGGTCGGCTATCATGTTTTATATTTGTGAGAATATGATAAAATATATATATGTTAGAAGCAATATTATGAGCTATGTGATTGGTAAGAGTGGTCGGCCAAGTAACATGGGATTGCATGCAAAAATTTCATAAAATTGTCGGCTAGTTTTTTTGTGCAACCGGCCCACCTTGTATTCGGTCCAATCAAATTGAGATTCCTTTGAGATTGAATTCAAAAGCATGTCTGCCTATACATGTGAATTCGAAATTATATGAACTGTTATATGGTGACTCCCGTGATGCTTATGAATAATTTTGTGTGATTAAATATTGTTGGTCTATGAGCATATAAAAGCATCCCCTGACATGAGTAGATAGTGGAATCCGATGTGGTTGTTGACCATGGTATTTATTTTTGATAATTAAATTAGTTGGTAACTATAACACATGAGAATTAGAGAATTTGATTAATAAAGAATATTATGATTCTGGATGCTAAAGTAAAACAGTTCGGGCCGTGTATTAAATCTGGGCCGTACAGTAGGTTGCCACACTTAGTTGGGCTGGAAACTAAGTGGGCTGCACCTTAATTCAAATAGTGCATTGTGTTGTCGAGTGTTGTTAAGTTGGTAAAGATTGTGTTGCGAAATCACTTGTGATCCAAATGCGAATGGTGTATTATGTGAACTTGTAACTTAAATGTGCTATGACCAGGATGCTTGTATGACATAGGTGATGTTATATGATTGGTTGTTTACTGCTTGAGCAATACGTGTGTCTAGATTTGAGAATTTGTAAATTCATAAAATTGACTGTCAATGATAACCATGCTAGGATTTGATTGATCAACTGTTTAACGGGCATTTATTCTAACCGAGCAAACCAAAGGTGAGTTCACACAGCCAAGGCATGGGATTCCCGGGTTGGGAATTGGGTTGGATATGTTGGATATGGAATGATCACTTGTACTTACGCATATTCTAGACTATAGACCATCGTCCTCAGGTTAGTCAGGACACGTTACGTAAAGCCTACGTAACCCAGTATATTTGCCATATGTCTCCCGGGTCGGGAGGACACGTTACGTAAAGCCTACGTAACCCAATACCATCCACTGGCTTCCAGGTCGGAAGGCCACGCTGCGTAAAGCCTACGTAGCCCCCCACGCGTACCACTGTCCTCGGGGAAGGGCACGTCACGTAAAGCCTACGTGACCCTGTACGTTTTTTCCTGTTCTCGGTAAAGAAGAACACATGGTCGGAAGTTAGTCTAGTAAGTACCGTTAATGAGAAACCCTCATTAGCCAGGATAAACATGGGAAGCCCCCACTAATTAACTCACGCCCTATGATTATGAACTTACTTTCTGTGAACTCGCTCAACTAGTTTGTTGATCATTTGCTGCATGCCTTGCAGGACCTTAGGTACTTTATGGAGCTTGCACAAGGAAGGAGCAGGTCGTTGTGGACAGATGGATCATGAACGTTATTGAACTTATAACTTATTTGGGTTTACTTTATATTGCTTCCGCTACTTAAACAGTATTTGGTTTTTGAACATCAATTATGTCTTTGATTGTTATTAAATGCTATGTTTGATATAATTGGTGGTTTGATCCTGGTCGGTCACGCTCCCAAGCGGTGATACTCCGCAGGTGGATTTTGGGGGTGTGACAGATTGGTATCAGAGCCATTGGTTATAGAGAACTTGGTTTTAATATGGGAAAACGTTTTTATTAAAACCGGACTATAACCAGAACAGTGCTCTCAACGATCCACAACGACGCTTCGCTCCACGTGCAAGACTCGACATCTTAGGTAATAAGGTTTATGTTATTGCCTGTTTGCTAGAACTGTTTAGAACTTTGCTCGCATGACGCTTAGATACACACGATACTATAGCACGAGAATCCCTACATGCTCATACTTTTCTGTCATCGCCCTATTCGCGAACCATTCTTACCTACGCTACCTTTTTACAATGAAGATCATGTCTGGACGAGTTAACATGACACAAGCCCAGCTAGAGGCTCTCATTGCTACGGCAGTTGCAGCCGCTCAAGTAGGTCAACCCGCTCAGCAACAACTTGTGTGTACCTTCAAGAATTTCATGGACTGTCGTCCAAATTCCTTCAGTGGCACGGAGGGAGCAGTTGGGCTCCTCCATTGGTTTGAAAAGCTAGAATCGGTATTCGAAATGTGCGAGTGCCCTGAGGCTCGCAAGGTCAAGTTTGCTACTGGCACCCTGGAGGGAATAGCACTGACTTGGTGGAACGCCCAAGTCCAAATCTTAGGGTTGGCAGCTGCTAACGCCACCCCATGGAACGACTTCAAGGAACTCATCAAGCGTGAGTATTGCACTCGCGAGGATATTCATAAGTTGGAGGATGAGCTCTATAATCTGAAGATGGTGGGATCGGAAATCGAAGCGTATACTAAGCGGTCGAATGAGCTGGCCGTGTTATGTCCAACTATGGTGGACCCTCCATACAAGCGCATTGAGTTGTATCTCAAGGGATTGGCGCCAGAAATTCAGAGCCACGTGACTTCGGCTAATCTTGAAAACATTCAGGAAATCCAGCGTCTCGCTCATCGCATCACCGACCAGGCAGTGGACCAGAACAGACTGCCTAAGCGTGTCAACGCTACTGCTACGGTCACTACTTCAGCTACTCCTGCTACTTCTAGTGATGGCAAAAGAAAATGGGATGGAGATTCTAGCAGGGGTTCAGCGACCGTTCAGTCTCAAGCTCAGCAGCAGAAGATTGACCACAATCAGAGCCCCAGTCAGCAACCCTCTGGTGGTCCTAGACAGAGAAGGTATCAAGGGTTTCACCCCAAGTGTCACAACTGCAACAGGCATCACAGCGGCCAGTGCAACAAGGGTCGTTGTCAAAGATGTCTCAAGATGGGTCACGAGGCCAAAGACTGTAGGAGCCCACGGCCTGTAAATCAGGACCAGCAACCACAACAACCAGCTCCACAGAACCCACAGCAGCAGCAGCCACAGCGTGGAAATCGGGGATGTTTCCAGTGTGGGGCAGAAGGTCATTACAAGCGCGATTGCCCACAGTTGAATCAGAATCTGAACAACAATAATAACCAGGGCAATGGGAACAACAACAACAACAATGGCAATGAGGCAAGGGGTCGAGCTTTCATGCTAGGACAAGGAGACGCTGTTTGAACTTATAACTTGTTTTGGGATTTTCCTTATTATGTTTCTGTTACTCGAACAAAGTTTGGTTTGAACATGAATCGTACTGGGTTTTATGGACTATTTTAAATACTATACTTTATGTTTGATATGATAGATGGTTGATGTTATTTGAACGCACCTGCCGTATTTAAGAACCTCATGAACAGGGTGTGCAAACCCTACCTCGACAAGTTCGTCATAGTATTTGTGAAGTCCACTCCTTAGGCCACGTGGTGAGCAAGGATGGAATCCGTGTCGATCCATCCAAGGTAGCCTCGACCAGAAACTGGCCTGCACCACGTACTACAGACGGTTTACGCAGGGATTCCTCGAAGATTGCTCAGTCACTTACGCTACTGACACAGAAGGGTGTCACCTATTGCTGGGGAGAGCCCCAGGAGACTGCCTCTCAGCGCGACAAGGTTATTGCTTACGCTTCACGTCAACTCAAGATTCACGAACGGAACTACACGACGCACGATTTAGAGCTGGGAGCTGTTGTTTTCGCGCTTAAGATATGGCGACACTACCTGTACGGTACCAAGTGCACGATTTACACCGATCACAGGAGTCTCGAGCATATCCTTAAGCAGAAGGATTTGAATATGCGTCAACGGCGATGGGTCGAGCTACTCAACGACTATGAATGCGCAATCAAGTACCATCCAGGCAAAGCCAATGTTGTGGCTGACGCCCTCAGTCGAAAGGACACTTTACCGAAGCGCGTGCGAGCGCTCCAGCTTACTATTCAGTCCAGTCTTCCTACTCAGATACGAAATGCTCAGATAGAAGCATTGAAGCCCGAAAACGTCAAGGCTGAAGCCTTACGCGGCTCACGACAACAAATGGAACTAAAGGAAGACGGCGCCTACTATGTAACGGGGCGGATTTGGGTCCCATTTTATGGCGGTCTACGCGAACTTGTGATGGACGAAGCTCACAAGTCTCGCTATTCGGTACATCCAGGGTCGGATAAAATGTATCACGACATCAAGACAACATACTGGTGGCCAAGTATGAAAGCTCACATCGCCACCTATGTCGGCAAATGTTTGACCTGTGCGAGGGTCAAGGTCGAATATCAGAAACCAGCTGGTCTACTACAGCAGCCCAGGATACCACAGTGGAAATGGGAAGAAATTTCCATGGATTTCGTTACGGGCTTACCAAGGTCTCAGCGTGGGAACGATACGATATGGGTGATCGTGGATCGACTCACCAAGTCTGCACACTTCCTACCGATTAAGGAAACGGACAAGTTCTCCACACTTGCAGACGTCTATCTTAAAGAAGTTGTTTCGAGGCACGGAGTGCCCATCTCTATCATTTCAGATCGCGATGCACGATTCACGTCAGAGCTATGGCAAGCGATGCATAAATCATTCGGCTCTCGATTAGACATGAGCACAGCCTATCACCCTCAGACGGATGGGCAGTCTGAGCGTACGATTCAAACACTTGAAGACATGCTTCGGGCATGCGTTATTGATTTCGGCAACGGCTGGGAAAAGCACCTCCCCTTGGTGGAGTTTTCTTATAATAATAGTCATCACACCAGCATTCAAGCCGCTCCATTCGAGGCATTGTACGGACGTAAATGCCGGTCACCTCTCTGTTGGGCAGAGGTGGGGGATAGTCAGATCACGGGTCCAGAGATTGTAGTGGACGCCACAGAAAAGATTGCACAGATACGACAACGCATGGCGGCAGCACGCGACCGTCAGAAAGCCTACGCGGACAAGCGTAGAAAGCCATTGGAATTTGAGGTCGGGGACCGGGTGCTATTAAAAGTCTCACCCTGGAAGGGTGTGGTACGTTTTGGCAAACGGGGCAAACTGAATCCGCGATACGTCGGACCATTCGAAATTATAGAAAAGATTGGCAAGGTAGCCTACAAGTTGAATTTACCAGCTGAACTCGGGGCAGTTCACAATGTCTTTCATGTATCGAACTTAAAGAAGTGCCTATCAGATGAAAATCTTATCATTCCTTTTAAGGAACTCACGATCGACGAGCAGTTGCAGTTCGTCGAGGAACCAGTTGAAATCACGGACCGGGATGTGAAGGTCCTCAAACACAAGAGAATCCCTCTTGTTCGAGTTCGTTGGAACTCCAAACGTGGCCCAGAGTACACCTAGGAACGCGAAGACAGGATGACAGAAAAGTACCCCCAGTTATTCGGGAACCAGGCAACCACTGCTGAGGCTGAAGCTACTACTTCGGAATTTCGGGACGAAATTCCAGATCAACGGGGGGAGGATGTGACACCCCAGGAAAACCAGTGAACGGTGCAGTTCGCCTAGCTTCCTCAGTGTGTGCATACCAAATTTCGGGACGAAATTTCCAATTAGTTGGGGATAATGTGACAACTCGAACTTTTGACTCGTTTTGATGTAATGTTCGTGCATAATATGTGATTTTATAAAACCCGAATGATTAGTTGATTTCATAATATATGTTATATTATATGTATTATGTGTGTATGTATGTCGTATGTATTGATAACCGGCCGAACCCACAAGTATAATACATGGTATGTCTGCCAACTTGTGTAAACATAATAAACTAAAAACCGGCCCAACTTGTGTAGTAAATGACCGGCCACTTAAAACATCCTCTCTAGACTTGAGCCCAACATCTTTTCTAACTTGTTAACAGGCCAATACCTTTACTGATTAAGTTAAATGGCCCAAACATCCCGTACGTATTGTATATCAAATACAATTCAATCTAGTTTAAATATATAACAAACCTCACCTTTTTTTTTCTCTCTGAATAACATACGGCAGTAGACATCCCCTCGAGAACATCATATATCCGATCGACCTGTTATAGCTGGTTAGTAAATTCCTTTGTTTAAGTTCTATTGATAGCTTGTTTGTGAGATGACATATTATGTGATTACATGTGTTTCTCGGTCAGCGCATTCTTTTTCAGTAATACATGTGATGATGATTAATTTTGTGTCACTTCAAATTCTTGATCGATGTGATGGCATCATGACAAATCCCAAAACCAGCCATGTGCCGTGTCGGTTAGCGTGTGTAGTTTAAGGGGAGGTCCAATGAGAAGTTTGGTGGTGCAAGTAGTGGTTCAATGGGGTTGGACGGTGAGGGGTAAATGGTCGGCTATCATGTTTTATATTTGTGAGAATATGATAAAATATATATATGTTAGAAGCAATATTATGAGCTATGTGATTGGTAAGAGTGGTCGGCCAAGTAACATGGGATTGCATGCAAAAATTTCATAAAATTGTCGGCTAGTTTTTTTGTGCAACCGACCCACCTTGTATTCGGTCCAATCAAATTGAGATTCCTTTGAGATTGAATTCAAAAGCATGTCTGCCTATACATGTGAATTCGAAATTATATGAACTGTTATATGGTGACTCCCGTGATGCTTATGAATAATTTTGTGTGATTAAATATTGTTGGTCTATGAGCATATAAAAGCATCCCCTGACATGAGTAGATAGTGGAATCCGATGTGGTTGTTGACCATGGTATTTATTTTTGATAATTAAATTAGTTGGTAACTATAACACATGAGAATTAGAGAATTTGATTAATAAAGAATATTATGATTCTGGATGCTAAAGTAAAACAGTTCGGGCCGTGTATTAAATCTGGGCCGTACAGTAGGTTGCCACACTTAGTTGGGCTGGAAACTAAGTGGGCTGCACCTTAATTCAAATAGTGCATTGTGTTGTCGAGTGTTGTTAAGTTGGTAAAGATTGTGTTGCGAAATCACTTGTGATCCAAATGCGAATGGTGTATTATGTGAACTTGTAACTTAAATGTGCTATGACCAGGATGCTTGTATGACATAGGTGATGTTATATGATTGGTTGTTTACTGCTTGAGCAATACGTGTGTCTAGATTTGAGAATTTGTAAATTCATAAAATTGACTGTCAATGATAACCATGCTAGGATTTGATTGATCAACTGTTTAACGGGCATTTATTCTAACCGAGCAAACCAAAGGTGAGTTCACACAGCCAAGGCATGGGATTCCCGGGTTGGGAATTGGGTTGGATATGTTGGATATGGAATGATCACTTGTACTTACGCATATTCTAGACTATAGACCATCGTCCTCAGGTTAGTCAGGACACGTTACGTAAAGCCTACGTAACCCAGTATATTTGCCATATGTCTCCCGGGTCGGGAGGACACGTTACGTAAAGCCTACGTAACCCAATACCATCCACTGGCTTCCAGGTCGGAAGGCCACGCTGCGTAAAGCCTACGTAGCCCCCCACGCGTACCACTGTCCTCGGGGAAGGGCACGTCACGTAAAGCCTACGTGACCCTGTACGTTTTTTCCTGTTCTCGGTAAAGAAGAACACATGGTCGGAAGTTAGTCTAGTAAGTACCGTTAATGAGAAACCCTCATTAGCCAGGATAAACATGGGAAGCCCCCACTAATTAACTCACGCCCTATGATTATGAACTTACTTTCTGTGAACTCGCTCAACTAGTTTGTTGATCATTTGCTGCATGCCTTGCAGGACCTTAGGTACTTTATGGAGCTTGCACAAGGAAGGAGCAGGTCGTTGTGGACAGATGGATCATGAACGTTATTGAACTTATAACTTATTTGGGTTTACTTTATATTGCTTCCGCTACTTAAACAGTATTTGGTTTTTGAACATCAATTATGTCTTTGATTGTTATTAAATGCTATGTTTGATATAATTGGTGGTTTGATCCTGGTCGGTCACGCTCCCAAGCGGTGATACTCCGCAGGTGGATTTTGGGGGTGTGACAGAATAGGCTAGAACAGGGCACGGAATCCAAAATATTGTTCTTAGGAAGTGATTCCGCTCCAGCGAAACCTCATATGTTTCTGATTCTGCCCGTAGTGGTTTAGCCTGATTCCGCCCGAAATGTGTTATGCCTGATTTCGCTCCAATGTGTACGAGGTGATTCCACTCGAGAGTGTAAGGGCTATATATAGGTTGTAGTTTGGAGTGAAATTAGTTAGTTCTTAGGTGATTATCTTCCAGTGAGCCACGAAGTGCTGCCGGTATTGATTTACATGAACATTTCTGCTGCATATGTTTACTCAGCATATGGGCACATGCCTTCATTTTGTTATGACATTTGGTTTGTTTAACATGGGACAATACATTCATTAACATTAGCTACGCCGTTCGTTAGTAGGTAGTGGTACCATAGGAATTGACAACTCCCATTCCTGAAGTCCTGGGTTTGATAGGACTGGAAGGAATGACCGAATTCGATATACATAACTTAGATAAACCTTTAATTTGTTTAAGGGTTTATCGCCGCAGTCTCAAGGCTTGGATGTATGCATAGTTTACAATACCACATAAATGTTAATATCAATAGAGCATGCATTTCCCGCAGAACATAACGCTGATTTAAACCACGTTTTACTTCAACGACTTGTTTTGTGCATATGGTTTAAGTTGATACATTTCGCTTACCATACATGATACATTTTGGGATTACACATTACATGATTTACATTGAACACAAACACGTCGACATTGACATACACATTTAGTGGTTTACATTTGAACATGAACATTTGACATGGTTTACAATAACACTTGACATTTGGTTTACACATGAACAATTTACATGGTGGATTGGTTTGACCGTAAGCACTTAGGTTAAGTTTCATTTTAGTATGTAGGCTTTGATAAACCATATTACACGAGTCTCCATACTCGTTTGGTTTACGAACCCGCGTACTATCCGATCCTTCCGATTTGGTCCGGTATATTAACATAGCTACCTATTAGTTGCCGTTTGATATCCCGTGATCTTTAGCATTATCTGGTTATTATACAAGAACTCCAAAGCAATCTTAGGTGAGTACATTGAACCCCATCTTTTACATGTTTTCGAGGAGTCAATGCGAGTACATTGAACCCCTCTTTTACTGTTTTCCAAACTGTTTTGGGGTGAAACACATGTGCCTACTTGCTACTTTTATGCTTTCCGGTTTTCACATCATATACTACTATGTTCGATAGTACATATATAGTACATGATTTCATTGTGTTTATGCTATGTATGCCTATTGTGTGCGTACTTAGTACATTGCTTTACATTTCATGCTACGTACGCCCATTGTGTGCATACGTAGTACATTGCTTCACATTGCATTACTGTTGCATATGCTCATCCAGCATATGAACACATTACACTACATTTTGAACCGTTGTACTCTACAATACATTTCATGCTACGTACGCCCATTGTGTGCATACGTAGTACATTGTTTCACATTGCATTACTGTTGCATATGCTCATCCAGCATATGAACACATTACACTACATTTTGAACCGTTGTACTCTACAATACATTTCATGCTACGTACGCCCATTGTGTGCATACGTAGTACATTGTTTCACATTGCATTACTGTTGCATATGCTCATCCAGCATATGAACACATTACACTACATTTTGAACCGTTGTACTCTACAATACATTTCATGCTACGTACGCCCATTGTGTGCATACGTAGTACATTGTTTCACATTGCATTTCTGTTGCATATGCTCATCCAGCATATGAACTCATTATACTACATTTTGAACCGTTGTAACCATTTGACTATACATAAACATTTCTACCGTTGTTAAACATTTCATCTTGATGGTTTGGTTTGAGTAAGTGACTTAAGTAACGAGGCATGTGTAATATGATACAAGCATGGTGGATACGCCGCTGGTACTTCCTATATATAAGTGTTTGTATGGTATTACATATCGTAGCGTTATTTGAATCATTTCAATTTGAGACATAGAACATTTTATACAAATAACACGCTTTTCACAAGACATTGATTTACAAACAACAAATCTTATACAAACTCTTTTTACATGGTTATTCAGTTAACCATGCATTGTTCTCTTATTTATACATATCATTTGATCTTACCGTTTTTCAAATGATTTACAAGACAAAGCAAAATACGAGGTTCATGACTAAACATTTTCTCAAACATAAGTCATGAATCCCGTTTTCACAAAACCAATGTATCTCACAGGCATTTTTATGCTGACGTACCTACTTTCACATGTGTTTTCAGGAGATGATGCATAGGACTTATCAAGACATACTTAGGCGGACCTGTGCCTTAGTGACATAAAACGAGACAAGAACTAGTTAATTTATGTTATGTACACTTTGATTCTTGTTTAGACAATGTAAACTTTCATGTTTGATTTATAAAACGAAACTTCATTTGCCATGGATTTGAAACAATTGATTCTGTTACAACACTCCCCGACGTTTCCGCCACGGTTTGTATGTTCTACGTGGTCGGGGTGTGACAGAAAAGATGGTATCAGAGCCAATGGTTATAGGGAATTAGGTTATTAGTAATGCTTTGACCTAGTCTATAACCTTCCTAGGACCCTAACGCGAGTTCACTTGCGTTTAGTCATAAAACAATACCGTCACCTATCCTTAGGCGACGACCACAACAAGAACATAAATTTCAAAACCGCTTTGAAAACCAATCATCTGTTCTAGGATGATTGATTACTAGGTTTTGAACCCTCTGTTATAAGGTTTTGAACCCCTTTGAATTTTCAAAACTCCCGTCAAAGTTTTGGGTCCTAACTAGTGTGAACACGTGCGAACTGGAAGAGTGAATGCCTGTACCCTGGGTTTTCTGTCTAAGGTTAGAGTGTTCGTACAAATCCACATAATCGGACCAGTCACTCTTACCTGGGAACTCTTGGGGTGAGTATCCACTTATAGGCGAGCATGTCTTCGCGATACACTATGAGGATCTATTTGCTTTGATTCAGCCTTGGTGTTGTTTGTTTGCTTCATGATTTAAACAAGTGACCATCAACCGTGATTATGGTCAGTGATTGTAACATCCTATTCTTACCCAATACCATTTTATTTGTTTCCTTTCATGTTTTCCTCTTTTAGAATGCCTCCTCGACGCGAACACCAGATAGCAACTGCCGAGCTGGCAGAAATTATTGCGCAGCAGATGGCTGCTCAATTCCCAAATCTCTTTGCTCAATGGAACCAAGCCAACAACAACAACAATGGTACATGCAATTTCAAGAGCTTTAACTCGGCTAAACCACTCAAGTTTAGTGGTTCTGAGGGAGCAACTGGGCTTCTCCAATGGTTCGAGAGCATCGAGAATACCTTTCGCCACGTGCAGTGTCCGGAAAATCGCAAGGTCGAGTTTTCTTCGAGTGTGTTTCAGAAGAGGGCTCTTACATGGTGGAATGGGGTAATGAGAGACCGTGGTGCAGATGTTGCTCTAGCACAAACATGGGCTGAACTGAGAGCTCTTATGATGAGAGAGTTTTGTCCTCGTCATGAACAACGAGCGTTGGAGAAGGAGTTTGATGATTTAAAACAAGATAGTGGCGAACACAGGGCATATACTGATAGGTTTGAGGAGTTGAGTCTACTTTGCCCGACTATGGTCGCCCCACTCGACAAGGCTATCGAAAGGTACATCGACGGCCTGCCTGACTCGGTACAAGACATTGTCACTGGTAGCAACCCTACCACACTCCGTCAGGCCATTGAGCTATCTGCAACCTTGACTGAATCGCAGATCAGAAAGCATAAACTTTTTCGAAAGGGTGACAAGAAGCCAATCGAGGAATCAAAGACCATGGATGAACAGACCGAATCTCCTAAGAAGTCAAAGAAGCGAAAGGCTTCTCAGAACTTCGCCATGGTCGCTCACAATGGTCAAGCCGTCCCCAACCAACCGGCTCAACCCCCTGCTAGAAAACCATACAATGGAACTGCACCTTTGTGCAACCAATGTGGCCTCCATCATCACGCCAATGTACAATGCCGCAAATGCCAAACTTGTGGACTTATAGGCCACACAGCAAGAGTCTGCCCAGCTGCAGCTGCGCCAAACCAAGCTGGCAACAATCCTGCTCAAGGTCGTTTTCTACCAGGCTCTTGTTTCAACTGTGGCGAGATGGGTCATTTCCGAAGAAATTGCCCAAAGCTTGCTAATGCAAATCCAGCACAGGGATAAGCATCTGACTGACAAGAAGACAACATCGTTTAGAAATAATCATGTCTTATGTATTATCTTCTTTTGTTGTCAAGGTCCAAGAAACCGTTGTTATCGTTGTTTATATATAAATCTTTTATTTACATTGCAATGTATTTCTGTGGTTGCATGTATAAACGACATATCCCTTACAATACCGACAATCAAGGGACCGTATTCCTTAAAGAACAAACTACCCCCAAAATTCTCCCATTCTATAATCGCTTGCGTCTTCTACAAAATTCCTAAGTACCCGTTTATTCTAAGGAAACGAAGTACAAAGCGCAGGTTACAACACAAGACGAATACCCAAAGTACCACTATAAAACCTAAATAGGGTACCTAAGGACTTCCCGTAAGTCTTTAATTGTTGTATACCTTAATTCGAATGTGGTGATTCCTTGTAATCAAGAATCGAGACCTTGTAATCAAGAATCGAGTCTTTAATTGTTGTATACCTAAATAGATCTTTCTATCTTCTCAGATAGATCCCAGTGAACATTGAGACCTGTCGATTGGTTTCCATATCCGTATTCAATCAATAACAAGTTAAAAACAAATTATGATCAAGTTAAACAAGTATGTGACTTTGTGCTTATGTGTTCCCTTATGTGTTGTTGTGTGATCCAAATTATGCTATCCAAATCCTCGTAGAATCTTACATATCCTTATACAAGAGATTCATCGTAGGATACCCAGGGGTATTACTTAAAATCCTCAATGGACTTCTATGTTATAGTTGTGACAACTCGAGTTTCTGACTTTCGCTTTCGCATTAAATGCGCGTTGACTTTGACTGCTTAGTTGTTTGGATTATGGACTTGTAATTGTACACGTTGTGTTTTGATGAAATGAATTGTCGTGTTGCACATATGTGATTACTTGCTGTGGTATTAAAGTTATTATTGGAATATTATTAAAACACTTAGTTTAGATCGAAACATGTTATGCCAATCGAAGGACCCCGAAAGATATCCTTCGATTCGAAGGATCAACTGCCGGTTCGAAGGATCTCGAAACATATCCTTCGAACCAAGACCATATCCTTCGACTGGAACCCAGATCCTTCGGCCCAGTCTTTCAGATGGGCTTGGCCCATTTCTGTAATACGTATAAATACGTATCAACATGTACCGGCTGTCATTTTCTATCATATTCCCAACCCTAGAGCTCTCCAAACTGTGACGGCAAGCTAGTAACCACAGGAGACCCTTGCGACCAAACCCTCATTTCGGTTAGTAAAATCTATTTGATTCGATCGTTCGTTTATATGCGTATGTGTTCACGTGTAGTGTGTTCTTGATTGTTGATGTAACCTGAACTGATACATGCCTGAATATCATGATTTTGGATACGATTGAATATCGATATAGATTTCACATAGGGTTTGATGATGTGTTAATGTGCGTTAACCGGTTTCGTGATACGTTTAAACTAGGTTCATGCTAGACAATGATTTCTGGATGATTGCGTTATGATTAGATGTGCTAAATGATTCTGATGATTTGGTAATGATGATGACGGCTGTACAGATGATTAGGGTTGCTGTTCCTGTGAAAACGTAACTGATTGTGAAAACGTAACTGTTGATTGATCGAAAGATACTGTTTGTCGAAACATAGGTAGTGTCGAAAGATGCTGGTAGTCGAAACATAGCATTGACCGAAGGATAGATATGACCGAAACATAATTAAGTTGACCGAAAGATACCTTAGGTCGAAAGATGACTGATGGTACGAAACATACCAACTAGTCCGAAAGATAACTGTGAAAACTTGTAAGTGTCGAAAGATCACTAATGTGTCGAAAGATAAGGTTGGATTCGAAGGATGGTAGGTTATAAACATCTTTCGAAAGATAGTGGAATGTATGTTTGATTTACTTGACATGCCATGCTTGATGATGAATGTTTACATTTGCAATTGTGTGACACTCGATTTGCATACGTATCATTGCGAACATGAACTGATTTGTTATACATGCATACAATAGGACGTGATTAATTACTTGTGAGTACATAACCTAGCATACCGAGCAAACCAAGGTGAGTTCACACTCTTACTAAGGCATGGGATTCCCGGGTTGTGGGAATGGGTTAAAGGCTTGATGATAAACTAATAACGTACATACACTACGCTTTTCCTAGACTATCACCTATCATAGTCCTCGGATGTCAGGACGGTTCCGTAGGTTGGAAAACACCTACGTGGTTCCGTAGGTTGGGATAACACCTACGTGGTCAGATGCCAATTACTATCCTCGATACAAAGGATACGCACGTAAGACATACGTGTACGCATTACTTACTTCTTCCGTAGGTTGGGATAACACCTACGTGGTCATATGCAAATTACTATCCTCGATACAAAGGATACGCACGTAAGACATACGTGTACGCATTACTTACTTCTTCCGTAGGTTGGGACAACACCTACGTGGTCATAATACGAATAGTCTAGTGGTCACTTAACATGGGAAGCCCCCACCTGTATAACTTACTATTGGCCCGGTAGAGCCACCCGTTACCTACTATTACGCATTTACGTACTGTGAACTCGCTCAACTATTTTGTTGATCCTTTCCTTTACATGCCTCGCAGATCGTTAGGTACTGGGAGCTTGCACTGGAGGCGCGGTCGTTGTGGACTTGGATCGTGAACATCATATGGAACCCATATGATACTTGATACACTTTTACATTGGATATTTTTATATATACGCTTCCGCTAAACATTGATAACTGGCTTATGTTTTGGAAACACCTTTCATATGGATTTGTTCTGAATTATACTGCAATTACTTTTACTTTATACAATGTTCTATATGATTGGTGGCTTGGTCCTGGTCATGTCACGCCTCCAAGCGGTGGTACTCCGCGTGTGGGATTTTGGGGGTGTGACAGATTGGTATCAGAGCCATTGGTTATAGAGAACTTGGTTTTAATATGGAAAAAACGTTTTTATTAAAACCAGACTATAACCAGAACAGTGCTCTCAACGATCCACAACGACGCTTCGCTCCACGTGCAAGACTCGACATCCTAGGTAATAAGGTTTATGTTTGTTACCTACTTGCTAGAATTTGCATAGAACTTTGCTTGTAGTATGCTTACATTACTTGCTCACAACTTGTTATTGCCTGAGAATACTTACGTGCTTACACTCTTCTGTCATCGCACTATTCGCGAACTTTTCTCACTTATGTTGCCTTTGATGTGAAGATCAATGGCCGCACGAATTACCATGACTCAAGCCCAGCTAGAGGCTCTCGTTGCTGCGGCAGTTGCAGCCGCCCAAGCAGGTAGTATACCCTGCAGTATAGGCACTAGGATCTTTAGATCCTACATTAATTCTCGTATTTAACTTTGCCCTATTCGTACACAATAGGTCAACCCGCTCAGCAACAACCTGCCTGCACATTCAAGAACTTTATGGAATGCCGTCCCAGCACGTTTAGCGGCACAGAAGGAGCAGTTGGACTCCTTCACTGGTTCGAGAAGCTAGAATCAGTATTCGAAATGTGTGAATGCCCTGAGGAACGCAGGGTGAAATACGCTACCGGTACCCTAGAGGGAATCGCGTTAACTTGGTGGAACGCGCAAGTGCAGATATTCGGGTTGGCAGCTGCTAACGCCACACCCTGGAACGAATTCAAAGAACTTATCAAGAGAGAGTATTGTACACGTGAAGATATTCACAAGTTGGAAGACGAGCTGTATAATCTGAAAATGGTTGGATCAGAGATTGAAGCGTATACTAAACGGTCAAATGAGCTGGCCGTGCTGTGTCCAACTATGGTGGACCCTCCATACAAGCGTATCGAGTTGTATCTCAAAGGTTTGGCTCCAGAAATTCAGAGCCATGTTACCTCAGCTAACCTCGACAACATCCAGGAGATCCAGCGTCTCGCTCATCGCATCACAGATCAGGCCGTGGATCAAAATCGCCTGCCTAAGCGCATCAGCGCTACTGCTACTGCTACTACGTCTGCTACTACTGCTACTCCCAGTGACAATAAGCGAAAATGGGAGGGGGATTCAAGTAAAGCATCAGCGTCAGTCCAGTCCCAGGCTCAGCAACGAAAGACTGAAGGTTATCAAAGCCCCAGTCAGCACTCTTCGGGTAGTCACAAACAGGGAGGATATCGGGGAAATCTTCCGAAATGTAACAACTGCAACAGGCACCACAGCGGCCAGTGTAACAGAGGTCGTTGTCAAAGATGCCTCAAGATGGGTCATGAGGCCAAAGACTGCAGGAGCCCTCGTCCTGCGAACCAGAACCAGGGTCAGCAGCAGCCACACGCTCAGCAGAATCAGCAACAGGGCAACAAGGGGTGCTATAATTGTGGTGCTGAAGGTCACATCAAGAGACACTGCCCGCAGCTAAACAGGAACCAGAACAACAACAACAACAATCAGGGCAACGGGAACAATAACAACAACAACGGGGGAAACAACAATAACAATGGCAACGAGGCAAGAGGTCGAGTTTTCATGTTAGGAGGAGGAGACGCAATGAACGCTAATTGAACTCATAACTTGTCTTGGATTTTTATTATTATGTTTACGCTACTCAAACAAAGTTTGGTTTGAACATTAATCATGTTGGGTTTTATGAATTATTTTAACTGCTATACTTCATGTTTGATATGATGAATGGTTTGATATTATTGAGCGCACCTGCCGTATTTATGGACCTTATGAACAGGGTGTGCAAACCCTACCTGGACAAATTGTCCTTGTCTCCATCAACGACATTCTGATCTACTCCAAGAGTCAGGAAGAACATGAGCAACACTTACGTCTTATCTTGGAACTTTTCGGAAGGAGCAAACGTACGCCAAGTTTTCTAAATGCGACTTCTGGATACGTGAAGTCCACTCCTTAGGCCATGTAGTGAACAGGGATGCGATCCATGTCGATCCATCCAAGATAGATTCGATCAGGAACAGACCAGCACCGCGTACACCAACAGAGATACGCCAATTCTTGGGTTTGGCGGGTTACTACAGGTGATTTATCAAAGACTTCTTCAAGATCGCGCAGCCGCTTACAATGCTGACACAGGAAGGTGTCACCTACCGTTGGGGAGATTCTCAGGAAACCGCTTTTCAGTACTTAAAGGATAGGCTCTGCAGCGCACCTATTCTCTCATTGCCAGAGGGCACAGATGACTTCGTGGTATACTGTGATGCATCCATCCAGGGTCTTGGATGTGTGTTGATGCAACGTGATAAAGTGATAGCCTACGCTTCTCGGCAACTCAAGGTTCATGAACGGAACTATACGACGCACGATTTAGAGCTGGGAGCTGTTGTTTTCGCGTTTAAGATATGGCGACACTACCTGTACGGTACCAAGTGCACGATTTACACCGATCACAGGAGTCTCGAGCATATCCTTAAGCAGAAGGATTTGAACATGCGTCAACGAAGATGGGTTGAATTACTTAGCGACTACGAATGCGCCATCAGGTACCATCCAGACAAGGTCAATGTTGGGGCAGACGCCCTCAGTCGGAAGGACACTCTACCTCAGCGCGTGCGAGCGCTACTGCTTACGATCCAGCCTAGCCTGCCAGCACAGATACGTAATGCTCGGGTAGAAGCATTGAAACCCGAAAACGTCAAAGCTGAAGCCCTACGCGGCTCAAGGCAATGCACGGAACAAAAAGAAGACAGCGCCTACCATGTAACGGGCCGTATTTGGGTCCCACTTCATGGCGGTTTACGCGAACTTGTAATGGATGAAGCTTACAAGTCTCGCTATTCGGTACATCCAGGATCAGATAAAATGCACCACGACATCAGTACAACTTATTGGTGGCCAAAACATGAAAGCTCTTATCGCAACTCACGACGGCAAGTGTTTAACTTGTGCAAGGGTTAAAACCGAGTACCAGAAACCATCAGGTCTACTTCAGCAGCCCAAGATACCACAATGGAAACGGGAGCAAATTTCCATGGATTTTGTCACTGGCCTACCTAGATCCCAGAGTGGGAATGACACTATGGGTCATAGTTGATCGGCTCACCAAGTCTGCACACTCCCTGTCGATTAAGGAAGCGGACAAGTTCTCCACTCTCGCAGACATTTACCTTAAAGAAATTGTTCGAGGCACGGAGTGCCCACATCCATTATTTCGGATCGCGACGTACGATTCACGTCGGAACTATGGCAAGCGATGCATAAATCTTTTGGCTCACGGCTAGACATGAGCACAACCTATCACCCTCAGACGGATGGGCAGTCTGAGCGAACGATTCAAACCCTTGAAGACATGCTTAGGGCGTGTGTTATCGATTTCGACAACGGCTGGGAAAAGCACCTCCCTTTGGTGGAGTTCTCATACAATAACAGTTACCACACCAGCATTCAAGCCGCTCCATTTGAGGCATTGTACGGACGTAAATGCCGGTCACCTCTCTGTTGGGCAGAGGTGGGAGATAGTCAAATTACGGGTCCAGATATTGTTGTGGACGCCACAGAAAAGATTTCAATCATACGACAACACATGGCGACAGCACGTGATCGCCAGAAAGCCTATGCTGATAAACGCAGGAAACCGCCCGAATTCCAAGTTGGGGATCGAGTGCTACTCAAAGTTTCACCCTGGAAGGGTGTAGTACGATTTGGCAAACGGGGTAAACTTAATCCACGGTATGTTGGACCGTTCGAAATCACTGAAAGAATAGGCCCAGTAGCCTACAGATTAAACCTACCTCCTGAACTCGGTGCAGTTCACAATGTATTTCACGTGTCGAATCTGAAGAAATGCCTATCAGATGAGACCCTTATAGTTCCTTTTAAGGAACTCACTATCGACGAGCGGTTGCAGTTCGTCGAGGAACCACTTGAAATCACGGACCGGGATGTGAAGGTCCTCAAACACAAGAGAATCCCTCTTGTTCGAGTTCGTTGGAACTCCCGACGTGGCCCAGAGTACACCTGGGAACGCGAGGATTAGATGACAGAAAAGTACCCCAGTTATTCGAAACCAATACAACCACTACTGAGGCTGAAGCTACTACTACTGAATTTCGGGACGAAATTCCAAATCAACGGGGGGATGATGTGACACCCCAGGAAAACCAGTAAACGATACAGCTTACCTAGCTTCCTCAGTGAGTGCATACCAAATTTCGGGACGAAATTTTCAATTAGTTGGGGATAATGTGACAACTCGAGTTTCTGACTTTCGCTTTCGCATTAAATGCGCGTTGACTTTGACTGCTTAGTTGTTTGGATTATGGACTTGTAATTGTACACGTTGTGTTTTGATGAAATGAATTGTCGTGTTGCACATATGTGATTACTTGCTGTGGTATTAAAGTTATTATTGGAATATTATTAAAACACTTAGTTTAGATCGAAACATGTTATGCCAATCGAAGGACCCCGAAAGATATCCTTCGATTCGAAGGATCAACTGCCGGTTCGAAGGATCTCGAAACATATCCTTCGAACCAAGACCATATCCTTCGACTGGAACCCAGATCCTTCGGCCCAGTCTTTCAGATGGGCTTGGCCCATTTCTGTAATACGTATAAATACGTATCAACATGTACCGGCTGTCATTTTCTATCATATTCCCAACCCTAGAGCTCTCCAAACTGTGACGGCAAGCTAGTAACCACAGGAGACCCTTGCGACCAAACCCTCATTTCGGTTAGTAAAATCTATTTGATTCGATCGTTCGTTTATATGCGTATGTGTTCACGTGTAGTGTGTTCTTGATTGTTGATGTAACCTGAACTGATACATGCCTGAATATCATGATTTTGGATACGATTGAATATCGATATAGATTTCACATAGGGTTTGATGATGTGTTAATGTGCGTTAACCGGTTTCGTGATACGTTTAAACTAGGTTCATGCTAGACAATGATTTCTGGATGATTGCGTTATGATTAGATGTGCTAAATGATTCTGATGATTTGGTAATGATGATGACGGCTGTACAGATGATTAGGGTTGCTGTTCCTGTGAAAACGTAACTGATTGTGAAAACGTAACTGTTGATTGATCGAAAGATACTGTTTGTCGAAACATAGGTAGTGTCGAAAGATGCTGGTAGTCGAAACATAGCATTGACCGAAGGATAGATATGACCGAAACATAATTAAGTTGACCGAAAGATACCTTAGGTCGAAAGATGACTGATGGTACGAAACATACCAACTAGTCCGAAAGATAACTGTGAAAACTTGTAAGTGTCGAAAGATCACTAATGTGTCGAAAGATAAGGTTGGATTCGAAGGATGGTAGGTTATAAACATCTTTCGAAAGATAGTGGAATGTATGTTTGATTTACTTGACATGCCATGCTTGATGATGAATGTTTACATTTGCAATTGTGTGACACTCGATTTGCATACGTATCATTGCGAACATGAACTGATTTGTTATACATGCATACAATAGGACGTGATTAATTACTTGTGAGTACATAACCTAGCATACCGAGCAAACCAAGGTGAGTTCACACTCTTACTAAGGCATGGGATTCCCGGGTTGTGGGAATGGGTTAAAGGCTTGATGATAAACTAATAACGTACATACACTACGCTTTTCCTAGACTATCACCTATCATAGTCCTCGGATGTCAGGACGGTTCCGTAGGTTGGAAAACACCTACGTGGTTCCGTAGGTTGGGATAACACCTACGTGGTCAGATGCCAATTACTATCCTCGATACAAAGGATACGCACGTAAGACATACGTGTACGCATTACTTACTTCTTCCGTAGGTTGGGATAACACCTACGTGGTCATATGCAAATTACTATCCTCGATACAAAGGATACGCACGTAAGACATACGTGTACGCATTACTTACTTCTTCCGTAGGTTGGGACAACACCTACGTGGTCATAATACGAATAGTCTAGTGGTCACTTAACATGGGAAGCCCCCACCTGTATAACTTACTATTGGCCCGGTAGAGCCACCCGTTACCTACTATTACGCATTTACGTACTGTGAACTCGCTCAACTATTTTGTTGATCCTTTCCTTTACATGCCTCGCAGATCGTTAGGTACTGGGAGCTTGCACTGGAGGCGCGGTCGTTGTGGACTTGGATCGTGAACATCATATGGAACCCATATGATACTTGATACACTTTTACATTGGATATTTTTATATATACGCTTCCGCTAAACATTGATAACTGGCTTATGTTTTGGAAACACCTTTCATATGGATTTGTTCTGAATTATACTGCAATTACTTTTACTTTATACAATGTTCTATATGATTGGTGGCTTGGTCCTGGTCATGTCACGCCTCCAAGCGGTGGTACTCCGCGTGTGGGATTTTGGGGGTGTGACAATAGTTAAGTCCCTCGGATTATAAAGTACTACTTCATAATTAGACCCTTGAGTGGTCTAGTTAAACAGATCCATCCAAAAATCTGGATAAGGATATCATGTGATGATATAGCTGAAAGGACTCTTTGGTGGCCTAACTAAGAAGATCCCCTGTCGATCTAATTAAAAGGAACCGATGGAAGTCTAGTCACCCTCATCACAAGTTTGATATCCTTCCCCAAAACATTACAAAACAAACTGTGCGGACTGTGCAAGGGATTACGTAATTATGGATGCATACATAATTATGGAATTTAGTGCACAGAAATCACAGCAAGTTCTGTCATGTGTCTAGAGTTAACCCTATTCATTTCCAACTCTGAGGAAGCAACCGTTGAAGATGACTCTGTTAGTTCATTTTCGTTTCTGAAGATTTATCCGTTGAGGAAATGAACATCCGTTGTGTAATCCTTCATTTCCAACTCTGAGGAAGCAACCGTTGAAAATGACTCCGTCTGTTCATTTTCGTTTCTGAAGATTTATCCGTTGAGGAAATGAATATCCGTTGTGAAATCCTTCATTTCCAACTCTGAGGAAGCAACCGTTGAAAATGACTCCATCTGTTCATTTTCGTTTCTGAAGATTTATCCGTTGAGGAAATGAATATCTGTTGTGAAATCCTTCATTTCCAACTCTGAGGAAGCAACCGTTGAAAATGATTCCGTTTAGTTCATTTTCGTTTCTGAAGATTTATCCGTTGAGGGAATGAATATCCGTTGTGTAAACCTTCATTTCCAACTCTGATGAAGCAACCGTTGAAAATGACTCCGTTAGTTCATTTTCGTTTCTGAAGATTTACCCGTTGAGGAAATGAATATCCGTTGTGTAAACCTTCATTTCCAACTCTGATGAAGCAACCGTTGAAAATGACTCCGTTAGTTCATTTTCGTTTCTAAAGATTTATCCGTTGGGGGAATGAATATCCGTTGTATAATCCTTCATTTCCAACTCTGATGAAGCAACCGTTGAAAATGACTCCGTTAGTTCATTTTCGTTTCTGAAGATTATCCGTTGAGGAAATGAATATCCGTTGTGTAATCCTTCATTTCCAATTCTGATGAAGCAACCATTGAAAATGACCCGTCTGTTCATTTTCGTTTCGGAAGAATGACCGTTAAGGAAATGACAAGATATTGCCTTACATATCATTGGTGGTTATTTGGCAAATTCACAATTAGACTCCTACGAATAAATTTCGGGACGAAATTTCCTAAAGTAGGGGAGACTGTGACACCTATGTCACCGCGACCATCAAACAAATACCAAGCCGATGAAATATTGTATTTCATACTTGGGATCTTGTATAAATATGTGTATGTTTTGCACATATCAATTATTGTTCAATTTCAAATTCTACATTGCTTTCTAGAGCATTATACGCAAACTGGTGCGTAAACGTACTCAGTTTAATGCGACAAATACTCCGGAACATCAACATATACTCAACATACCTTAAATAACCTTTACATAACTTAGAAATAAGTTTTGAAGGCTTGGGTATAGCAAAAACAAGTTAATTCGCTTACAGGGACTAAACTTGACAAACTGCGAAAGTATGCCAATTTGAACTGTAACGAACATTCCGGAACATGTTCATAAGTTAAACATACCCTAAATATCCTCTACATAGCTTAGAAATAGGCTTTGAGGTGTTTGGTATGCTAAAACAAACTTTTGGATCATTCAGGGACTAAAAGTGTCAAAAAGTGCACAAGTTTGCACTTTCGCGCATAACTTACGTTCTGAATACATCCGGACATCCAAAAATTTATGTAAGCATCCTTATATTATGCCTTAGTGTTGGGCATGAGAAAAATCCATTCGTCGCGTCATTTGGATCATCTTTCGCGCTTATGCGCATTCCGTCGTAATTAAGCGAACATCGCAATCGTACGGCCAAACGAACCGACATCCGGAATATTTTTGAGCATATTTCATGTCCCCTACACTTTAACTTCATCTTAGAGCCTTGAAATGAGGTTAACGGGGCTTAAACGTGCCAAAAATGGGCCAAAATACGTGTTTCTGAAGTGCAGGGACCAAAATTGTAAATTCTGATCTGGGAACCTTAGGCGGGGCGCGTAAGGATTTACCAAATCCTTACGCGGGGCGCGTGAGACTGTCAGACAGAAAAATCTTTGCATTTAATGCAGTTTGGCCTTTCGTTCGATCAAGGGGCAATGCCCTTTCACCCAATCAGGAGCCAAGGGCCAAGTTCTGACTTACCACAATATTTTGACAAGTGTACGCTCGAGATCGCGGCACGATATTCGATAAACGATCCTAACGGTTCCACTTTTCCTATAAATACCCCCCCCCCTTTGTTCCAAAAACCCACACAATCTGATCTTAAGGCTCTAAGTTGGAACCATTGTTTCATACCTGAGCTATTTGATCTAGATTAGCACTCGGGGACCCTCCGTAAGTCTTCTTTCGCTCTTTTATTCGCTTTTCGAGTCCGAAAGTCAACGTTTTGTTGACTTTCTGCATTGACCAGCTTATGGTCGATGCGAAGTTCATGGAACTTCATAACGTGAGCGTGATCACGATGGTTATGGTCCGTAGTGACCATACCTACTGATTACCACGTTATCTAGGCTCAGTGACGAGTCGTAGTTTTGGCCAAAATGCGCATTCTTGCGTATTTTGTAACCAAACTACTCGTGAGCATCAAAGCCGTTTGTTTTGATGCCAAACCTGTTTTCTAAACTTAGTTAAGCATGTTCTAACATGCTTAGCTCGTCACTTTTAGTTTAGTACTTATATAGGGTCGTAAGGTAAGCGATCTAAACAATCGCTTATACTTTCGAACCCGACCCATTTGGTCGATCATTAGGATCCGACCAAACACATCAGGTGACCATAGCTATAACCTTCCGAGGTTATACCTTGTGGTCGCGCTGTTAGGCGTTCCGAACACGTTCTACGCGAACGACGCGTAAGGTAGCATAAGCTACCTAAACGGGTCGTGATGGACCGTAAGCACTTAGGTTAAGTTTCATTTTAGTATGTAGGCTTTGATAAACCATATTACACGAGTCTCCATACTCGTTTGGTTTACGAACCCGCGTACTATCCGATCCTTCCGATTTGGTCCGGTATATTAACATAGCTACCTATTAGGTGCCGTTTGATATCCCGTGATCTTTAGCATTATCTGGTTATTATACAAGAACTCCAAAGCAATCTTAGGTGAGTACATTGAACCCCATCTTTTACATGTTTTCGAGGAGTCAATGCGAGTACATTGAACCCCTCTTTTACTGTTTTCCAAACTGTTTTGGGGTGAAACACATGTGCCTACTTGCTACTTTTATGCTTTCCGGTTTTCACATCATATACTACTATGTTCGATAGTACATATATAGTACATGATTTCATTGTGTTTATGCTATGTATGCCTATTGTGTGCGTACTTAGTACATTGCTTTACATTTCATGCTACGTACGCCCATTGTGTGCATACGTAGTACATTGCTTCACATTGCATTACTGTTGCATATGCTCATCCAGCATATGAACACATTACACTACATTTTGAACCGTTGTACTCTACAATACATTTCATGCTACGTACGCCCATTGTGTGCATACGTAGTACATTGTTTCACATTGCATTACTGTTGCATATGCTCATCCAGCATATGAACACATTACACTACATTTTGAACCGTTGTACTCTACAATACATTTCATGCTACGTACGCCCATTGTGTGCATACGTAGTACATTGTTTCACATTGCATTACTGTTGCATATGCTCATCCAGCATATGAACACATTACACTACATTTTGAACCGTTGTACTCTACAATACATTTCATGCTACGTACGCCCATTGTGTGCATACGTAGTACATTGTTTCACATTGCATTTCTGTTGCATATGCTCATCCAGCATATGAACTCATTATACTACATTTTGAACCGTTGTAACCATTTGACTATACATAAACATTTCTACCGTTGTTAAACATTTCATCTTGATGGTTTGGTTTGAGTAAGTGACTTAAGTAACGAGGCATGTGTAATATGATACAAGCATGGTGGATACGCCGCTGGTACTTCCTATATATAAGTGTTTGTATGGTATTACATATCGTAGCGTTATTTGAATCATTTCAATTTGAGACATAGAACATTTTATACAAATAACACGCTTTTCACAAGACATTGATTTACAAACAACAAATCTTATACAAACTCTTTTTACATGGTTATTCAGTTAACCATGCATTGTTCTCTTATTTATACATATCATTTGATCTTACCGTTTTTCAAATGATTTACAAGACAAAGCAAAATACGAGGTTCATGACTAAACATTTTCTCAAACATAAGTCATGAATCCCGTTTTCACAAAACCAATGTATCTCACAGGCATTTTTATGCTGACGTACCTACTTTCACATGTGTTTTCAGGAGATGATGCATAGGACTTATCAAGACATACTTAGGCGGACCTGTGCCTTAGTGACATAAAACGAGACAAGAACTAGTTAATTTATGTTATGTACACTTTGATTCTTGTTTAGACAATGTAAACTTTCATGTTTGATTTATAAAACGAAACTTCATTTGCCATGGATTTGAAACAATTGATTCTGTTACAACACTCCCCGACGTTTCCGCCACGGTTTGTATGTTCTACGTGGTCGGGGTGTGACACTGCCGAAGTGTTGAGTCGATTGTAAACGTCATCCAGATAAATAGAATCAACAGTTGAAAGTGAATACTCGGTGAATTGAACCTGATTTGTCTGTTTCCGCCATTCAAATCCGGAATAGTTCTTCTAATAGACTCAATTGGGTACGAAACCGATCCTACATCTGTAAAACAAGCATGCTGAGCGTCACGGATGAGGGTATCGAGATGATGCTGGGCGTGAATATTACGAACACTATGCAAGTAGCTTCGTCTGCTGAGGGCGTCGGCAACGACAATTGCTTTGCCAGGATGATAACAAATCTCACAGTCGTAATCGTTGAGTAGTTCTACCCATCGGCGTTGACGCATGTTTAGTTCTTTTTGGCTGAAGATGTGTTGTAGGCTCCTATGGTCGGTGAAGACCATACACTTGGTACCTTAAAGGTAGTGTCGCCAAATCTTCAACGCAAAAATAACCGCGCCTAGCTCGAGGTCGTGGGTTGTATAGTTCTTCTCGTGGATCTTGAGCTGACGAGACGAGTAAGCGATAACCTTGTCTCGTTGCATGAGAACACAACCAAGACCAAGTTCGAGGCATCGCAATAGACAACGAAGTCATCGTTTCCGTTGGGTAATGTGATATCCCAGGAAAACGCACAACACAACTAGCTTCTTCGGTGACTGTGTGCTAAATTTCAGGACGAAATTTCTTTCAACTTGGGATGATGTGACAACCCGTAATTCTCGAGGTAAAAACCATTAGTTCGCTTTATAAATCAATTTATAGACTCGTCTTATTCGATGGATTAAAGTTATACTTATTTAGTTTATTACATACAAACGAGTATATGAAGCCAAATCCATATCGTATTGAACTGACCCGAACTGTTTGAACCATGACATAACCCGCGTAACTCGAAACTCTTAGGTTCGAATCATGGCATATAATAAGAATAATATATTTTAATCATGTCATAAACTTTATACATTAGTAATTGTAAGAATAATAATAATAATAATAATTGTGATAATAGTTCATTTCATCTCAACATACAACCTACTTATGTGGGAAGCCCACACCCACTCCTGTTCGTGCAGCCCCAAACCTCCAACCCACCTTCACAATTCTTTTATTCCTTCTTGGTGTGTAGCCCATATGCAACCCTAAACCACCCTACACATTTAATCCCCATCTATTTGTTATGTATATCTAGCATGTCCCCAACAAACCCTAAAACCCTACACAAGCCTGCGACTAACCCTGCTCTCCTTCTTCTCCTTGCTGCCGACACCGAACCAGGCCAAGAGCTCCTCCGCAAGTCAGTTCAAGACTCGATCATGCTCTCACTTCATCTCTAGGTACCATGTCTTGACTTGTAGGATTTAATTTTATAGATTCGTGCATGCTTTTTGTTACGGAACTTCTGCTAACATGGCTGCGTTCTGGGTATTATTATTAGCATGTTCCTACTTATTATAATGATACTTGTAGTTTCATGCGGATAAGGACCATGTGTGCATAATGCTTGAATTGACTAAGGGTGTGGTTAGTCACTAGGGTATTGTTTGTGGGTTTAGATCTGGATAGTTCGTGATGCTTTGGTAATAAATAATCTGACTTTTGATGATGACCTGCTGTATGTGATGTTTAAGTGTCGTCGTTGTTCGCGAAACATGTAAACGGAACCTTTATAACTCGCACTAGGAAGATAAACGCTGAAAACAGAATTTGTCCAACGGTTTCATCCAACTTCAGTTGGCTGTAAACGGGCCGTTATAAATCAAAAAAATTGATTTTCTGAAGTCTAAATTATATGTTTTCAAAAAACGAATCAAATGGCACTGGAATCATATTTTTTGAGGTCGTTTGCTATTTTTAATGGTCCATTTTGTACAACAGCAAAAGCTGCGTTTTTACTACAGAAAATTTGTGTTATGTTTTTCATCATAACTTGAAATCTATGTAGAATTAGTTCATGAAATTTGTACTGTAGATGGCCACTGATGTCATTTTAACTCTCCAACTGGAATTTTGTAATCGGACTTACGATAAATTTTAAATGAATTTTTCAGTGGACTGCAGTCAGAAAGTGACGAATCTGATTGCAGCCCGGTAAATGATTTTTATAAAATAATTGGTAATGAATTGGATCCCGATATTTTTACACATTAATATTTGGATTGTTTAGAGCATTCTGTAAAAGTTTGTGAATTTTTGGAATAAGCTAACTATTTTATTAAAATGCCCGAAAACAGCTCAGTTTTGAATGTTAAAGTTGAAACGACATAAGTAGTAATTTGCGTGTCTAAATGTCGGGTAGGTTATCTGAGAATGATCTAACGTGTTATATGTCAATGAAAGTTTTATGTGCAATATCGCATGTTTGCTTTTGAATGGTTATAGATGGGATGTTTATATGGGCGTGAACTGTTAACGTGAGTGCGTGTTATGTGATAGATGCATGTAGGAACTTTGTGTTTTATTTAAAACCATTAACACACTAAATGTTAATCATATTAGGACACGATTGACCAACCCTAACCGTCAGCTATTTTAAGAGTTCAACCGAGCAACCAAAGGTGAGTTCACACTCTTAAGGCATGGGATTCCCGGTGGGTTGGGAATGGGAGTAAGAAGCTAAGATGAAACCAGCATATTCACCACTAATAGACTACATTAAACTTGCGTATTCTCAGATTGGGAAGAATACGTACCTCCGTCCTCGGATTGGGAAGGACGCCTACACTAAACCTGCGTATTCTCGGATTGGGAAGAATACGTACCTCCGTCCTCGGGTTGGGAAGGACGCCTGCATTTAACCTGCGTATTCTCGGTTGGGTAGAATACGTACCTCCATCCTCGGTTGGGAAGGACGCCAATTGTTGGTGCATTACATCTGTCGACTTCGTCTTGGATCGAGTCTTAGATTGCATTGTATAGATTAGGGCACGATTTACGAGAAAATAGGAAGAGTATACAGTTTAGCATGTTGATTTCGTTCATAGTGACAGCCAGTTGATTTCAGGCGAAATCACAAAGGCTGATTTCGCTTATGTGGTCATGTTGATTTCGCTCACGTGGTCAGATGGTCATCTGGAGCGAAATCTGGAGGCTATATATAGGTGCCTCATGAGCGAAATATGTAGGTATTGTCTTGTATTCCACGCCGAAGTGCTGCCGGTGTGAAGACTGCTTGTATTTGCGTTTCAATCAATACAATCAGTTGTTAAAGTGAAGAATCAATTGTTTCTAGCTTTGTTTCTTGTTATTCCACACCTGAAACAGAGTAGAACACCTCTGAACGACTCATTCGGGTCAGATCGCGATCCTACAAGTGGTATCAGAGCTCAGGAGGAGGAGTTCTGCAGAGATTAGCTGGAATTCATCGAGTTTTCTTACTTCTACACCTTCCTTCATCATTTCAGAGAGATTTACCGGTCGAAAATCACTCAAAATTTCACAGATTGTGTATAATTGGACATTGACAAACCCTGGAAAGTTTCACACCTTAAAACGGACTAAAAATGGACCAAATTGCCCTTCGAGTTGATTTCGCTCATATGGACATTCTCTGATTTCGCTTTTTGGAACATCTTGATTTTGCTCCTAGGGTTTAAAGACTGAGATTTCGCTCCAATATTAGTTGTGATTTCGCTCATAGGGTTTAATTTCTTGGGATTTCGCTCCAGAGTACAATCTAATTTCGCTCCTGTGACATATAAGATTGGAATTTCGCTCAAGAGACATCATTCTTGAGATTTCACTCCAGGGATCAATTTGATTTCGCTCTTGTGACGCATTTCTTAGGGATTTCGCTCCAAGCATCATCCTAATTTCGCTCTAAGGGTTTCTGGGATTTCGCTCTAAGCTTACAAGTGTGATTTCCCTTTTGTCAACCACACATCTAATTTCGCTCGAAAGTTGCTGATTTTGAAAAACGTGATAAGTCATCATGGATACCGAGTTTTACAATGCGTTTGCAACTCCGTCTAGTCTGTCTGTCATTGCTCAAGTTATGAATTCGGAAAATGAGACGGGAACCACCCAAAAGCCCCCAAAACTGATGAGTATCGAAGAATACTACGGGTGGAAAGACAGATTCGAGAACTGGGTTCAGGCAAACCATCTTAGGTCGTGGGAATGTATATTGAAGAAATATATGCTGCCTCGAACAGATTTGCAGGTCATCAAAGATTTATCAGAGTTTACTGATCAAGAACGGGTTATGTACAAAGCCGAAAAGATAATGATCTGTCTGCTTCAACAAGCTATCAAATAAGACATTTTCATTCTACTACAACATGACAAAACTGCAAAATCAATCTTGGATGCACTTAAAGTTAAATTTGAGGGTAGTGAGAACATGATAAAGAGCAAGAAGGCGTTGCTAAAGGAAGAGTTTGATCTGTTCAGTAGCTTACCCGGAGAGGATATGAAGAAACTGATTGAACGCTACTGTCACTTAGTGCGATCCATGTCAATGCTGAGTATTACAAAAGGTCGTGAAGAGTGGGTAGATAAGCTAGCTGATGCATTACCACAGAAAGAGTGGGGAACGTATTTGATGATTTTAAAAAATACGGGTGTTTATGATGGGCTAACGATTTCTTAGTTTATTGAAAAGATCGAGAGTCAGGATTTGGAACAGCAGAAGATCGCTAGGATGAACAGTCCAAGTGGTCAACAGGACATAAAGATGTACTACAAAGGTAGTGTTCCGGTTCCAGAAGCTGAGAGAAGTCCTAAAATACAGACTGCATTTAGTGCTGGGGATTCATCAGAAAAAGCTGATCAGGGTTCTAACAAAAGCAGCAGTGGATTCTCATCATTTCCTAGTGTCAATCCGAAAGAGACAACTACAAGTTTTCATTCTCAGAGCACAATGACAGGAAATGGTTATGTGATTCAGTGCAACATCGCTCTAAATCTTCCAGAAGGTCAAAGTTTTTCTGAAGAATCTGCTAAAGATCATATGGCTTTACTTGGTTCTGTGTTACTCTCGTATGAAGGTCTAGTTGCTGGTCGGATCGGAAATCCTATGCTCACAAAGGAGGATTACGATCAGATAGATGCCGAAGAGAAGGAATTAATGGATATCTAGTGTCTTGCGAGTGTTCTCTGACGAGCTGAAAAGTTCAAGCTTATTACTGGGAGAAATGACTTTCTCGATGCTCATGTATCTACTTTATGTTTTGATAAATCTAAAGTTACTTGTTTTCGATGCAGGGAGAAAGGGCATTTCAAGCGAGAGTGCAAGAACAGGGAAGCTAGTGGAGCTCAGAATCCGTTCGGAAAAGATGACTACTACCGAAAAGCCATTTATCAGCAGGTTGGTCAATCACAAGATTCACATACGGCTCATGGTAGAAAGATTGAAGATTCTAAAAGAGCATGTTTGGTGGATTTCAACTGGAACAACTACATATCATCTGAAAGCAAAGCATGTTTAGTCGATCAAGATGATGAGAGGCTACCTGAAGGCTTCAGCTGGGATATGTTTGTTGATGAAAAGGGAGAATTTCAAAGCTTTCATCGCTAAGATTGTCAGAGAACCAGACATGTTTGCCACTTGGATGAAGTCTATTGGTGAAACTGTAAAGAGTGTGGAGGAAGAGTCTGTTGCATCTGATGAAAGCTCAGAAAGTGCTGATGAAGAATCACAGACTTCAGATGAGAGTGTACAAAAAGATGTTAGCTTAGAAAAAGAAGTTGTTTTTTGATCAAACACCATCTGATTCTGGTTTATCAGATGCTAGTTCTGAAAAATTTGTATAGTTTGATCAATCACCTCCAGATGACAGCAGTGATGATGAGGAGGAAAAACACATTAATTTTGCTAAAACTCATCTTTCTCCTGAAAGTTTTCATTTCTATTTTGCAGATCGCATGGAGAAGTTAAAAGAAAAATGAGCTGCTAAAGAACAACAACAAATGAAAACTGAAGATGTTGTTCAGAATGAGAAAGTTGAAAGTGTCGCTGAGGAGATGGTTGAGACTGAGAAAGTGAAGGTAGAAGAAAAGGTGAAAGAAGAAGAAAAAGTGGTTGAAGTGGTGAAGACAATCGAAGTTGAAAAGATTGTTGAAGTTGTCAAGCCTTGCACGAAGTGTTTGGAAGCATGCAAGGAATGTGCAGCAAAAGATGACATAATTGCTGAGTATGAGAAGAAGAAAGAGCAATTATTGTTCAATCTTAACTATGTGAAAGAATCTTATGATGTCTTGAACAAAACAGTAACTGGTCTTCAAAAGACAAATTCAGAAAGAGAACAAGCACCAACGATGATGAATGCTGTAATGATGACAAAGCAGAAAGCTATCAACTTTTACATCGAAGAGAGTGCTAAGTGGAAGCAAGAGTTGGAGACAGAAAAGATTGAGAATGAGAAAATTAGACGTTTACTACAAAGTTATTCTAGTTCTGATTATCTCATTGATCGAATTTATCCGACTGTTGCAGGTATGGAAGCTTTTCAAGATGAGAAGCCAAATAAGAAAGATAGTGGTAAGAAACCGACTGTTAGCTATAACAAGTGTCCGCCTCCGATTTGGGAAGGGTATTCTCCTAGAAAACCAAACGAGGAGCAACTTGAAAAACCAGTCAATATAAAGCTAAAAACCGACACAACTGACATATTACCAGAAAACATTGACGTTACGTTTACCTCGTCTAACACTGATCATGAGTCTGAGTTAATAAAAAAGGTGGTCGATCAGGTGTTGGATACTGATGAGGAGTCCGAGTCAAAGTCTAAGTCTGGAGGGTCAAATTCGTCAGTCAACAGTCCAAAGTCGTTGGTCAAACGGTCTTACAGTAAAGAATTTTTGTTATCAAAAGCAAATTTGAATGATGAAACATTTGAAGTCGCATACACTTTAAATGATTCTGACAAATTATACTCTAACAAAGAGTTTCCAATAAGAAGTGTTCGTTTTGACATGCTCAAAAAGGTTTTCAAACTGACAGAAATTAATATTTCTGAAATAAAAGATTTAAATCTTACTGGAATACCTAAAAAGTACACTTCAAGAGTTCAACAAAGTTTAAACAAGAAAAGGGCTACAATTCTGGTCCTGGTTTTCAAAAGAAACCAAACCAAAATCGTAGCTACAAAAAGAAAGGTTTAGGATTTGTTCCACCAGAAAATCATAAAAATATAAAAAATTCTAAAACAAAAACAGAATTTGTGTCAGGTGGAAGGGCAGAAGAGGAACATAAGAAACCATTCTTTAGACAGTCAAATTAGGAGTTTCTGGCTGAGAAGAGAAGGAATGGAACTGAATTTTTTCATCCGAAGGAAACTCGAACCTGCTATAGATGCAATGAAGCTGGTCACATTGCATGGAACTGTCCGAAAAACGCCAAAACTAAACAGGGAGTTTCTAAGAAATTAAAAGAAAAGGTTGTTGATGTTGAACCACCAATCGAGAAATTTAAAATTTTTGAAAACTCAACTTATGAGATTGGTGAATGTTCTAAAAAGAATTCTTACAAAAAGAAAGAAAAAGACAACCAAGTGTGGTTTGTTAAAAAGGTTGATGAGAATGTCGGCGATGAATCTGGTTCCACAAAGGCAGAAGAGACACAGGTTGAAGTGAAAGTTTCAGTGAATGATGATGAATTTCCATCACTGAAATTTGAAGAGGTTAAAAAGAAATTTGGTAAGGTTGAAATCTCGAATCAATTTTACACGGAGAAAACTAAGTTTGATGTCGAGAAAACATTCAATGGGAATGTTAAGAAAATTTTTTGAAAATGTTGAATGGGAAAGCAAAGGGGATTAAAGATTTTTATGCAACTAAAAAGGCAACTTACAACCCCACTGTGCAAGAATTGAAAACCATCAAGTCTGAAAAGACTTGGATGGAAGTTTGTTTCCCTTGAAGTCTTAGGACTACGCCGGAGATCCCAAGTTTATATAGTGGATCAGGAATCGGCATCATTCATGTTTATTAAGCTTGTGTGAAAGAGTTTGAAAAATTGTTTAAATTTTACAGATTAAATGACTACGCCGGAGCTTCCAGGTAGGTAAGTGTGAAGCAGGAATCGGCAATCTGATTGGTAAAATGGTTTATGTAGACGTGACATTCCTACAGTTAGTATTGTGTGTGTTTTTACAAGTGGTACACAGGTTGCGGAACTGCAAATGGTAAATCAGGGACATTAATTTATACTTGATTTACTACATATGTGATTGATGAACAAGATGATGAACCATATCCCCATACTTAACAAGTGGTAAACTTACTAGTGGTAAAAACAAACTCATTTTCCGGAAAAATCATTTTGATTAAAAAAAACTTAAGTGTTCTGAGATCTAAATGAGAAAATGGTTTGTGAAAGGGGGAGTTCTGATTGTTTATGCCTAGTGGATGGCGATTTGATGCGACTTGATGTCAGTTGTCAAAGTTTCTGTATAGTTTGTTTTACATTTTCTGTAATTGGGTCAACAGCTTAGAGAGTTTTCAAATTTCCATTGAAATGTGTTTGCATTTTAGGGGGAGTAGAAAATTATTTCAGAAAATCCAAAAACATTAGAAAATTTGAAAAAGCCAAAACTATTGTAAAATCAAAACGAGTTTTGTTGTGAAAAGAGGAAATGATAGTATATCAGTGGATTGTCACAACATGCTAAAGAATTGTAATGAAAAATGTGATAAACAATCTCACTACGGATGTGTCGGTAGATTTTTATACATTTAATAAATTGTGACGATATATAAACCTCAAATTCGAATTTGATTATTCTGTGGGTAACAACTTCTTGGATATATAGGTAACCCCTGAAATCTTGTTTGAAAGGTCCCTTATTCTGAGACACTAGGTCTTTATGATCAGTGATATCTGGGGTATTATCCCGGGACTTCTACTGTATGGAAGTACTGACCTAGTCCCCGGAAAATGCTTTCCGCAAAAGCTTGAAACATAGCTTCGCCCTCAGCATGTCGATGAAACAATAAAATTGATAGTCACTGCGGTTGTAATCAAAAGATCCTCTAAAGGGGACACACCGATAAGACGAAGCCGTCATCTCTTTGCGTATACGGAAGTATCGACCTGAGCTCTCACGGCCCTCGCATTTTAACCCCTGAACAGATATCATCTGTGGTATACTCACCTGTAAGACTGAATATTGGTATCTGGATACGGGAGTATATTCAAGTAGTGGGACACATGGATAGGTTCAAGAAATTAAAACATTAATATTGTATCTCGGATCAATTGAACTTTGTGTGAAAATTTAAGTGGACAAATATACTGACAATCTAGGTGAATTGTTCAAAACTTAAAATGAAATACAGCTTAACGGTGTTAGAGACATGTCTCATAAACTGATATGATCCTCTTACGCAAACTCACAAAAATATTGTTTGTAAATATTTTATTTCTGCATTATTCTGATTCTACAAGTGGTGTCATTTACTTTCTTTCAGAAAATTCAAAAAGATTTTGTGTGTGTTTTAGCATAAACTTTTGAAAAAGTCAAAAAGATTTTCGACAACTGATGTTAGAAAGCTGATTTTCAAAATTCCATGTGCTAAACATGATGACATTGTTGTGAGGGGGAGTGTGTCTTGAACATCAAATATTTTTAAATCAACAAGTGGTTCATCATAGAGAAAGTGATTTGAAGGAGAGTCTGTGTTGGTGCATACGTTTATATTCGAAATGTTAAATTTTGAAAATTTACTTCTGGGTTAAGAATGTGCAGGAATAGCCAAGTTTCGATCTTGGAAATTAAAAGTTGTGGATAGAGCGTCAGCCAAGTTCCGATTCTGTGGTGAAAGTTAAAGCCAGGAAACAGTCTTGGACCTGTGAAAGTTAGAAAACGATCCTGAAGCAGATATTGCTGAAGAACAAAGAAATGCCAGCAAATCGAGAGGGGGAGTCTGTAGATATTCAAGTAGATATTGTTAAAGGGGAGTCTGTTGATGAAGATAGAGAGAGAGAGAAGCCCAGAGACTGATCAAGACTGAAGAAGTGAAGACATGATATTATCAAAGACTCGATGGACGACTCGTCAACATCTGAGGGGGAGTCTGTTTGTCACACCCCCAAAATCCACCTGCGGAGTATCACCGCTTGGGAGCGTGACTGACCAGGATCAAGCCACCAATCATATTGAACATGCATATAGTATTAAGTAAGATAAAAGAAAACCATCCGTTCAATACAAAAGGTGTTCAAAACATGTTATTGTTTTAAAGTGTAGCGGAAGCATAGTAATAATCCAACACTAGTAAATAGTTCAAATGTTATAATAGTTCAGCATAGAAACCACGAATCCTTGTCCACAACGACCCGCTTCTCCAGTGCAAGCTCCAAGTACCTAACGATCTGCAAGGCATGTAACAGAATGGTCAACAAACTAGTTGAGCGAGTTCACAGTAAGTAAATGTGTAACAGTAAGTAACAGGTGGCTCTACAGGGCCGATAGTAAGTTATGCTGGTGGGGGCTTCCCATGTTAAGTGACCACTAGACTGTTCGTATTATTATCCCTGTTCTTCGTCCGAGAACAGAAGTGTGTATAAAGTGTGCGTAGGTTTTACGCACGTATCCTTCGTAACCTGAGGATAGGAGTAAGTAATGCGTACACGTAGGTTTTACGTGCGTATCCTTCGTAACCGAGGATAGAATGGCATGTGAACCCGTAGGTGTTATCCCAACCTACGTAACCGTCCTGACATCCGAGGACATGATAGGTGACAGTCTAGTAAAGCATATGTACGTTCCTTTCAATAACAACCTTTAACCCATTCCCACAACCCGGGAATCCCATGCCTTAGTAGGAGTGTGAACTCACCTTGGTTTGCTCGGTATGCTAAGTTATGCACTCACAAGTAATTAATCACGTCCTAGTGTATGCACGTATAACAAATCAGTTCATGTTCGAAATTGTACGCATGCAGTTAATTGTTCACATAGCAGTCAGTTTGCATATCGGCACAACACGTAGTATTACACGAATATGTTCACCACCAAGCATGGCATGACAATTAATTCAACATATGTTCAATCAGTCAAAGTATGTTCATAATCCCTAACATCCTTCGAATCCAGTCACTATCTTTCGACAACAGTAATCACAATTATCTTTCGGAAACAATTACCACAATTATCCTTCGGGCCAATGTTATGTTCCGAATCCTATGTCATCTTTCGATCACACACATATCTTTCGGTCAACAGGTATCTTTCGGTCAACAGATATCTTTCGGTCAACAGATATCTTTCGGTCAACAGATATCTTTCGGTCAACAGATATCTTTCGGTCAACAGATATCTTTCGGTCACAACTATGTTTCGACTACAAGCATCTTTCGATCAATCAACAGTTACGTATATCACCATCAGTTACGAATATCACAGAAACAGAAACCCTAATCATCTACAGCCGTCATCATCATTAACAATCATCATCACATCAGTTACATTACACAGAAGGCACAAGATCATCTACGACAGTTACTATCATTCCTAGAAATCATTTAACGGTAACAAAATCAATCATCAACCAATCCGAATCGTCATCTATGTGTCATGTAAACATAATCATCATTTGGTTCAACTATCTAACATACATATCCGGTTTATCATAACCGATTCATAAAATATTATCATTGAACATCATCAAAACGGATCCGATAATCATGCATATCCGATTAACATACAATGATAGATTGCAAGACAATAGATAAATCATGGAATCAAAGCATCGTGAAATCAAAGCATCGTAAACAACACCACACACTAACCGGAAATCTGGATTACGGAATGAATTCCTTCGAACAGAGAGTAGGTCTGCTATATGCCTGCTATATGCCGTAACACACACAATGGAACTAGGGTTTTCCGGAAACTAACTGTTGTCTAACATGCATTCACGTATTTAAACGTATCACAGAAATGGGCCAAGCCCATTAGAATAACTGGGCCGAAACATATCGAAGGATATGTTTCGTGATTCATCATTCCGAAGGATGATCTTTCGGATCGAAGGATGTGTTTCGACATCCTTCGATTCATGCATCATGTTTCGAGGGACATCCTTCGAAAGTTGGGCCATGTATCATACTAACTAGTTAACACATAATACAAGTTTCACAATATGGCAATCAAATGTGCAATTAAGCAATTAGTCAATACATGTTCGTGTAATACCTATGAAATCAAATCTTGGAATTTCGAGTTGTCACATTATCCCCAACTTAAAAGAAATTTCGTCCCGAAATTTGGTACGCACTTACTGAGGAAGCTAGGTATCGTTCACTGGTTTTCCTGGGGTGTCACATCATCCCCCCGTTGATTTGGAATTTCGTCCCGAAATTCAGTAGTAGTAGCTTCAGCCTCAGAAGTGGATGCATTGGTTTCGAATAGCTGGGGGTACTTTTCTTTCATCTGATCTTCGCGTTCCCAGGTATACTCTGGACCACGCTGGGAGTTCCAACGAACTCGAACAAGAGGGATTCTCTTGTGTTTGAGGACCTTAACATCCCGGTCCGTGATTTCAACTGGTTCCTCGACGAACTGCAACCGCTCGTCGATAGTGAGTTCCTTAAAAGGAATTATAAGGGTCTCATCTGATAGGCATTTCTTCAGATTCGACACGTGGAATACATTGTGAACTGCACCGAGTTCAGCTGGTAGGTTCAACTTGTAGGCTACCTTGCCAATCTTTTCTGAAATTTCGAATGGTCCGACGTACCGCGGATTTAGTTTGCCCCGTTTGCCAAAACGTACCACACCCTTCCAGGGTGAAACTTTCAATAAAACCCGGTCCCCGACCTCAAATTCCAATGGTTTTCTACGCTTATCCGCGTAGGCTTTCTGACGGTCGCGTGCTGCCGCCATGCGTTGACGTATCTGTGCTATCTTTTCTGTGGCGTCCACAACAATATCTGGACCCGTAATCTGACTATCCCCCACCTCTGCCCAACAGAGAGGTGACCGGCATTTACGTCCGTACAATGCCTCGAATGGAGCGGCTTGAATGCTGGTATGGTAACTGTTATTGTACGAGAACTCCACCAGAGGGAGATGTTTTTCCCAGCCGTTGCCGAAATCGATAACACACGCTCGAAGCATGTCTTCTAGAGTTTGAATAGTTCGCTCAGACTGCCCATCTGTCTGAGGATGATATGCTGTGCTCATGTCTAATCGTGAGCCGAAAGATTTGTGCATCGCTTGCCAAAGCTCTGACGTGAATCGTGCATCGCGATCCGAAATAATAGAAGTGGGCACTCCGTGCCTCGAAACAACTTCTTTAAGATAAACGTCTGCGAGAGTGGAGAACTTATCCGTTTCCTTGATCGGTAGGAAGTGTGCAGACTTGGTGAGTCGATCAACTATGACCCATATTGTATCGTTCCCACGCTGAGATCTAGGCAGACCGGTAACAAAATCCATGGAAATTTCTTCCCATTTCCATTGTGGTATCTTAGGCTGCTGAAGTAGACCAGCTGGTTTCTGATATTCAACCTTGACTCTCGCACAGGTTAAGCATTTGCCAACATAGGTGGCGATGTGGGCCTTCATACTAGGCCACCAATAAGTAGTGCTGATGTCGTGGTACATTTTATCCGACCCTGGATGTACCGAGTAGCGAGACTTGTGAGCTTCATCCATTACAAGTTCGCGTAAACCGCCATAAAGTGGGACCCAAATACGCCCCGTTACATAGTAGGCGCCGTCTTCCTTTTGTTCCATTTGTTGCCTTGAACCGCGCAAGGCTTCAGCCTTGACGTTTTCGGGTTTTAGTGCTTCTATCTGAGCTGCTCGTATCTGTGCAGGAAGACTGGACTGAATGGTAAGCTGTAGCGCTCGCACGCGCTTAGGTAGAGAGTCTTTCCGACTGAGGGCATCAGCCACAACATTGGCCTTGCCTGGATGATACTTGATGGCGCATTCGTAGTCGTTCAGAAGTTCAACCCATCTCCGTTGACGCATATTCAAATCCTTTTGCTTAAGAATATGCTCGAGACTCCTGTGATCGGTGTAAATCGTGCACTTGGTACCGTACAGGTAGTGTCGCCATATCTTAAGCGCGAAAACAACAGCTCCCAGCTCTAAATCGTGCGTCGTGTAGTTCCGTTCATGAACCTTGAGTTGCCGCGAAGCGTAGGCTATCACTTTATCACGTTGCATCAACACACATCCAAGACCCTGGATGGATGCATCACAGTATACCACGAAGTCATCTGTGCCCTCTGGCAATGAAAGAATAGGTGCGCTGCAAAGCCTATCCTTTAAGTACTGAAAAGCGGTCTCCTGTGCATTACCCCATCTGTAAACGACACCTTTCTGTGTAAGCATAGTGAGTGGTTGCGCGATCTTTGAGAAGTCTTTAATAAATCGCCTGTAGTAACCCGCCAAACCCAAGAATTGGCGTATTTCAGTCGGTGTACGCGGTGCTGGCCAGTTTCTGATTGAATCAACCTTGGATGGATCGACATGAATCCCATCCTTGTTTACCACATGGCCTAAGAAGTGGACTTCACGAAGCCAGAAGTCGCATTTAGAAAACTTTGCATACAGTTGCTCTTTTCGAAGAAGTTCCAAGATAATACGTAGATGCTGCTCGTGCTCCTCCTGACTCTTGGAGTAAATCAAAATGTCGTCGATGAAAACGATGACGAACTTGTCGAGATACGGTTTGCACACCCTGTTCATAAGATCCATGAAGACTGCAGGTGCGTTTGTAAGCCCGAATGGCATGACCAGAAACTCGTAGTGACCATAACGAGTTCTGAAAGCAGTTTTGGAGACGTCCTCATCCCGGACTCTCAGCTGATGATACCCTGACCTCAAATCGATCTTGGAAAAGTAACACGACCCTTGCAACTGGTCGAATAAGTCATCTATGCGTGGAAGAGGATAACGGTTCTTCACCGTCACCTTGTTGAGTTCACGGTAGTCGATGCACATCCTGAACGTACCGTCTTTCTTCTTCACAAATAACACTGGAGCTCCCCAAGGCGAAGAGCTTGGACGAATAAAGCCCTTTTCCAAGAGCTCTTGCAGCTGCTTCGACAGTTCTTCCAGTTCGGTTGGAGCTAAACGATACGGTGCGCGGGCTATTGGTGTTGCTCCAGGAGTTAACTCCATCTGAAACTCGACTTGACGATGAGGAGGTAAACCAGGTAAATCTTCAGGAAACACCTGAGGGAAGTCACGTACAACTGGGATATCCTCCAGCTTCTTTTCCTTTGCCGATGCATCAGTAACGAGAGCCAGAATGGCAGTATGCCCCTTTCGTAAACATTTCTGCGCCTTCAGGTAAGAGATGATGCCAACCACAGCACCACTCTTGTCGCCCTGAACTTCGAGAGGTTCTTGACTGGAGCGAGGAATACGAATAACTTTTTCCTTGCATAAGATCTCTGCGTGATGTTGAGATAACCAATCCATGCCGATGACGACGTCGAAGCTACCCAAGACTATGGGTATGAGATCAATCGTGAAAGTCTGACCCGCTAGAACAATGCTACAACCCTTGACTACATGAGCGGCTTCTACACTTTTACCATTCGCCAGTTCTACGACGTGTTTAGTGTCTAGAGGTGTTGGTGTACGTTTTAATAAGTTACTCATTTTCAATGACATATAGCTTGTATCAGCACCCGAATCAAATAAGACAGTAACATAAATATCGTCGAGAAGAAACTTACCCATAACCACATTGGGATCATTCACTGCATCACCTCGACCCAACACAAATGCTCGACCACGAGCTTCATTGCCGTTGTTGTTGTTGTTGTTGTTGTTGTTGCCCCCATTATTGTTATGGTTCCCGTTGCCCTGATGGTTGTTGTTGCGGTTCTGGTTCAACTGTGGGCAATCGCGTTTGAAGTGACCTTCAGCCCCACACTTATAACACCCCCTGTTGCCCTGTTGCTGATTCTGCTGATTCTGTGGAGCTGGTTGCTGAGGCTGCTGATTCTGATTTGCAGGGCGAGCGCTTCTACAATCTTTGGCCTCGTGACCCATCTTTAAACACCTTTGACAACGGCCCTTATTGCACTGGCCGCTGTGATGCCTGTTGCAGTTGTTACACTTTGGGAGATTTCCGCGATACTGTCTGTGGCTGCTCGATGAGTGCTGACTGGGACTTTGGTAACTGTCCGTCTTTCGCTGCTGATTCTGGGACTGAACCGAAACTGATGCTTTGCTTGAATCCCCCTCCCACTTTCTCTTACTTTCGCTGGGAGTAGCAAGTGTAGTAGTAGCAGTAGCGGTAGCACTGATACGCTTTGGCAGTTTGCCCTGGTCTACTGCCTGATCTGTGATGCGATGAGCGAGACGCTGGATTTCCTGGATGTTGTTGAGGTTAGCCGACGTTACGTGGCTCTGAATCTCTGACGCGAGCCCCTTGAGATACAACTCAATTCGCTTGTATGGAGGATCTACCATAGTTGGGCACAGCACAGCCAACTCATTCGATCTTTTGGTGTAAGCTTCGATTTCCGAACCAACCATTTTCAAGTTATACAACTCGTCCTCCAACTTGTGAATGTCTTCTCTAGTGCAGTATTCCCTCTTGATCAGTTCTTTGAATTCATTCCAAGGTGTGGCGTTAGCAGCTGCCAACCCTAAGATCTGCACTTGTGCGTTCCACCAAGTGAGCGCAATCCCTTCAAGTGTGCCAGTGGCGAACTTCACCCTGCGAGCCTCAGGGCATTCACACATTTCGAAAACCGACTCGAGCTTTTCAAACCAGTGGAGGAGTCCAACTGCCCCCTCCGTGCCACTGAACGAGCTAGGACGACAGTCCATGAAAGTCTTGAAGGTACACGCAGGTTGTTGCTGAGCGGGTTGACCTATTGTGTACGAATAGGACAAGGTTAAATACGAGAATTATTGTAGGATCTAAAGATCCTTGTATGAATCTATACCGCAGGATATACTACCTGCTTGGGCGGCTGCAACTGCCGCAGCAACGAGAGCCTCTAGCTGGGCTTGAGTCATGGTAATTCGTGCGGCCATTGATCTTCACATCAAAGGCAACATAAGTGAGAAAGGTTCGCGAATAGTGCGATGACAGAAGAGTGTAAGCACATAAGTATTCTCATGCAATGTCAAGTTGTGAGCAAGTAATGTAAGCATACTACGAGCAAAGTTCTGTGCAAATTCTAGCATGTAGGCAATAAACATAAACCTTATTACCTAGGGAGTTGAGTCTTGCACGTGGAGCGAAGCGTCGTTGTGGATCGTTGAGAGCACTGTTCTGGTTATAGTCTGGTTTTAATAAAAACGTTTTCCCATATTAAAACCAAGTTCTCTATAACCAATGGCTCTGATACCAATCTGTCACACCCCCAAAATCCACCTGCGGAGTATCACCGCTTGGGAGCGTGACTGACCAGGATCAAGCCACCAATCATATTGAACATGCATATAGTATTAAGTAAGATAAAAGAAAACCATCCGTTCAATACAAAAGGTGTTCAAAACATGTTATTGTTTTAAAGTGTAGCGGAAGCATAGTAATAATCCAACACTAGTAAATAGTTCAAATGTTATAATAGTTCAGCATAGAAACCACGAATCCTTGTCCACAACGACCCGCTTCTCCAGTGCAAGCTCCAAGTACCTAACGATCTGCAAGGCATGTAACAGAATGGTCAACAAACTAGTTGAGCGAGTTCACAGTAAGTAAATGTGTAACAGTAAGTAACAGGTGGCTCTACAGGGCCGATAGTAAGTTATGCTGGTGGGGGCTTCCCATGTTAAGTGACCACTAGACTGTTCGTATTATTATCCCTGTTCTTCGTCCGAGAACAGAAGTGTGTATAAAGTGTGCGTAGGTTTTACGCACGTATCCTTCGTAACCTGAGGATAGGAGTAAGTAATGCGTACACGTAGGTTTTACGTGCGTATCCTTCGTAACCGAGGATAGAATGGCATGTGAACCCGTAGGTGTTATCCCAACCTACGTAACCGTCCTGACATCCGAGGACATGATAGGTGACAGTCTAGTAAAGCATATGTACGTTCCTTTCAATAACAACCTTTAACCCATTCCCACAACCCGGGAATCCCATGCCTTAGTAGGAGTGTGAACTCACCTTGGTTTGCTCGGTATGCTAAGTTATGCACTCACAAGTAATTAATCACGTCCTAGTGTATGCACGTATAACAAATCAGTTCATGTTCGAAATTGTACGCATGCAGTTAATTGTTCACATAGCAGTCAGTTTGCATATCGGCACAACACGTAGTATTACACGAATATGTTCACCACCAAGCATGGCATGACAATTAATTCAACATATGTTCAATCAGTCAAAGTATGTTCATAATCCCTAACATCCTTCGAATCCAGTCACTATCTTTCGACAACAGTAATCACAATTATCTTTCGGAAACAATTACCACAATTATCCTTCGGGCCATGTTATGTTCCGAATCCTATGTCATCTTTCGATCACACACATATCTTTCGGTCAACAGGTATCTTTCGGTCAACAGATATCTTTCGGTCAACAGATATCTTTCGGTCAACAGATATCTTTCGGTCAACAGATATCTTTCGGTCAACAGATATCTTTCGGTCACAACTATGTTTCGACTACAAGCATCTTTCGATCAATCAACAGTTACGTATATCACCATCAGTTACGAATATCACAGAAACAGAAACCCTAATCATCTACAGCCGTCATCATCATTAACAATCATCATCACATCAGTTACATTACACAGAAGGCACAAGATCATCTACGACAGTTACTATCATTCCTAGAAATCATTTAACGGTAACAAAATCAATCATCAACCAATCCGAATCGTCATCTATGTGTCATGTAAACATAATCATCATTTGGTTCAACTATCTAACATACATATCCGGTTTATCATAACCGATTCATAAAATATTATCATTGAACATCATCAAAACGGATCCGATAATCATGCATATCCGATTAACATACAATGATAGATTGCAAGACAATAGATAAATCATGGAATCAAAGCATCGTGAAATCAAAGCATCGTAAACAACACCACACACTAACCGGAAATCTGGATTACGGAATGAATTCCTTCGAACAGAGAGTAGGTCTGCTATATGCCTGCTATATGCCGTAACACACACAATGGAACTAGGGTTTTCCGGAAACTAACTGTTGTCTAACATGCATTCACGTATTTAAACGTATCACAGAAATGGGCCAAGCCCATTAGAATAACTGGGCCGAAACATATCGAAGGATATGTTTCGTGATTCATCATTCCGAAGGATGATCTTTCGGATCGAAGGATGTGTTTCGACATCCTTCGATTCATGCATCATGTTTCGAGGGACATCCTTCGAAAGTTGGGCCATGTATCATACTAACTAGTTAACACATAATACCAAGTTTCACAATATGGCAATCAAATGTGCAATTAAGCAATTAGTCAATACATGTTTCGTGTAATACCTATGAAATCAAATCTTGGAATTTCGAGTTGTCACAACCGCCACAGAAGATGAGATTACATCTGCGCCAGAGATATTTATGTCAGACACTGAGAAGTGATCCTGATATGCTGACCAAGACCGAGAATGACGTCCAACCATCCGCGCTGCCAGATTTTTGGTGAAAGATTACCCCTGCTGATGGGTTCTCTGACAAGAATCATCATGTCACACTTGGTTCAATCCATGACCGCGTTATCACTGGCCATCCGATGGTGAACACACCATGGCTCCGATCCTCGACAATGTGCCTTCAGTGGACATTCCTTTCCGAAGGTAGGCTACTCAACAAATAATTGATGATGACATTGGCATGTTGACGATGGTCCCCCTGATGACACCTATGATGATGGAAAGTTTGACGAGCACGTTGTTAGTAAGTTCACTTTTGAGACCCCTGTTAACAAGCTATCCTCTGACTCGAGCATACAGTCAATTTCAGACTCCTTTGAGTGTGTGACATTTGCAGCCTTATAGACGGCCGGACTACAGCTTGCTGCTACTGACTCAGATGACGACATCACTATGACTATTGCACCAACACCTGCTTAAGACGCCACAACTTTACACAACCCAGAGCCTGCTCCTGAGCCAGCTCCTGTTCCTTTTGGGGTCAGCCTGATGTTGTACTTGCTGATCCTGCACCCTTACTTGATCATGACCCTGTTTCATTTTGGCTTACCAGACGTTGCACCCCTTATACCTGACATAGTACCTGCACCTAGTGATTCTCCTTTCGTTGAGACATTTACTGTTGCACCTTCAACCGCTGATGCTGCTCTTATGAAGACCGACGTCCATTGCGCCAACATGCCTATCGCTTTCTTTCAAGACATACCCACACACCGGGAAGGTACTCCAGGTCAGCACCCGCGCAACGGTCCCTTTTACTACAACAGCATTCTCTACGACCTCACAGGCCGCATCATCTGATGCATTCATCTCTACATCGCTGGACGAACGGTTTCGATGGTTTCTATCATACACTATACCAATTTTAGACCCTTACCATCCCTCACATTATGGAGTCTACACAAGGAATGGGTGCTCCTGTAACATCAGCTACAGTTTAAGGATATAAGCCGCATAGTTTTTGGAGCTTGAGCTGACAACCACGTCCTCCACCCTGTCTATTGCCAGTATACTTTCATCAAGATACCTTTACGCTCTCACCTGCTGCTATTACACCTTTCCCAGGCTTTGATGCTCGTTTCATTACTGCCGAGCAGCAGATCAGTTACTTACTTCGACGTACATGCAAGCTCGAGGAGGAATTCAGCATTTAACAGTATACTTCTCTTTCCTTCTTCACCTCAGTCCACAAGTATAGTTGGTTTCGGATTATACGGATTGCATTACATCTGGGTAAGACATTAATGATAAGCGAGATTGCGAACTTGAAGACTACATCTGACTACGTAACTATGGTACACTAACATATTTAATAGACAAGGTAGGTGACCCTGTTCCTGTTGATGTGATACATTTCGGAAGACAACACAATGTGGCCAGGAAATAATGAGAAGCCAATCATCATAAGCATGCGACGATACTTTGTGACCAATGACCAACAAAAAGCTCAGTCGCTATGTCCTTCGTAAGCGCGTTATTGACCTATATGTGTGTGCTATAATTAATGCTACGTGCTTACTTGCATAAATATATTACCAGTTGCTTGGTTATACTATGATTATACTATTCTTGATTGGTTGGTAACCAATTAGGTGTATGTGCATATGATCTCTAAACAACTGTATGCACTCCCCGAACGAATAAGACCTGACCTAACCGATCTTCTTCTCAGAAGATGTCGACGCAAGGGAACATTGATATCAACAACCCTCTGCCGATAACAGCGGAGTCGGGACTGCAAGGACGCATCTCGCAAAGCCATCGCACAACTCGAAGCCCTTCGCTCTGAGCACGACAGAGTACCTCAGGAAATAACCCACCCAGCGGCTACACCTACGAGCAGTTCTTGAAACCACAAGCCTCGAGGATTCGACGACACTGGGGGTGTCTTAGCCTTCGTGCACTGGGTGAGAAGACAGATTCTGTCTTACGATTGAGCAAATGTGCCCCAGAACATCAGGTCACGTACGTAGCTGGGCTATTAATAGATGGGGCTCTGTCATGGTGGAACTTTCAGGTTCAGGCAATGGGGAGACTACTGCGTATGCTTTGACGTGGGACGAACTGAAGGAACTAATGCGCAAGAGATATTGCTCAGGCGGAAGTCCAGAAGTTGGAAACTGAATTGTGGAACCTGAAAATGGAAGTCCAAAGATAGCTAAATATGGCAGAATTTGGCGAATTATCACAAGTTGCATCGCGTTTGGTGGAACCAGAATCTAGGAAGATCGAACGTTTCATCGGGGGATGGCACCCTAGATTCTAAGCCTGGTAACGAATCTAAACCTGCAATGATCACCGAGGCTATCAGCATAAGCGTGGCACTCACTAAAGAAGCAATTAGACAAGGAAAATTTTCCAGTATGGAAGAGAAAGAGACTCCTGTAGAGTCATCTGGAAAAACAAGAGAAAGCTCGCAAGTTTCAAAATGATTACTCGGGCGAGTAACAAGAAGAAGCTCGCAAGTTTCAAAATGATTACTCGGGCGAGAAACAAGAAGAAGGCCAAAAAGGGAAAAGACTACATGGGTATCCTACCTAAGTGCGACAATTGTCTACGTTATCATTGGGCGATGTAAGTATGAAAATTTGATAACTGTGGTAAGAGGGGGCATCCCAAGGAGATTTGTAGACAAGGTATTGAAAGTGGAAATAAAGGTCAAGATGATAGCAAGAATCACGGAGGAAACAACGACAACGACGAAGGCAGGACGAGTGACAAACAAAAACGTGCTGAAAGTTGTCTTAACTGTGGGAGCAAGAAGCACTTCAGAAAATACTGCCCTAAGAAGAACCAGGCACAAGGATAAAAGCTCAGTAGCAGAGCTAGGGGAGCACGCCAGGAATTCAAGCATGGGTATCGGTACGTCCCCTATTACTCAACGCTATGCATTTGCGCTGCTAGCACTGTTGCAAATTTTAGCTTCGCATCTCTAGGGTTTGAGAGGATACTTGGTTTAGTAGTAAGTAAGTTAGATAACCCGCACTTGATAGAACTAGCTAATGGGAGGCTAGTAGAAGCCAACGAAGTAAATGGGACATGGCAAGATAGGACCCGGAGAGTGAGAGTTCATGCTTGATCTACTGTCAGTGAATTGGGAGACTTCAACAAGGAAGTTGGATGGATTGGTTAACAAATGATCAATAGGAAATTGATATGCGCACCGCGATGGCAAACGAAGAAACAATCTTGACTCATGAAGCGGGATACGCCTCTGCAAATTACAAATTTCTTGAAGGCACGAAAGTTATTGGCGAATAGGATGTGTTTTTTCTTGACTCATGTCAGGGACAGGGGAGCCGAAGAACCAAAACTCGAAGATACCCCTGTGATGAGCAAATATCCCGAAGTCTTCCCCGAAGACTTACCAGTATTATCTCCTCATCAACTAGTCGAATTTCGCATCAATCTGATTCTAGGCGTCGCGCCTGCAGTCAATGCACCTTAGCGACTTACACTTTCGGAAATGCAAGGATTAACAGTGTAGTTTCAGTAGTGGATAGAGAAGGAAGATAACAGACCAAAGTTTCCGTTTTGGGTAACCCCAGTCCTGCTCGTCCAAAGAAAGGACGATGACTTCAAATGAACATCAAACTACCAGGAGTCGAACGAGCTAGCCAACAAGAGTCAGCGACTCTTGCTAAGGATTGACGAGCTACTTATTTGACTAACTGCAAGGATCCAACCAGTATTTCCCGATTGATCGATGATTGAGTAGCTGTAAATTCAGGAAGAAAGTATACCGGGGAAAATTATAGGACAATAACTCGTTCTTAAACGCACACAAGAAAGGTGTTTCCTACACGATGCACAGAACGATTCTACACCGAATACAAAACCCTGCGAATCTAGGAAACATGTACTTAGGACCATCGGGAACCAGGTCCAAACTCACAAAGGTTGTTACTTAGGAACCACATCTGTTAACTCAAGCAGACACCATTAACCTGGCATATATGCCAGTTCCGTTGACCAAACCGAAAGTACTTAAATTTCTTTTACTTCTAACGAGTAGACGCTTGCATCTCTACTCCCCTTAATGGTAGTTGCATCACGTTAATTTTCTTTGCGAAGAGCGAACACATACTTGCTTCGATATCTGGTCATTTCTTCATTTTAGCAGATACTCATTATTCCTTTCTTGGAAACTTATTTGTCACGCATGCACCATTTGCTACGCGTGCGACTTCACTTCGTATCAAACGCTTCATTTACGTTCAAATATTAGGACGCTAAATCTAATTACCGATTTGTGAATTCGAATGACCTACATTATTGTGACTGTTGGCTCTTTTGCTATCAAGCCAACACACCCTCTTGAAACTTCTTTCATTTCGAGTTACAATCATGGTTTATCTTTGCAACCATGCCAAAATTCCTTTATTGATGCATACGTTTATTATCGGATTACGCCATAACCAAGTTCAATTGCTTGAACTTATTCATTTCACATATTCAGTTTAAGACGTCATATGGTGTATTGAGAGCATCATATTCAAATAATTGGCAAAGATTCTTTTGTTTCGAGTCGTGGTAGACTTGGCTGATCTACGACTCCACTAAATCGTTTGATTGATTTCGATACCTTGCGGTGATACTTACACAGAATTGAAGCTTGCGCTAATTTAAGTTACACACCCTATTGTTATGGGTGAAATTCTGAGCCCATATCCTGGAAAATATCTTGATATATATCTTGTTTATATTGTATCTGTTTACATCCGGATGCTGACTCAGGATATTGGTAACATCCTGAATGGTATCCTCAGGATCACTAACGGATTGAATGCAGGTACGTGGGTTAGAAGCTAGCAGCGTTCATGAAGACCTTTTCTACTGAAGACTCGGTCCAAGTCGTTCACAAGAAGCCGTTGAAGCCGCATTACTCGGTCTACAACGTTCACATTGGAATATTCGGAGCATCCCATGTTTATAGGAATTTTAGTTTGTAATTCGTTACTATAAATAGTGGGTATATCAGATCAACTAGGACATCACAATCACACTCTCTACACTCTCAACACTTGCTCTCTCGCAACTTTCACAAAATTCATTGTAACACTTAGCGATCTGATCTATATCCTGCACTGTATCCTGAAGTTTAAAGCAATAAGAAGAACTAGGCAGCTGCGATTGTCAGCTCCCGAGGTTTTATGCCGGCGATCTAGATTGATCAAGGGCTTTCCTCGTACATCTCGTGTCATTTACTTTACCTTTTTGCTCATTGTTTGATCGTATATCCTGAGCCGTATCCTGAACACTGTTTTTCCAAAGAACATAACCAACATATTTTCAACACACTTTTTAGCACACTATCTCACTTAACTAATTTGATCACTTAATTGCTTCAGTAATTTTTGACCAAAACAATTTGGCGCCCACCGTGGGGCAAGTGGTGCTCTCTTTACTAAAAATCTCGGTGAAATCGTTAATTGGTTTTCTGTTTTCAAAACTTTTTGCCACATTGTTTACAATGGCCTCAAGATCAAACATGAGCTCTTCTACTGTGTCTGCTACAACTTCTGCAACAGTTGGTTCGGTGCTTCCACCACCTCCTCCAAGGATGCCAGCCTCTACAATCTCAAGATGTTATCCCTACTCGGAGTGTCCAGGGATCTGCTCCTGTTTTAGCTTCTAACGATGAAATTCTAACCTTGTTTGGAAGTGTGCAGGAACAAATGAGGCAGCAACAGGAAACAAACCAAATGCTTTTAAGGGAAATACAACTCCTGAAGTCTGGCTCGAGCAGATCTGCTGAGGATAATGTCACTCCGTTACATCCCAGAGTGTTGAACTTTAGTTCAGCTGTGTATGCTGAGGATAACAGGGGGAATATCGTGCCCAGCCTTCCTCAGAATCATACTCCTGAAATACCCTCCTCGGTCAGGATATCGACTGTGAGGAGCTCAGGATATGCTTCAGGATATGGGCAAAATCCTCTAACGGGTAACATATCAAATAATAATAATGCTATTACCGCTAACAGTGTTGGATCTTTGCAGGATACAACTGTAGCGTCAGAATTATCCAGGGAACTTCAGAAATTAAAGGATATGATATCCAGTGTACCTGGGGTGGTGCAGCCAATTCCTGAAGTGTCCCAGGATAGCCACAGGGTATCTCGGTTCGTGCATCCTATATGTGATGCTGAAATCCCAAAAAGATTTCAGACTCCGAACATGAAACTCTACGACGGAACCACGGATCCTGAAGAGCATATTGCCCAGTATAGGGAAAGGATGGAGATCAACCCTATCCCTCCAGATCTCAAGGAAGCCTGCTTGTGCAAGGGTTTTGGTTCAACCTTGACAGGATCGGCTTTGAAATGGCTCCTGAATGTTCCTCCACATTCGATTACATCTTTTGCTCACTTAGTAAATATTTAATAGTCAATTTTCTTGTAGTAGAAGCTTTGAAAAATTAACAAGTGATCTCTACAGGATAACACAAGGGCCTCAGGAATCCCTTAGGGATTATGTGAACAAATTCAGCCGGGAATCACTAGACATTCCTCATCTTGATGTTGCAACAGCTGTGCAAGCTTTCAAGATGGGGCTGCAAAAGGATTCTCAATTCTATCAAGACCTTGTAATGAACCCATGCAGGAACCTGGATGAAGCCTGGAACAGGGCTCTAAGATATATTCGGTTGGAGGATGACAAAAAATGCAAGAAAAGATGAATGCATCCTCAACATATGAATCGACTAACAGGAAATCGGAATCCTCATATAGACCATATCGCTCTAAGCCATATGGCAGAAATGATAACAAGAGAGTGAATGCTGTTGAAGACGAGGATCCTGAAGAATATCCTGAATTATCTGAATATTTTTTCTGTTAATATACCTGAGCTAATGTATGCTATGCAGGGTTTGGGAGATAAAGCCAGGTGCCTCGAAAGAATCAACAAAAAGCAGATTGGAAAGACAAGTCAAAATGGTGTGCTTTCCACGAAGATTTTGGACATATGACTGAGGATTGCATCGCTCTGAGGAAAGAAATCAGCTACTTCTAAGCAAGGGATTTAAAGATCTTTAGGTAGAAAGAAGAATAAGGGTCAGATACTGAGAAGGATCCTGAGCGAGCGCATCACCGCCGATGCAAAGATAATCAACTTCATTTCAGGAGATCCGACATCTGTGGAACTTCGTATTCAGCAGCGAAGAGACATGCAAGGGAAGCTAAGGCCGAAAGGGGAGACAACCTGTCAGATGACTACCCTCACAACTGACAAAGTGATCACTTTTGATGCAGATGATAGGGATACTGTCCAGGATCCTCACCATGATGCTCTGGTAATAACCTTATATGTGGCTAACCATTTTGTACGCAGGATACTGGTTGATAATGGCAGCTCCGTCAACATAATACAACTGGAGACTCTGAAGAGAATGAATGTGTCTCCAATGGATATCACTTCGAAGTCTACTGTGCTCGTCGGTTTCAGCGGAGAAGCTAGGAACACAGTGGGAGAGATAAAGCTGCCGTATATGTCGAAGGAGTCAACAAGATGCAACGTTTCTGTGTGATGGATTCTCTATCCTGCTATAACATCATCCTAGGAAGACCATGGATCCACGATAATGAAGGCCGTTCCATCAACGTATCACCAATGCATCAAGATCCCTACCCCTTGGGGGTTGTCAAGATCGACAGTGATCAGCAGGAGGCGAAAGAATGCTACTCATCCTCGATGAAATCCTCGACCAAACCTAGTGCAGCATAGCAATTAAAGACGCGGGCCCAGGATATCGTGGAGGATCCGGAGCAGGATGTGAAGAAAATTATCCTAGACCAGATAATCCGATATTTCGGTGCTCGTGGGAACCAATATCCCTCAGGATATTGAAGAACAATTAATTAACTTTTTGAAATGCAGGATGTCAACGTTTGCGTGGAAGCATGAGGATATGCAGGTATATCTAAAGACATTATTACTCACAAGCTTGGAATTGACAGGTCATTCAAGCCTATACAACAAAAGAGAAGGAAATTCGCCCCTGAACGGAATGCAATTATCCAAGAGGAAGTTGAAGATTACTGAAGTCCAGGATGATTAGAGAAGTCAAATTCCCTAGATGGCTAGCAAATGTGGTGTGGTTCAAAAGAGAATGGGAAGTGGAGAGTCTGTGTAGACTACACAGACCTGAACAAAGCTTGTCCAAAAGACCCATTCCCTCTGCCTCATATAGACTCGATGGTGGATGCCACTGCTGGTCATGAAATGTTGACCTTCATGGATGCATCCTCAGGATTCCAGCGGATTCAAATGGAACCTTCGGACCAGGAGGATACTGCTTTCATGACACCAACAGGTATTTATTGTTATACTGCTATGCCTTTCGGTTTAAAAAATGCAGGTGCAACGTACCAGAGATTTGGTGAATATGATGTTTAAAGACAAACTGGGGACACCATGGAAGTGTACATTGATGATATGGTGGTCAAATCCAAGAAAGCTGAGGATCTTCAGGATATTAAAAGAGCATTCGATATCCTGGACCAGTATATATGAAACTTAATCCTGCAAAGTGTCATTTGGAGTGGGGGCAGAAAGTTTTTAGGATACATGGTGACGAAAAGAGGATAGAGGCAAGCCCGGAGCAGATCAAAGCTATCTTGAATATAAAGTCTCCCTCAAATATGAAGGATGTCCAACGGTTAACAGGACGAGTGGCAGCCTTAAATAGATTCATATCAAGATCCTCGGAAAAGTGTAAAGAATTCTATGATATCCTGAAAAAGAATAAAAGTTTGAGTGTGGGTGAGAAGCATGAAGCAGCCCTGCAGGATTTGAAGCAGTATCTCTCAACCGCACTCTATTGATGAAGCCTGAGGATGGTGAACCATTATCCTTGTATCTGGCAGTATCAGGAAATGCAGTAAGTGCAGTACTCGTAAAGGATCACGAAGGTCAGCAGTATCCTGTTTATTATGTTAGCAAAAGTTTGTTAAATGCTGAAACTAGATATTTCACCTAGAAAAACTAATACTGGCTCTAGTAATGGCATCAATGAAGCTTAGACATTATTTTGAAACACATAGGATTCATGTTAAGACTAATTATCCTGTTAAGAATGTGCTTAGGAAACCAGAAATGTCAAGCAAAATGGCTAAGTGGTCAGTAAAGTTGAGTGCTTATGATTTAGTATATGAACCTAGAAATGCATAAAGTCCCAGGCTTTAGCTGACTTTGTGGCTGATTTTAGTAGTGACATTCAGGATGAGTAGACCTAGAAGTTCAACAGTTAGGAGAATCCTCAGGATCCTGGACATTATATACCGATGGTTCTAATGTAAGAGGAGTAGGATTAGGAATACTACTAAAATCGCCACAGGGGGAATAATACCCCAGGCTGTTAGATGTGAATTCCCTGCTACTAATAATGAGGCAGAATACGAAGCCTTAATCGCAGGATTAGAATTGGCTAAGAATATGAATATTAAGAATTTGCAAGTATATGTTGATTCCTTTAATTACTAATCATTTCAATGGATCCTATGCAGTCAAGGGTGAGAAACTAATGGAATACCTCGGTATTCTTAAAAAATTAGCAGGATATTTCGATGTTTTTACACTTGAACAGGTACCAAGAGAGGATAACGCCGAAGCAGACGCATTGGCAAACTTGGGATCATCAATCAGGATACCAGAAGGAATCCCAATACCGATATTACATATCCTGTATCCTGCAACGGATCCTCAGCATAAGGAAGTAGCAAGTATTCAAGATCCTGAAGTGGTGTATCCTGGAGAGGATCCTAAATCCTGGACAACTCCAATTATGAGATATCTCAAGGAAGGACATATCCCGAAGACGAAAATCCTAAGGCATTTAGGATGAAGGTATCACGATTCACTATCATAAATAATATTCTATACAAAAAATCTCTTGCAGGGCCATACTTGAGATGCTTGGAAGATCCTGAAGCCAAAGAAGTACTTCAGGATATACATGAAGGGGATTGTGGTAACCATACCGGGGGCAGGTCATTATTTTCGAAAGTACTGAGGACAGGTTATTATTGGCCAACAATGAGAAAAGATGCTGCAGAATATGCTCGAAGATGTGATGCATGTCAAAGGCATAGTAACATATTGCATCAACCAGCTGAACCACTATATCCTGTAGCATCCCCTTGGCCGTTCATGAAATGGGGGATGGATATAGTGGGGAAGTTACCAAAAGCTCCGGGAGGAAAAGTCTTTATGCTGGCAATGACGGATTATTTCTCTAAGTGGGTTGAAGCTGAAGCATTTGTGCAAGTTAGAGACCAAGAAGTAGTATCCTTCATAAAGAGGAATATCCTGACCAGGTTTGGAGTACCAGCTGAAATTATTTGTGATAATGGGTCCCAGTTTATAAGCAAAAGGACTACTGACTTTTGCAAAAGTTGGGGAATCAAGATGATAACGTCTACTCCGGTGCATCCTCAAGCGAATGGGCAAGCTGAGTCTTCAAACAAGATAATAAGTGAATAACTTAAAGAAGAGACTTGGAGCCAAAAGGAAGATGGGCAGAGGAATTACCCTTTGTGTTATGGGCTGACAGACAACGGTAAAAAATGCAACCGGCCAAACCCCATTCTCCTTAGTATTCGGAGCAGAAGCAGTAATTCCAACGGAAATGGTGATACCTACTGCAAGATCTATCCTACAGAATCCTGAACAGAATCCTGAAGCCTTATGTCAAGATTTGGATACCATAGACGAAAGAAGAGACGCAGCAAGGCTAAGGATGGCAGCATATCAACAAAGAATATCCAGAGCATATAACAAGAACATAAGACTAGGAGATTTCAAGTGGGTGATTGGGTGCTAAGAAAGGCTTTTCAGAATACTACTAACCTGCCGATGGCAAGTTAGCTCCAAAATGGGAAGGACCATACGAAGTTGAAATCAGAAGCAGGAAAAGAGCATACAGACTCAAGAATATGGAAGGGGATATGCTACCAAGGTCTTGGAATGCTGTACACTTAAAGCTCTATTTCAAGTAAGAATAGAATTTAATTTCTATCTCAGAATGGTAATGTATCCTATCTCTTTTAAATATATATTGTTTTGGTCAAAAATCACACAAGGATAATGTAACCAAACTTTATTAAACGGGGTATGATGCTTGGTTAATATAAAAGTAAAGGATCACTTTTATGAGAAATATGCAAGACACAATGATTTATACAGGAAAAAGCCCTTGATCAATATATGATCTCCGGCATAAAAAACCTCGGGTGATGGCAACTACCGATCACCAAACTTCAATATAAGAACAAAATGGTTACAACTTCGGATGATAATGAGCTGAGTACAAGGATCACTATTGTTTCGAGTGTCTAAGTGTGTGAGAGTTGCGTTGTATGTCGTGTGTTCTTCCAAATGAGGAAGAGTGGTATTTATACAAGTGTAGGTGACCTATTTTAGGTAAAAAGACTAATAATCAGCTCATTACCCCTTTAGAAATAAAAGACAATCTAGCCTAAATTGCCGCCCTTAAATCAAGCTAAGTTTCCATATCCTTTGCAACGTCTATCTTTGATTAAGCTCGTGCTATAATTGTGAAGACGCGTCCCTTGATTATGATGCTAAGAGCGTATCCTGCTAGATGTTCCTGCAAAATAATGTTGTATTACACGAAGATAACTATTAGCATGAGGATCCTTCAATGGTCCATGATCCTGATCCTGAAGTCCTGCTGAGGATCACTGTCTGCCAAAGAAACAAGGATCACTGGTTAGGATCACGTGTAAGGATCACATATGATAAAAATCCAGCCCTAACAATTGCCCCCAAAATATAAGGAGTTTATTGTAAATAAACGAATTATATTTTGCTCTGATCTTATCTCCAACGGACTATTCGGATAACTAGCCGTTATAAGCGGACTAGCCGTTGTGATCATTACGTCACAGATGTGACAATCCCTGCAAATCATGATTATAAATAGGAGATAGGTTAGGATCACTCTGCATTTAAATTCGAGATATCTTCCCTTTATAATCGCTACCGAAGATTGACCAGGTACTCTCTTCTTCTCTCTTTCCTTTCTTCCTTCTCTTGCTCTGTTTTTTGCTTTTATTCTGTTTCTGTTCCGTCACAAGCATGTTGCTCCGGAATTCTCCACACAAGGATTCCAAGAAGAGTAGTCCCCTAAAAGCCAAGGGATCATCAAGGATTCTCCTACGGAGAGGTGTTGCTTTACTGATGCCCACGTAGACAGGATTCGTCATTGCTTTCCGGCGAATGCTGTTTCAAATCCTTCACACCTACTGCTTTGAGCGACTTTATTTCAGACGTTGGGTGGCCTTTTCCTGCTACTCCGTTCATCATAGGTATTCGTATCCTTTTCCAGCCTTCACCCAATCCTTCTTTTCTTTTAACCGCATATCTTATATCCAAGCTATGCCGATGATCTGGCGGGTCTTGTATACTATCGAAGGATCATCGAGCAGAAAGGGATTGATCTTGGATGCGGAGTTGGCCGATCTTTATGATCTTACCACATTTGGTTCTCATCGATACTTGCTGAAGCGGAAAGCCGGGGAGGATCACCCTGTCTTCAAGGTCACTAAGAACGATACAACTGGAAGCGTCGCTTTTTCTTTGTTAGAAGGGATACCATCCCAGATGGGAGGATCTGCCCAAGAATGGGCTACTCATGGTTAGGATAGAAGGATCCTGGAAGGATCACTATCGATTTGCCTTATGTGATGAGGATCACTAACGTCTCTTTTCTTTTGCTTTTGTGCAGCTATTTCTGCTTGCTCACCTAAATTGGACCCCTGCTGCAAGAGAAAGAGTCTAGCTTTTAAAAAGCTTGATCCTGAGGTCAAAGTTTCCAAGTCACCGTCCAAGACTCACAAGAAGTATCCTCTGCATCTGCCCACTTATGTCAAGTAAGTATCCTTATAGAAAATAAATTATATGTAAGATTGTTTGATTAATAAGGCAACTTATCTTGATTTTGATTGTGTAGGCGCCGGAAGTCTGCCAAGTCTGTCAAATCTGCTTCCAAATTGGGATAAGTGATCTTGCCAACGTCAGTCTTCGAGGAAGAAGGCTCCTGCTGCTAGTCCTTCAGCTTCAGCTTCCTAAGGCATCTATTCCGAGGCAAGGGGAAGAAGAGGAAAACTTCTGAGATCTCCAAGGATTTTCCCCTCTTCGTCAGCAATTCCTTGATTAGTTTTCGACGAAGTTAGGATCACTGCCCCTTGTTGATTGTCCTGACAAGTTTAGGGATCACCTATGTCTGATGTTGTTTTCCTGTTTTTTCTTGTAGAAATTCACCGAAATGGAGACTTATGTAACCAGGTTGAAGATCAAGATCGTCAAATTGCCGACCTCCAACAGATGGGTGTGCAGAAGGATCTCAAGATTGCTGATCTTGAGAAGGAGAATCCGGGCTGTTAAGGACGAGGCTGTCAAAGCATTGATCAACTTTATTATGAAAGCATGACATTTACCTCAGGATGCTAAAGTCTCTGCCGCGATAGCTATGTACAAGATACAACTGCAGATGGCTACGGAGGCTTCAGGATCCTTCCTTCGATAAGAGCACATGGGATGTTGAAGGCTGGAAGCAAGGCTGGCGGAACTGGAGGACGAGGATGAAGCCGAGGATTATCCCAATGCTGGAGGGTGGTGATGCTGACAAGGATCAAGGCGGAGAAGCTGGTGTGACGAAGCAGCGAAAGGTGTAGGCTGCATGATTGGGCGATGATGGATATTTTTGACTAGGCCGGAGCCCAATTTTTTAGGTTTGGTAATAGTTTTTGTGGTTGTTGATGGTTTGTGAAAATTTATGGTCTGTAATCTTTGAACAATAGTTTTTAGGGTAAAGGATCCTGGATCCTTTGAACAATAGGTAGGATTACAAAAGGTGGAGGGATCCTCTGTTTGGGGGATGAAGCCTTTGTGATCCTGCCGCTTTTACTTTCCTGTACCTGCTAAGACCGCATAGACAATGGACACCCTTTGCCAACCCATGTGGACGGGCCACGTTTTGCTGGTAGAAACGTGGGTTGGCAATTTTGACAACTTTTTGCAAGGGTTAAAGATCCTTTTGCTAATAATATAACCTTAATCTTTCTGGCTTATCCTGTGTTGTTATCCTTTGTTTCTTTTTAGTTTCCAATTGTTTTAGAAATATATTTGTAACAATAATTAAGCAAACCATGTTCAAGAAATATAGGATATGATCCTGGATCAAATATCCTATAATTCGACCAATTTTCAATGGTAGTTTATTTTAAGGATCATAGGTTCAGTTGTTCAAGGTCTAAAGGTTTTTCAAATGAATAATGAAATTTAATAAATAGTTAAGGATCATACCTGAGGATCCTATTTAAGGATCCTAACTTTAGTCGGGATAACCATAAGTAAAACTTTAATGGATAGTAAGGATTAAGGATCCTTATTTGTTTAAACTTCGAAAACCTGAAAAATGGAACATATCTTGGGACTAAGCCAATGTAAAAGATAAATTTATAACTGGGGACATGCCCAAAGGATAACTGAGATGATCCCGGAGGATCACTGGGACAAGCCCAAAGGATAACTGGGGACAAGCCCAAAGGATCGTATGTAAACTGGAGTATGGCCCTTTCTGGCGACTATCCAAACTTAGTGACATGAAAATGTCAAAACCTTAGCTAACGTGAAAATCTTAGAAACCTTATGGAACGGATGTATGGTACGTCTACCATTATACGTAGGATCCTGGGTATAGCCAGTACGATGAGGTTGTCAGCCCCCGGAAGTGGGTACTGGTCCCAAAGACGTGAACTATATCAGGATCATCGTGCGGCTGCTGGCGGAAACTGGGGATAATCTCCCAAGGATAACTGGGGTTAGAACCCAAGGATCTGCGTTGCTTTGAAGATCCTTTGACGATAATGCCGTAGATACCTGAACTATCACTAACTCAAATGGTTCGTGAGAAGAGGATGAAGGATACAGGATCCTTATCCTTTGGTAAAAAGTAAGGAAATGTAATAGGTTTTAGGATAAGCAGCATTACCAGGAGTAAGGATCACTGATATCACCGGGATTCCTTTAAGGATACTTCAATGTAAGGTATCACATGCTTGAAGGGATCAATGTTCACATGAAAGTATCTCTTTCAAGTGAACAGCATTCCAGGCTCTTGGTAACAAAGTTTCCTTCCATGGTTAGCAACTCTGTATGCCCCCTTTCCTGCTTCAGCTTCAATTAAGTAAGGGCCTTCCCATTTTGGTGCTAACTTCCCGTCAGCAGGATTAATAGTGTTTTGGAATGTTTTTCTCAACACCATATCTCCGACTTGGAACTTCCTTATCCTAACATTTTTGTTGTAAGCACCAGCCATTCTTTGTTGGTAGCTTGCCATCCTTATCCTAGCCAGATCCCTGATTTCCTCAATAGTATCCAAATCCTGAGCCAGGATTGTAGCATTTTCTTCAAGGATCACGAGCACTTGTTCTAGCAGTTGGGATCACCATCTCTGTTGGATCACTGCTTATGCCCCAAATACTAAAGAGAAAGGTGTTTGACCAGTGGCATTCTTGGGAGTTGTTCTATCAGCCCATAGCACATAAGGTAACTCCTCTGCCCATTTTCCCTTCTTGGATCCTAGCTTCTTCTTCAGATTGTTGATGATGATCTTGTTGGATGATTCTGCTTGGCCCATTGGCTGTGGGTGAACTGGTGTTGAGTTATCATCTTGATTCCCCAACTGTCACAAAAGTTAGTAGTTCTGCTTCCAATGAATTGGGAACCATTATCACATACAATTTCAGAGGGAATGCCAAATCTAGTTATTAATGTTTCTTTTGATAAAGGATATAACTTCTTTTTCTCTGACTTGAGCAAAAGCTTCAGCTTCTATCCATTTAGAGAAGTAGTCAGTCATGGCAAGCATAAATACTTTTTCACCAGGTGCTTTAGGGAGCTTGCCAACTATATCCATTCCCCCATCTCATGAATGGCCAAGAGGATGGTATAGGGTGTAGCAGATTCAGCTGGTTGATGAAGGATATTGCTGTGTCTTTGACAAGGATCACATTTCCTAGCATATTCTATACAGCATCCCTTTTCATGGTTGGCCAGTAGTATCCTGTTCTAAGGATCCTTGAGAATAATGCCCTGCCCCAGTGTGGTTTCCACAATCTCCTTCATGGAAGTCTCTCAACACTTCTTCAATTTCAGGATCCTCAATACATCTTAAGTATGGTCCGCAAGGGATCGTTTATATAGCACATTATTTAAGATTGTAAATTGAGATACCTTGATCCGGAAAGCTCTAGGATTTTCTCCCATTGGAATCTCTCCGTTTGCAAGTATTTCATGATTGGTGAGACCCATGATCCTGAATAAGATTGAGCTTCTTCACTAGGGATTATTGCAGTATCCTCTTCTATTTCCATGGCCACTTGATTTTCAATAGCAGGAGCAGGATATGGATGATAGGGATACTTATGTCTTCTGGAATTTTTAAGGATGATCCTAAGTTGGCCAATGCATCAGCTTCCGTGTTATCCTCCCTTGGTACCTGTGTTAAGCTGAAAGAAACAAAAGAGAGTGCCAATTTCTTTGACTATCTCTAAATATTTGGTTAGTTTTTCACCTTTAACAGCATAGGATCCATTAAAGTGATTGGTGATCAATAATGAGTCTACATATACTTTAAGATATTTTACCCCCCATATCCTTAGCAATTTGCAAGCCAGCAATAAGGCTTCATACTCAGCCTCATTGTTAGTTGCTTGGAACTCACAGGCTATGGAGTGGTGGTATTATGTCCCCCTGTGGCGATTTTAGTAGTATCCCGAGCCCTGTGCCCTTGACATTTGAGGATCCATCAAGTGTGTAGTATCCAAGGATCCTTGGTCTCATCCAGCTGCTGGAGCTCCAATTCTGCTTCTTTTTTGTAGATCACTACTGAAATCAGCCACAAAGTCAGCTAAGGCTTGTGATTAATGGCTGTTCTTGGTTCATATCTTATATCATGGGCACAAGCTTTAACTGCCCACTTAGCCATTCTCCCTTGACATCTCCGGTTTCCTGAGGGACATTCCTTACATTTGGGAAAAATTTTAAAAATTTTTTCTAACAACAATAGTATGGTGGTTTCAAAATAATGCCTTAACTAGTGGATGCCATGATTAATGCAAGAATAAGTTTTTCGAGGTGTGAGTACCTGGATTCGGCATCAAGTAAACTTTTACTTACATAGTAGATAGGATATTGTGTCCTTCGTGATCCTTGGACAAAGGACAGCACTTACAGTGGTTGAGGATACCTGCCAGACTATAAGGATAACACATCTCCTTTTTTCGGTTTGACAATGCTGGTGCTGAGGACATATATTCGTTTAAGGGCTTGTAAAAGCATTCTCATGTTTCTCAGTCCATTCAAACTTTCTTGTTCTTCCTTAGGATATCGTAAAATTCTTTACATTTTTCTGAGGATTTTGATATTGAACCTGTTCAGAGCTTGCTATCCTGCCTGTTAGCCCTTTGCACATCCTTAGCATTGGCAGGGGACTTTGATGTTACTAATGCTTTAATTTGCTCCGGACTTGCCTCAATGCCCTCTGAGTACCATATAATCCTAGGAATTTTCCTGCCTTAACACCAAAGTGGCACTTTGAAGGATTAAGCTTCATGTTATATTATCAAGGATATCAAATGCTTCCTTCTAAATCCCTTAGGTGATCCTCAGCTTTCTTCGATTTGACTACCATATCATCTATGTATACTTCCATAGTTTGTCCAATTTGATCTTTGAACATCATATTCACCAGCCTTTGATATGTTGCACCTGCATTTCTTAATCCAAAAGGCATGGCAATATAACAATACAAACCTGTTGGGGTCATAAAGGCTGTATCCTCTTGGTCAGATGGTTCCATCTGAATTTGTTGGGAATCCAGATGATGCATCCATGAAGGTCAACAGTTCATGCCCCGCTGTTGCATCCACCATGGAGTCAATTGTGGGGTAATGGGAAAGGATCCTTGGGACATGCCTTATTTAAATCAGTGAAATCGACACATACCCTCCACTTTCCATTTTTCTTTTGGACAACAACCACATTGGCTAACCATTTTGGATACTTTACCTCTCTGATCATACCTGCTCGAAGTAGTCTCTCTACTTCTTCTTGGATAATGGCATTCCTTTCTGGTGCAAACTTCCTCCTTTTTTGATGGATTGGTTTGATAGGACCTGTCAATGCCAAGTTTGTGAGTAATAATATCCTTAGATATACCTGTCATATCTTCATGTTTTCCAAGCAAGGTAGATTTTCTTCTTTTGAGGAAGGATATTAAGTCTTCTTTCATCTTGCCAAGGATCCCTGATCCCGATATAAATTTTTTGATTCAGGGATCATTAGGATCCAAGAGGATTTTCGTCCACATCTTGTTTCCCATTGCCTCCAAGACCATTCCTCGGAGGATCTGTAATTGCTATGTGCCCGTTTCCTTGGCTTCGAGGTTGGCTTTCATGGATGAGGTATACATCCTTAGCCTCCTGCTGATCACTGTTCGATCTTATTATTCCCCATGGGCTAGGGGAGCTTCACACATTGATGGTAGGTGGATGGGACTGCTTTCATATCGTGTATCCAAGGTCTGCCAAGGATAACATTGCAACAAGATAAACAGTCAATAACACAAAATTTCTGATAATTATGTAATCCTTCCACGTAGATTGGGAGTTTGATGTCCCCCAGAGTTTTCTTCGTTTCCCCACTGAATCCTACAAGCACGGAGGATCTTGGTGTGATGTCTGATTCTGGGATTCCCATCTTCTTCAGAACATCAAGCTGGATAATGTTCACTGAGCTTCCTCCATCAATAAGGATCCTGCGGACAAAATGGTTAGAGATAAAGAGAGTGATAACTAAACTATCATGGTGAGGATCCTGAATGTTAATACGATCATCCTCATCAAACGTTATCATCTTCCCTTCTGAGACACTTGATGTTCTAATAGGCCTTTCTCCATTATCCATCTTCGACTCCTTCGCATGTCTTTTGGCCGCCGAGAAGGATGTACCACAGATATCTGATCCTCCGGAAATAAAGTTGATCACTTGTGCATTTGCCGGAGGTGCTGGAGCCTTTTCAGGGATCCTTTCAGGATCCTGAATCCTTTGCTTTTTTCTTCCCAACAGCTCTTTTAGGTGCCCCTTGCTTAGCAGATATCCAATCTCTTTTCTTAAAGCTATGCATTCTTCAGTTAGATGCCCGAAATCCTCATGGTATGCACACCATTTTGACTTGTCTTTAGTCCCGGATGGTTTATCGTTCTTCCTGGGCCATCTAGCCTTTTCACCTAGATTCTGCATTGCAAGGATCAGTTCATGATTATCAACGGAAAAATAGTATTCTGAGATTGGAGGATAATCTTCATCATCCTCTTCTTGGTCAACAGCATGCACATTCTGATTATCGTTTCTATGGTAGGATTTGAACTTATTGCTCTTGAAGGAGGATCCATGCTTCTCCTGTTTTGAGGATCCTACTTGTCTCTCCTGGATCCTCTTGTCATCCTCTAGCCGGATGAACCTGAGTGCTCGAGTTCTTACTTCATCTAGATTCCTGCATGGTGTCATAACAAGATCATCATAGAATAATGAATCCTTAAGCAGTCCCATTTTGAAGGCTTCAACAGCCGTAGCCATATCCAAGTTGGGGATGTCCAAGGATTCCTTACTAAATTTAGTTATATAATCCCTTAATGATTCATTATGATTTTGAGTTATCCTGTACAAATCACTAGTTAATCTTTCAAATTTTCTACTACAAGAGAATTGATTATTGAATAAATTAACTAAATTAGCAAATGAAGTAATAGAGTAAGGGGGAAGACTTAGCAGCCACTTAAGAGCTGATCCAGTAAGAGTGGATCCAAATCCTTTACATAGGCATGCTTCCTTCAACTTTTCTGGGATAGGATTGATCTCCATCCTTTCCCTGTATTGTGCTATGTGTTCCTCTGGATCCGTTGTACCATCATACAGCTTCATAGTAGGGATATGGAACCTTTTGGTACCTCTGCATCACAAATTGGTGGTGCAAAGCGAGATACCTTGTGGCTTCCATCTGCAATCTCTGGGATAGGCTTGACTATCCCTGGAACACTTGAGATCATCTCTTTTAGCTTCTGCAACTCCCTGGCCATAGCATGATTGGTACCTGTATCCTGCATGGATCCATGGTTAGTGGTAGGATAATTATTTAAAATGTTACCTCCCATTGGTTCAAGTTAGGGAATCCATGTTGCTGGGATTCTGGAACGACGGAGGACCAGTGGAAGCAATGGTCTGCATTGGAATGAAGTCCCCTTGATGGACATCTAGACTTCCTGTTTGCAAACTGTTTAGGGATCCTGGCATCTGGAAGGATCCTGGTGTCTGGGACGATCCTAGAACGAAGGAGGATCCTTGAACCTGGGACGATCCTGGAACAAAGGAGGATCCTTGGCCCGGGAATGATCCTGGAACAAAGTAGGATCCTTGAAACTGCTGTGCCCCCAGATAGGCTCCCGGATTCATGAAGGATCCCAAATGCTGGGGTAGGATCCTGCCGGCTGGAAGTGTGAGCCTAATGCCTGAGTCATTGCTGTCGATCCGTGGTGCAATCCTCTTGATTCTCCCATGATTTGCACGTCTGGCATTCCTGATGGCTGAGAAGTAATCATTGGAGTATCAAAGCTCAAGGATTTGGGCATCAATGGAGAATGATCCTCTGCCGTTTTCTTCTGTCTTTTGAGATCTCCAATTTCCCTGAGGATCCTTTCATTAGTTTCATCCTGCCGCTGCATACGATCCTTCATCTGCAAAATCAAAGTAAATACATCACTAGTACTGGGAACATAAGAATTCATAGCAGAAGAAGATGGAGGTTTAGAGTTAGTAGGAGTTTGTCTCTTCTCAGCATTCTTCTGGGATCCTGCCGGTGGAGGAGGTAGAGTGCTTTGAGACGAGGTGACTGCAGACATCGCCGTGGACATGTTTTTCAATGATGAAGCCATGTAATGATTTCGAACAGAAAGTTTTCTTATGAATGAAGCACCAATTGCCCCACGGTGGGCGCCAAACTGTTTTGGTCAAAAATCACACAAGGATAGTGTAACCAAACTTTATGTAAACGGGGTATGATGCTTGGTTAATTATAAAAGTAAAGGATCACTTTCGTGATAGAGATGCAAAGACACAATGATTTATACGAGGAAAAAGCCCTTGATCAATATATGATCTCCGGCATAAAA